>NC_087062.1:20554002-20965891 GCF_963678635.1 Symsagittifera roscoffensis | reverse complement strand
ATGACTCAGAAATGCTTAGAAGGCGTAGTCAATCGGAAGAAGAAAAAAGGCCTCGGAAGAAGAAAAGCCAATGTTAGAAGTAGAGACCCATCCGATCCCCGCTCTGGATGAGAATCGGGCTGGACATGGAAAGGAAGAAAATGGGAATGAAGGATGACAAGTGAATCTGCTCACATAGAACAAGGCCACAATTTTGCTATTCCACCGGGACTCTAGATCAAGAGGAGATGTCGAAACTGTCCAATATCTCGACTGAAAATGCAGCAACAGCAGATCACCCACTGATAATACCATGATGCATGGGGTGACAGAGAAAACAGCAACGTCCGCCTCGTTTTCAGAACAAGTCAAGAGCACATGGGAAAGTTCCTCCCATTCACTATGGGATTGGGTACAGGTGATAAAGTAGATACCCAGGAAGAGGAGGAGGGCAATAAGAAATTCGATTACTTCGAACCTCAAGTAAGCCTAAACAGTTCGACCCATGAAAACGAAGCATCCTTAAACATGGAGACTGGCTATTCGTATTATTTTGGTGTGGTCAGAACCATAAACAAGAGTTTTGATGGAATAGAACAGTCAGGAGAGTTCATGACCATGACAAACTTGGAAGTGCAACCCGGAAAGAATAGGAACACAGGGTCAAGTATCACACCAGCGGAATCAGCGGCTGATTATGAAGAAACATCGATACAGAGAGGTAAAACTCAAGTCTCGACCACCACTAAACTGCCTGAAACCAATACGGTGACTCCACCTCTAAGGACGCCATAAATGGACAACCGGGCATCAATGGAAGAGACCTTAACCAGGACTGTGGATAGCATGGGTGGGCAGACTGAACAGATGTCCATAAGAATGGGTGAAATAGAAAGCGCAGTTCATGTTGAGAGAGAAAGCCTGCGGGAAGAAACTAGCCGCAACAGACAAGAAGTCAGCATAAGCGAAAAACGTTTAAAAGAAAGGACGGATGAATACTTGGCCAAAAACTTGTCGCGAATGACGAGTGAGGCTGAGCAAAGAGAGACACGATTGAGAAACGAGAGTGCATCTTGGAATAGATGAGCAAACTCGGGAGAGCGCAACAGGGAGCCGAGAGTGAACTTCAACGACCATCCTAATAGAGGAAGGACATATGTGTCCACGAGAGGAAGGGACAATTCATCCAGCTATGCCACCGGGAATAATAGGCCGAGGGCCCAACGAAAATCAGAGAAAATTCTACTGGCAACAGACCGACCTCAAACGAACGACCGATGCGAGACGCAAATGCGACTAGGAGAAGTAATTTCACAAGCTGGAGTGACAAGAATCAAGGAAGATGTCAACCCAGCGACACGAACAGGAGGTAAATCAGAGTGCAACAACGATCAAGCGTTGCATTCACGTGATGCAACGGCAATGGCTATAGAATTGAACCTCTGAACAGGTCCTTGAAAATTTCCCTGACGAGGTTATCTAGGACCAGTGAACGCAGCTAGAAGGCAGGAAGTGTTTTCAAAAAATCAAGATGCTGTAAGTTTGAATCTGACGGCGGCTGTATAGTTACCTGGATAGAGGTAATAAAGCTGCATTTTGAGGAAAAAAATTGACAGAAAGAAAAAATGCAGTGCGCTCACCAGCAACCTGGAAGAGACAGCCCTGAATTGCGTGATGGCCAAAAAGCAACACCAGCGGGACACCGCCGAGAAAATCTTTGAAATCATTTTGAATCGTTTTGGCTCAGAAGTACAAGGACACCAAGCGATGATGCGCTTTGAGAAACGGAGGCAACGTGAAGACGAAACGATAGACAAGTTCCTAGATGACTCAGAAATGCTTAGAAGGCGTTCAAATCGGACGAGTCAAATAGCAAGATGAACCTGGCAGTAGCGTCAAAATTCATAGATGGTGAGCGGAACGATGAGCTTCGGAAAATGTTAGCAACGCATTACACACCACTTTCAACCAATGCGCCTACACCGGAAGAATGGAGACTGAAATCCAAGGAGTATCTGTTACTAAAGCCTCCTTTGAGATCTGGCTACTACAAAAACAATTACAGCTTTTTTAACAATGGATCTGCTAATAACAACTGGTACAAACCTAGGGCTGACATGCACAAGAGACGCTCTTGTGCAAGCTGCAGTTCGACAGAACCATCATGTATCAGCATGCCCAATCTACAAACAAAGTATGAAGGCGATAGGCTTTTTCCTCGAAGATAAAGTTGCATCAGAAGTCGATCATGAAGTTTTCATGAGAAGAATATTTGCAAAATTCGGTCCCAGGTATTTCTTTTGTAACTTGAAGGGTCATTTCAAATCAGATTGTCCACAGTTTTGGGACACTGTGGCAGACATCAAGCATCCTAGGCATGAGGAAGATTTAACGGGTGTGAAAGCCAGCAAGGCACGTCTGATGAGCAAAGCGGAGGCCCGCAGCAAAGAAAACCCGCAAGGCTGGCTACGAAGAAAATGCAAGCCGTGATAGAAGAAACGAGTGAACCAGAGCCTGGAAACGCATCTGACGATTTTAAAATCGACTATAAAGCAGCAGCGAGAGATGCCTTTAATAGAGTGCAACCGGAATTGGTGACAAGGTAGGTAGAACAGAGAGTCAAGCTCGAACTAGAAAACGAGAGAACTCAAGAGCAGCTCAAAGCTTTTGAAGCATCGGAGGTGGAAGAAACGAGGGCACCCAGTAGTTTGAGCATGAAGCTGAATGAAATCTCCGGACAGAAATTCTGTATGGTGCCACAAGGAAGCAAGACACAGTGAAAAGCTTAGTGGCTAGACAACAGGTAATCAGGAACCTAAGTGAGCCTTCAGAGTTCACCTTTATGCGTTTGGATATATATGCAGATTATCAGAGACAAGCAGAGCCACGCACTTAATCGAGGGCTGTGCGAGCGTTGTAAACAACGGGTGGCACTCGAATAAAGAAACTTCACGGGCGGTACATGGAATTCTATGGACCATATCAAGTGATGTTGAACGTGGACGGGGTTAGTATTTTAGTATATCAAGAAATACGTCACAACAGATAGTGACCAAATAGAACAGATATATTTGGGTCAGGAAGAACTCAAGGTCCGTAGAATTGTTCATGAAGCCATAATGGATCAAGATGCGGTACACAATCGATACGAACAGATGTAACTGCACATCTGCTAGACACCGATTGAAAGAAAAACCGGAGTAACAGGACTTCTAGATACAGTGATGCCGAAAAAGAAATGGGAAAGAATGGGCTCCCCCAGGGAAGACCTAATACCGACGAATTTGCGATTGGCAGCCGCCAAACGTGGAGCGATTTACGTAGCCGGGAGAACACCAATAACAATCCTTCACATGGGAGGACGCAACCTCTGCATGAGTTTCGTTGTAGTAGAGGAACTGGACGATTCGGATCAGTTCATTTTGGGGCGCGACTTCTTCAGGAACTTTTGATGTGATGATTGACCTTAATAATTGACTAAAAACTATTTGGAACCCAGACAGGTTAAGCGACCGGTAAGTTAAGCGTATGTTAAGCGTATGTTAAGCGTATGTTAAGTATGTTAAGCGACCGGTAAGCAGAATAATAACTGATGAGAATAATAAACCAGTTTTTTTAGACAGAAAAACAAAATTACAGCCCGGACAGGCAGTGGTAGCGATTTTTAGGACAAGAAATAAGAACGGATTGAGTGATAGTAAGCAGTTTTGCTTGGTACCCAACCCAAACAGTCAAAGGTTCAGTGGTTTTAGGCCGGAGCTTTTCCGTTACACGAAACGGGCCGTGTGTGAGTGTATTGTTGAATACACTGGACACAACTGTTTCAACCCAGCGTGGAAGGAAACTTGGCTACGCTTTGCCAATGAGGACGGATTATGAAGATACGCCAAACCTGGAAAGACATCAAGTAAAAGATTGTCCACCTCAGGCTAACAAAGATTTGGTTTTGAAAAGGATTAATGAATTGAAATCATTAAAAAAAAAACTTTTGCAATGAGATCCGAAACAGATGACGGCTTATCGAGGTGCTCGAATTTTCGAGAACGCCCCTCGTCATATGAATTAGAGTCTGACAAACCAGTTTTGCCAGAGATAGAACACTTAAGAGGTTAGATAGGGGAGGGAGCGTCTGAGTCGCTAAGGGCAGTTTTAAATCGGAACGCGGACGTTTTTTCAAAACACAAGGCGGATATTGGTTGTCATAATTTTTTCGAGCACAAAATCGAACTAGAAGAAGGCGCGGTTCCCCAAAGGGAAGGTGCAAGGCGCATGACAGCTCAAAAGTTTCTTCCCTTTTTTGGTCCGAGTCCACAAAAAGGTCGTTCATTGATTTTCTTCGTTTCTTTGGTATAAGTTTCCTAGAGCTATCACTTAGTTTAGATTTCCTCGACTTGTCTAGACTCATTTTAAAATACCGCTTCTTACTGTTTACACACTCAATGCGCTTGCTACGGTTTTTATTGTTTGACAATTGATAATAAAAAAAAAACACAATAAAGTCCAAAAATTTCACTTAACTAGTGACCACGAACCCTTATAGGTTATCACAGTACAGCGTGTATACAATTTATGCACAACAATTGATTATTGGTAATTGGATAAAAAGCTAGCACAGACTGATGATATCACTGTATTTAAAAGAAAATTTACTCACTACCCAATCGAGAACATTTATTGAGGAGTTAAAACCAAAAATAAAGAAGTGTGAAAATTTTTTTAACAAAAACTGTATGTGTTTTGCACATGTTCTGTCGCAATTCAATAGTCAAACTTGTTTCTAAAGAAAATTTTTTCGCTATTTAGTGCCGCACTGAACAGAAAAAAACTTGGAGACACTTTTTTTTCTTTCTTTCAAGTGGGTGACTATTGCACCCACTGAGTTCTGTGGTACCTATCTACATTCGGATTGCCCGAGCTAGACCTACTAAAACACTCAAGGCAACTCTCACTTTTCAAAAAAAAAATCCAAAAAAGGATCGGTGTCGAACTCTGTTTACAATTAGACCTAGAGTCACAAATCTCCAAGTTTAAACCTTGTCTGTTTTATTAAGATCTTTTCAATTTTTGACGAAAAAGAAGGGATAAACAACCTAGAAAACGATAGTCGAGTCAAAAATAGGATTTTATAGGGCCCTTCACAGCTAAAAAAATTTGTTACATAAGCCGTTTAGCCTCAATCCGGAAGGGTTTAGGGTCAGAAAATACCCTTCCTAGTTAATTTATATAGTATAATAGGCTCTTAGACCGTAAGCGGAAGGGTATCGTAATTTGATTTTTGAAGAACTCGGAGAGGTTATTTTTGCCAATTTGGAGGGGTCCTGGTTTTGCCAATAGGAGGGGTCCCAAATCGGAGGGGTCCTATTTTTACCAATCCTGAGGGGTCCCAATTCGGAGGGGTCCTATTTTTTGTCGTCAATCTGGAGGGGTCCCAATTCGGAGGGCTCCTTTCTTTATCTATCCGGAGGAGTCCTAAAACTACTCTTTTTTTAACGAACGCGATTGTAGGGATCCCATAACGTACGTACACGAAAGTAAGATACATAGTGAATTGTATTAGGATAATAGGAATCAGGCAGAAAACCAGTGGCTGCAGTGGTAAATTGCCTTTAAAAAATTGAAAAGACCTTAGTAAAACAGACAGGTTTAAACTTGGAGATTCGTGACTCTAGGCCTAACTGAAAACAGAGTTCGACACCGATTTTTTTGGATTTTTTTTGGGAAAAGTGGTTGCCTTGAGAGTTTTAGTAGGTCTAGCTCGGGCAATCCGAAGGCAGATAGGTAACACAGAACTCAGTGGGTGCAATAGTCACCCACTTGAAAGAAGGAAAAAAGTGTCTCCAAGTTTTTTTCTGTTTAGTGCGGCACTAAATAGCGAAAACTTTTTCTCTAGAAACAAGTTCGAAAACTGAATTGCGACAGACCATGTGCAAAACACATACATTTTTTGTAAAAAATTTTTTACACTTCTTTATTTTTGGTTTTAACTCCTCAATAAATATTCTCGATTGGTTAGTGAGTACACTATCTTTTAGATATAGTGATATCATCAGTCTGTGCTAGCTTTATATCCAATTACCAATAATCAATTGTTGTGCATAAATTGTATACACTCTGTACTGTGATAACCTATAAGGGTTCGTGGTCACTAGTTAAGTGAAACTTTTGGACTTTATTGTGTTCTTTTTTTATTATCAGTTGTCAAACAATAAAAACCGTAGCAAGCGAATTGAGTGTGTAAACAGTAAGAAGCGGTATTTTAAAATGAGTCTAGACAAGTCGAGGAAATCTAAACTAAGTGATAGCTCTAGGAAACTTATACCAAAGAAACGAAGAAAATCAATGAACGACCTTTTTGTGGACTCGGACCAAAAAAGGGAAGAAACTTTTGAGCTGTCATGCGCCTTGCACCTTCCCTTTGGGGAACCGCGCCTTCTTCTAGTTCGATTTTGTGCTCGAAAAAATTATGACAACCAATATCCGCCTTGTGTTTTGAAACAACGTCCGCGTTCCGATTTAAAACTGCCCTTAGCGACTCAGACGCTCCCTCCCCTATCTAACCTCTTAAGTGTTCTATCTCTGGCAAAACTGGTTTGTCAGACTCTAATTCATATGACGAGGGGCGTTCTCGAAAATTCGAGCACCTCGATAAGCCGTCATCTGTTTCGGATCTCATTGAAAAAGTTTTTTTTTTAAAGATTTCAATTCATTAATCCTTTTCAAAACCAAATCTTTGTTAGCCTGAGGTGGTTACCGAAGCTAAGTGATAGCTCTAGGAAATTTATACCAAACAATCGAAGAAAATCAATGAACGACCTTTTTGTGGAAAGGACCGCATGGACTCGGACCAAAAAAGGGAAGAAAGTTTCTGGCGGAGTGGTTGAAACAAGGAGACAAAAGGCCTCGGAAGAAGCAAAGCAATTGTTAGAAGTAGAGATCCATCCGATCCCCGCTCTGGATGAGAATCGGGCTGGACATGGAACGGAAGGAAATGGGAATAGAAGGGTGACAAGTGAATCTACTCACATAGAACAAGGCCACCTTTTCGCTATTCCACCGGGATTCTAGATCAAGAGGAGATGTCGGAACTGTCCGACATCTCGATGAACAGTGCAGCAACAGCAGGATCACCCACTGATAAAACCATGATGCATGGGGTGACAGAGATAACAGCAACGTCCTCCTCGTTTTCAGAACAAGTCAAGAGCACTTGGGGAAAGTTCTTCCCATTCACTATGGGATTGGGTACAGATGATAAAGTAGATACCCAGGAAGAGGAGGAGGGCAATGCAAAATTCGATGACTTCGAACCTCAATTAAGCCTAAACAGTTCGACCCATGAAAACGAAGCATCCACAAACATGGAGACTGGCTATTCGTATCATTTTGGTGTGGTCAGAACCATAAACAAGAGGATTGATGGAATAGAACAGTCAAGAGAGTTCATGACCATGACAAACTCGGAAGTGCAAACCGGAAAGAACAGGAACACAGGGTCAAGTATCACACCAGCGGAACCAGCGGCTGATTATGAAGAAACATCGAAATAGAGAAGTAAAACTCGAGTCTCGACCACCACTAAACTGCCTGAAACCAATAGGGTGACGCCACCTCTAAGGACGCCATAAGTGGACAACCGGGCATTAATGGAAGAGGCCTTAACCAGGACTGTGGATAGCATGGGTGGGCAGACTGAACAGATGTCCATAAGAATGGGTGAATTAGAAAGCGCAGTTCACGTTGAGAGAGAAAGCCTGCGGGAAGAAGTTAACCGCAACAGACAAGAAGTCAGCAGAAGCGAAAATCGTATGAAAGAAAGGACGGATGAATACTTGGCCAAAAACTTGTCGCGAATGACGAGTGAGGCTGAGCAAAGAGAGAGACGATTGAGAAACAAGAGTGCATCTTGGAATAGAGGAGCAAACTCGGGAGAGCGCAACAGGGAGCCGAGAGTGAACTTCAACGACTATCTTAATAGAGGAAGGACATATGGGTCCACGAGAGGAAGGGACAATTCATCCAGCTATGCCACCGGGAATAATATGCCGAGGGACCAACGGAAATCAGAGGAGATTCTACTGGCAACAGACCGACCTCAATTGAACGACCGATGCGAGACGCAAATGCGACTAGAGGAAGTGATTTCACAAGCTGGAGTGACAAGAATCAAGGAAGATGTCAACCCAGCGACACTAACAGGAGGGAAAATCCGGAGCCTCAATCAGAGGGCAACAACGATCAAGCGGGGCATTCACGTGATGCAACGGCAATGGCTACAGAATTGAACCTCTGAACAGGTCCTTGAAAATTTTCCAGACGAGGTTATCTAGGAACAGTGAACGCAGCGAGAAGTCCAGAAGGGTATTCAAAAAACCTAGATGCTATAAGGATGAATCTGACGGCGGCTGTATAGTTACCGGGATAGAGGTAATAAAGCTGCATTTTGAGGAAGAAAACTGACAGAAAGAAAGAATGCAGTGGGCTCACCAGCAACCTGGAAGGGACAGCCCTGAATTGCGTGATGGCCAAAAAGCAACGCCCGCGGGACACCGCCGAGAAAACCTTTGAATTCATTTTGAATCGTTTTGGCTCAGGGGTACAAGGACACCAAGCGATGATGCGCTTCGAGAAACGGAGGCAACGTGAAGAAGAAACGATATATAAGTTCCTAGATGACTCAGAAATGCTTAGAAGGCGTAGTCAATCGGAAGAAAAAAAATGCCTCGGAAGAAGAAAAGCCAATGTTAAAAGTAGAGACCCATCCAATCCCCGCTCTGGATGAGAATCGGGCTGGAGATGGAACGGAAGAAAATGGGAATAGAAGGATGACTAGTGAATCTACTCATATAGAACAAGGGCTCAATTTCGCTATTCCACTGGGACTCTACTTCAAGAGGAGATGTCGGAACTGTCCGACATCTCGACTGAAAATGCAGCAACAGCAGGATCACCCACTGATAATACCATGATGCATGGGGTGACAGAGAAAACAGCAACGCCGCCTCGTTTTCAGAACAAGGTCAAGAGCACTTTGGGCAAGTTCTTTCCATTCACTATGGGATTGGGTACAGGTGATAAAATAGATACCCAGGAAGGGGAGGAAGGCAATGAGAAGTTCGATGACTTCGAACCTCAAGTAAGCCCAAACAGTTCGACCCATGAAAACGAAGCATCCACAAACATGGAGACTGGCTATTCGTATCATTTTGGTGTGGTCAGAACCATAAACACGAGTTTTGATGGAATAGAACAGTCAAGAGAGTTCATGACCAAGACAATCTTGGAAGTGCAACCCGGAAAGAACAGGAACACAGGTCAAGTATCACACCAGCGGAACCAGCGGCTGATTATGAAGAAACATCGAGACAGAGAGGTAAAACTCGAGTCTCGACCACCATCAAACTGCCTGAAACCAATAGGGTGACGCCACCTCTAAGGACGCCATAAGTGGACAACCGGGCATCAGTGGAAGAGACCTTAACCAGGACTGTGGATAGCATGGGTGGGCAGACTGAACAGATATCCATAAGAATGGGTGAAATAGAAAGCGCAGTTCACGTTGAGAGAGAAAGCCTGCGGGAAGAAGTTAACCGCAACAGACAAGAAGTCAGCAGAAGCGAAAAACGTTTGAAAGAAAAGACGGATGAATACTTGGCCAAAAACTTGTCGCGAATGACGAGTGAGGCTGAGCAGAGAGAGACACGATTGAGAAACAAGAGTGCATCTTGGAATAGAGGAGCAAACTCGGGAGAGCGCAACAGGGAGCCGAGAGTGAACTTCAACGACCATCCTAATAGAGGAAGGACATATGGGTCCACGAGAGGAAGGGACAATTCATCCAGCTATGCCACCGGGAATAATAGCCGAGGGCCCAACGAAAATCAGAGGAGATTCTACTGGCAACAGACCGACCTCAAACGAACGACCGATGCGAGACGCAAATGCGACTAGGGGAAGTGATTTCACAAGCTGGAGTGACAAGAATCAAGAAAGATGTCAACCCAGCGACACGAACGGGAGGGAAATTCCAGAGCCTCAATCAGAAGGCAACAACGATCAAGCGGTGCATTCACGTGATGCAACGGCAATGGCTAAAGAATGGAACCTCTGAACAGATCCTTTTAAAAATTTCCTGACGGGACCAGTGAACGCAGCGAGAAGTCCAGAAGGATATTCAAAAAACCAAGATGCTATAAGGATGAATCTGACGGCGGCTGTATAGTTACCTGGATAGAGGTAATAATGCTGCATTTTGAGAAAGAAAACAGACAGAAAGAAAGAATGCAGTGCGCTCACCAGCAACCTGGAAGGGACAGCCCTGAATTGCGTGATGGCCAAAAAACAACACCCGCGGGACACCGCCGAGAAAACCTTTGAATTCATTTTGAATCGTTTTGGCTCAGGGGTACAAGGACACCAAGCGATGATGCGCTTCGAGAAAAGAGGCAACGTGAAGAAGAAACGATAGATAAATTCCTAGCTGACTCAGAAATGCTTAGAAGGCGTAGTCAATCGGAAGAAAAAAAAGGCCTCGGAAGAAGAAAAGCCAATGTTAGAAGTAGAGACCCAACCAATCCCCGCTCTGGATGAGAATCGGGCTGGAGATGGAACGGAAGGAAATGGGAATAGAAGGATGACAAGTGAATCTACTCATATAGAACAAGGGCTCAATTTCGCTATTCCACCGGGACTCTAGATCAAGAGGAGATGTCGGAATTGTCCGACATCTCGACTGAAAATGCAACAACAGCAGGATCACCCACTGATAATACCATGATGCATGGGGTGACAGAGAAAACAGCAACGTCCGCCTCGTTTTCAGAACAAGTCAAGAGCACTTTGGGCAAGTTCTTTCCATTCCATTCACTATGGGATTGGGTACAGGTGATAAAATAGATACCCAGGAAGGGGAGGAAGGCAATGAGAACTTCGATGACTTTGAACCTCAAGTAAGCCTAAACAGTTCGACCCATGAAAACGAAGCATCCACAAACATGGAGACTGGCTATACGTATCATTTTGGTGTGGTCAGAACCATAAACACGAGTTTTGATGGAATAGAACAGTCAAGAGAGTTCATGACCAAGACTATCATGGAAGTGCAACCCGGAAAGAACAGGAACAGAGGGTCAAGTATCACACCAGCGGAACCAGCGGCTGATTATGAAGAAACATCGAGACAGAGAGGTAAAACTCGAGTCTCGACCACCATCAAACTGCCTGAAACCAATAGGGTGACGCCACCTCTAAGGACGCCATAAGTGGACAACCGGGCATCAGTGGAAGAGATCTTAACCAGGACTGTGGATAGCATGGGTGGGCAGACTGAACAGATATCCATAAGAATGGGTGAAATAGAAAGCGCAGTTCACGTTGAGAGAGAAAGCCTGCGGGAAAGAGTTAACCGCAACAGACAAGAAGTCAGCAGAAGCGAAAAACGTTTGAAAGAAAAGACGGATGAATACTTGGCCAAAAACTTGTCGCGAATGACGAGTGAGGCTGAGCAAAGAGAGACACGATTGAGAAATGAGAGTGCATCTTGGAATAGATGAGCAAACTCGGGAGAGCGCAACAGGGAGCCGAGAGTGAACTTCAACGACCATCCTAATAGAGGAAGGACATATGGGTCCACGAGAGGAAGGGACAATTCATCCAGCTATGCCACCGGGAATATTAGCCGAGGGCCAACGAAAATCAGAGGAGATTCTACTGGCAACAGACCGACCTCAAACGAACGACCGATGCGAGACGCAAATGCGACTAGGGGAAGTGATTTCTCAAGCTGGAGTGACAAGAATCAAGGAAGATGTCAACCCAGCGACACGAACAGGAGGGAAATTCCAGAGCCTCAATCAGAAGGCAACAACGATCAAGCGGTGCATTCACGTGATGCAACGGCAATGGCTACAAAATGGAACCTCTGAACAGATCCTTTTAAAAATTTCCTGACGGGACCATTGAACGCAGCGAGAAGTCCAGAAGGATATTCAAAAAACCAAGATGCTATAAGGATGAATCTGACGGCGGCTGTATAGTTACCTGGATAGAGGTAATAATGCTGCATTTTGAGAAAGAAAACAGACAGAAAGAAAGAATGCAGTGCGCTCACCAGCAACCTGGAAGGGGCAGCCCCGAATTGCGTGATGGCCAAAAAGCAACTCCAGCGGGGCACCGCCGAGAAAACGTTTCAAATCATTTTTAATCGTTTTGGCTCAGGGGTACAAGGGCACCAAGCGATGATGCGCTTCGAGAAACGGAGGCAACGTGAAGAAGAAACGATAGATAAGTTCCTAGATGACTCAGAAATGCTTAGAAGGCGTAGTCAATCGGAAGAAAAAAAAAGGCCTCGGAAGAAGAAAAGCCAATGTTAGAAGTAGAGACCCATCCGATCCCCGCTCTGGATGAGAATCGGGCTGGGCATGGAACGGAAGAAAATGGGAATAGAAGGATGACAAGTGAATCTACTCACATAGAACAAGGGCTCAATTTCGCTATTCCACCGGGACTCTAGATCAAAAGGAGATGTCGGAACTGTCCGACATCTCGACTGAAAATGCAGCAACAGCAGGATCACCCACTGATAATACCATGATGCATGGGGTGACAGAGAAAACAGCAACGTCCGCCTCGTTTTGAGAACAAGTCAAGAGCACTTTGGGAAAGTTCTTCCCATTCACTATGGGATTGGGTACAGGTGATAAAATAGATACCCAGGAAGAGGAGGAAGGCAATGAGAAATTCGATGACTTCGAACCTCAAGTAAGCCTAAACAGTTCGACCCATGAAAACGAAGCATCCACAAACATGGAGACTGGCTATTCGTATCATTTTGGTGAGGTCAGAACCATAAACAAGAGTTTTGATGGAATAGAACATTCAAGAGAGTTCATGACTATGACAAACTTGGAAGTGCAACCCGGAAAGAACAGGAACACAGGGTCAAGTATCACACCAGCGGAACCAGCGGCTGATTATGAAGAATCATCGAGACAGAGAGGTAAAACTCGAGTCTCGACCACCATCAAACTGCCTGAAACCAATAGGGCGACGCCACCCCTAAGGACGCCATAAGTGGACAACCGGGCATCAGTGGAAGAGACCTTAACCAGGACTGTGGATAGCATGGGTGGGCAGACTGAACAGATGTCTATAAGAATGGGTGAAATAGAAAGCTCAGTTCACGTTGAGAGAGAAAGCCTGCGGGAAGAAGTTAACCGCAACACACAAGAAGTCAGCAGAAGCGAAAAACGTTTGAAAGAAAGGACGGATGAATACTTGGCCAAAAACTTGTCGCGAATGACGAGTGAGGCTGAGCAAAGAGAGACACGATTGAGAAACAAGAGTGCATCTTGGAATAGAGGATCAAACTCGGGAGAGCGCAACAGGGAGCCGAAGGTGAACTTCAACGACCATCCTAATAGAGGAAGGACATATGGGTCCACGAGAGGAAGGGACAATTCATCCAGCTATGCCACCGGGAATAATAGCCGAGGGCCCAACGAAAATCAGAGGAGATTCTACTGGCAACAGACCGACCTCAAACGAACGACTGATGCGAGACACAAATGCGACTAGGGGAAGTGATTTCACAAGCTGGAGTGACAAGAATCAAGGAAGATGTCAACCCAGCGACACGAACAGGAGGGAAATTCCAGAGCCTTAATCAGAGGGCAACAACGATCAAGCGGTGCATTCACGTGATGCAACGGCAATGGCTACAGAATGGAACCTCTGAACAGATCCTTTTAAAAAATTCCTGACGGGACCAGTGAACGCAGCGAGAATTCCAGAAGGATATTCAAAAACCAAGATGCTATAAGGATGAATCTGACGGCGGCTGTATAGTTACCTGGATAGAGGTAATAATGCTGCATTTTGAGAAAGAAAACAGACAGAAAGAAAGAATGCAGTGCGCTCACCAGCAACCTGGAAGAGGCAGCCCCGAATTGCGTGATGGCCAAAAAGCAACTCCAGCGGGACACCACCGCCGAGAAAATATTTGAAATCGTTTTGAATCGTTTTGGCTCAGGGGTACAAGGACACCAAGCGATGATGCGCTTCCAGAAACGAAAGCAACGTGAAGACGAAACAATAGACAAGTTCCTAGATGACTCAGAAATGCTTAGAAGGCGTAGTCAATCGGACGAGTCAAATAGCAATATGAACCTGGCAGTAGCCTCAAAATTCATAGATGGTGAGAGGAACGATGAGCTTCGGGCAATTTTAGCAACGCATTACACACCACGTTCAACCAATGCGCCTACACCGGAAGAATGGAGACTGAAATCCAAGTAGTATCTGTTACTAAAGCCTCCTATGAGATCTGGCTACTACAAAAACAATTGCAGCTTTTTTAACAATGGACCTGCTAATAACAACTGGTACAAACCTAGGGCTGACATGGACAAGAGACGCTCTTGTTCAAGCTGCAGTTCGACAGAGCCATCAAGTATCAGCATACCCAATCTAAAAACAAAGTATGAAGGCGATAGGTTTTGTCCTCGAAGATAAAATTGCATCAGAAGTCGATCATGAAGTTTTCATGAGAGGAATAATTGCAAAAGAATAATATTTCTTTTGTAATTTGAAGGGTCAATTCAAATCAGATTGTCCACAGTTTTGGGACACTGTGGCAGACATCAAGCATCCTAGGCATGAGGAAGCTTTAACGGGTGTGAAAGCCAGCAAGGCACGTCTGATGAGCGAGGCGGAGGCCCGCAGCAAAGAAAACCCGCAAGGCTGGCTACGAAGAAAATGCAAGCCGTGATAGAAGAAACGAGTGAACCAGACCCATCCGATCCCCGCTCTGGATGAGAATCGGGCTGGACATGGAACGGATGAAAATGGGAATAGAAGGATGACAAGTGAATCTACTCACATAGAACAAGGGCTCAATTTCGCTATTCCACCGGGACTCTAGATCAAGAGGAGATGTCGGAACTGTCCGACATCTCGACTCAAAATGCAGCAACAGCAGGATCACCCACTGATAATACCATGATGCATGGGGTGACAGAGAAAACAGCAATGTCCGCCTCGTTTTCAGAACAAGTCAAGAGCACTTTGAGAAAGTTCTTCCCATTCACTATGGGATTGGGTACAGGTGATAAAATATATACCCAGGAAGAGGAGGAAGGCAATGAGAAATTCGATGACTTCGAATCTCAAGTAAGCCTAAACAGTTCGACCCGTGAAAACGAAGCATCCACAAACATGGAGACTGGCTATTCGTATCATTTTGGTGTGGTCAGAACCATAAACAAGAGTTTTGATGGAATAGAACAGTCAAGAGAGTTCATGACCATGACAAACTTGGAAGTGCAACCCGGAAAGAACAGGAACACAGGGTCAAATATCACACCAGCGGAACCAGCGGCTGATTATGAAGAAACATCGAGACAGAGAGGTAAAATCGGAAGAAGAAAAAAGGCCTCGGAAGAAGAAAAGCCAATGTTAGAAGTAGAGACCCATCCAATCCCCGCTGTGGATGAGAATCGGGCTGGACATGGAAAGGAAGAAAATGGGAATGAAGGATGTTAAGTGAATCTACTCACATAGAACAAGGCCACAATTTTGCTATTCCACCGGGACTCTAGATCAAGAGGAGATGTCGAAACTGTCCAATATCTCGACTGAAAATGCAGCAACAGCAGATCACCCACTGATAATACCATGATGCATGGGTTGACAGAGAAAACAGCAACGTCCGCCTCGTTTTCAGAACAAGTCAAGGGCACTTTGGGAAAGTTCTTCCCATTCACTCTGGGATTGGGTACAGGTGATAAAGTAGATACCCAGGAAGAGGAGGAGGGCAATCAGAAATTCGATTACTTCGAACCTCAAGTAAGCCTAAACAGTTCGACCCATGAAAACGAAGCATCCTTAAACATGGAGACTGGCTATTCGTATTATTTTGGTGTGGTCAGAACCATAAACAAGAGTTTTGATGGAATAGAACAGTCAGGAGAGTTTATGACCATGACAAACTTGGAAGTGCAACCCGGAAAGAATAGGAACACAGGGTCAAGTATCAGACCAGCGGAATCAGCGGCTGATTATGAAGAAACATCGAGATAGAGAAGTAAAACTCGAGTCTCGACCACCACTAAACTGCCTGAAACCAATAGGGTGACGCCACCTCTAAGGATGCCATAAGTGGACAACCGGGCATCAATGGAAGAGGCCTTAACCAGGACTGTGGATAGCATGGGTGGGCAGACCGAACAGATGTCCATAAGAATGGGTGAAATAGAAAGCGCAGTTCATGTTGAGAGAGAAAGCCTGCGGGAAGAAGTTAGCCGCAACAGACAAGAAGTCAGCAGAAGCGAAAAACGTTTAAAAGAAAGGACGGATGAATACTTGGCCAAAAACTTGTCGCGAATGACGAGTGAGGCTGAGCAAAGAGAGACACGATTGAGAAACGAGAGTGCATCTTGGAATAGATGAGCAAACTCGGGGAAGCGCAACATGGAGCCGAGAGTGAACTTCAACGACCATCCTAATAGAGGAAGGACATATGTGTCTACGAGAGGAAGGGACAATTCATCCAGCTATGCCACCGGGAATAGTAGGCCGAGGGCCCAACGAAAATCAGAGAAGATTCTACTGGCAACAGACCGACCTCAAACGAACGACCGATGCGAGACGCAAATGCGACTAGGAGAAGTAATTTCACAAGCTGGAGTGACAAGAATCAAGGAAGATGTCAACCCAGCGACACGAACAGGAGGTAAATCAGAGTGCAACAACGATCAAGCGTTGCATTCACGTGATGCAACGGCAATGGCTACAGAATTGAACCTCTAAACAGGTCCTTGAAAATTTTCCTGACGAAGTTATCTAGGACCAGTGAACGCAGCTAGAAGGCAGGAAGTGTTTTCAAAAAATCAAGATGCTGTAAGTTTGAATCTGACGGCGGCTGTATAGTTACCTGGATAGAGGTAATAAAGCTGCATTTTGAGGAAAAAAATTGACAGAAAGAAAAAATGCAGTGCGCTCACCAGCAATCTGGAAGAGACAGCCCTGAATTGCGTGATGGCCAAAAAGCAACACCAGCGGGACACCACCGAGAAAATCTTTGAAATCATTTTGAATCGTTTTGGCTCAGAAGTACAAGGACACCAAGCGATGATGCGCTTTGAGAAACGGAGGCAACGTGAAGACGAAACGATAGACAAGTTCCTAGATGACTCAGAAATGCTTAGAAGGCGTAGTCAATCGGACGAGTCAAATAGCAAGATGAACCTGGCAGTAGCCTCAAAACTCATAGATGGTGAGAGGAACGATGAGCTTCGGAAAATGTTAGCAACGCGTTACACACCACTTTCAACCAATGCGCCTACACCGGAAGAATGGAGACTGAAATCCAAGGAGTATCTGTTACTAAAGCCTCCTATGAGATCTGGCTACCACAAAAACAATTACAGCTTTTTCAACAATGGATCTGCTAATAACAACTGGTACAAACCTAGGGCTGACATGCACAAGAGACGCTCTTGCGCAAGCTGCAGTTCGACAGAACCATCATGTATCAGCATGCCCAATCTACAAACAAAGTATGAAGGCGATAGGCTTTGTCCTCGAAGATAAAGTTGCATCAGAAGTCGATCATGAAGTTTTCATGAGAGGAATATTTGCAAAATTCGGTCCCAGGTATTTCTTTTGTAACTTGAAGGGTCATTTCAAATCAGATTGTCCACAGTTTTGGGATACTGTGGCAGACATCAATCATCCTAGGCATGAGGAAGCTTTAACGGGTGTGAAAGCCAGCAAGGCACGTCTGATGAGCAAGGCAAAGGCCCGCAGCAAAGAAAACCCGCAAGGCTGGCTACGATGAAAATGCAAGTCGTGATAGAAGAAACGAGTGAACCAGAGCCTGGAAACGCATCTGACGATTTTAAAATCGACTATAAAGCAGCAGCGAGAGATGCCTTTAATAGAGTGCAACCGGAATTGGTGACAAGGCAGGTAGAACAGATAGTCAAGCTCGAACTAGAAAACGAGAGAACTCAAGAGCAGCTCAAAGCTTTTGAAGCATCGGAGATGGAAGAAACGAGGGCACCCAGTAGTTTGAGCATGAAGCTGAATGAAATCTCCGGACAGAAATTCTGTATGGTGCCACAAGGAAGCAAGACACAGTGAAAAGCTTAGTGGCTAGACAACAGGTAATCAGGAACCTAAGTGAGCCTTCGGAGTTCACCTTTATGCGTTTGGATATATGCAGATTATCAGAGACAAGCAGAGCCACGCACTTAATCGAGGGCTGTGCGAGCGTTGTAAACAACGGGTGGCACTCGAATAAAGAAACTTCACGGGCGCTACATGGAATTCTATGGACCATATCAAGTGATGTTGAACGTGGACGGGGTTAGTATTTTAGTATATCAAGAAATACGTCACAACAGATAGTGACCAAATAGAACAGATATATTTGGGTCAGGAAGAACTCAAGGTCCGTAGAATTGGTCATGAAGCCATAATGGATCAAGATGCTGTACACATTCGATACGAACAGATGTAACTGCACATCTGCTAGACACCGATTGAAAGAAAAACCGGAGTAACAGGACTTCTAGATACAGTGATGCCGAAAAAGACATGGGAAAGAATGGGCTCCCCCAGGGAAGACCTAATACCGACGAATTTGCGATTGGCAGCCGCCAAACGTGGAGCGATTTACGTAGCCGGGAGAACACCAATAACAATCCTTCACATGGGAGGACGCAACCTCTGCATGAGTTTCGTTGTAGTAGAGGAACTGGACGATTCGGATCAGTTCATTTTGGGGCGCGACTTCTTCAGGAACTTTGATGTGATGATCGACCTTAATAATTGACTAAAAACTATTAGGAACCCAGACAGGAAGTATGTTAAGCGACCGGTAAGCAGAATAATAACTGATGAGAATAATAAACCAGTTTTTTTTAGACAGAAAAATAAAATTACAGCCCGGACAGGCAGTGGTAGCAATTTTTAGGACAAGAAATAAGAACGGATTGAGTGATAGTAAGCAGTTTTGCTTGGTACCCAACCCAAACAGTCAAAGTTCAGTGGTTTTAGGCCGGAGCTTTTCCGTTACACGAAACGGGCCGTGTGTGAGTGTATTGTTGAATACACTGGACACAACTGTTTCAACCCAGCGTGGAAGGAAACTTGGCTACGCTTTGCCAATGAGGACGGAATATGAAGATACACCAAACCTGGAAAGACATCAAGTAAAAGATTGTCCACCTCAGGCTAACAAAGATTTGGTTTTGAAAAGGATTAATGAATTGAAATCTTAAAAAAAAAAAATTTTTTTAAATGAGATCCGAAACAGATGACGGCTTATCGAGGTGCTCGAATTTTCGAGAACGCCCCTCGTCATATGAATTAGAGTCTGACAAACCAGTTTTGCCAGAGATAGAACACTTAAGAGGTTAGATAGGGGAGGGAGCGTCTGAGTCGCTAAGGGCAGTTTTAAATCGGAACGCGGACGTTTTTTCAAAACACAAGGCGGATATTGGTTATCATAATTTTTTCGAGCACAAAATTGAACTAGAAGAAGGCGCGGTTCCCCAAAGGGAAGGTGCAAGGCGCATGACAGCTCAAAAGTTTCTTCCCTTTTTTGGTCCGAGTCCACAAAAAGGTCGTTCATTGATTTTCTTCGTTTCTTTGGTATAAGTTTCCTAGAGCTATCACTTAGTTTAGATTTGCTCGACTTGTCTAGACTCATTTTAAAATACCGCTTCTTACTGTTTACACACTCAATTCGATTGCTACGGTTTTTATTGTTTGACAACTGATAATAATAACAGAACATAAAAAAGTGCAAAAGTTTCACTTAACTAGTGACCAAGAATCCTTATAGGTTATCACAGTACAGCGTGTATACAATTTATGCACAACAATTGATTATTGGTAATTGGATATAAAGCTAGCACAGACTGATGATATCACTATATTTAAAAGAAAATGTACTCACTACCCAATCGAGAACATTTATTCAGGAGTTAAAACCAAAAATAAAGAAGTGTATGTGTTTTGCACATGTTCTGTCGCAATTCAATAGTCAAACTTGTTTCTAAAGAAAATTTTTTCGCTAATCAGTGCCGCACTGAACAGAAAAAAACTTGGAGACACTTTTTTTCTTTCTTTCAAGTGGGTGACTATTGCACCCACTGAGTTCTGTGTTACCTATCTACATTCAGATTGCCCGAGCTAGACCTACTAAAACACTCAAGACAACTCTCACTTTTCAAAAAAAAAATCCAAAAAAGGATCGGTGTCGAACTCTGTTTACAGTTAGACCTAGAGTCACAAATCTCCAAGTTTAAACCTGTCTGTTTTATTAAGATCTTTTCAATTTTTGACGAAAAAGAAGGGATAAGGAACCTAGAAAACGATAGTCGAGTCAAAAATAGGATTTTATAGGGCCCTTCACAGCTAGGAAAATTTGTTACATAAGCAGCTTAGCCTCAATCCGGAAGGGTTTAGGGCCAGAACATACCCTTCCTAGTTAATTTATATAGCATAAGAGGCTCTGAGACCGTAAGCGGAAGGGTATCGGAATTTGGTTTTTGAAGAACCCGGAGAGGTTATTTTGCCAATTTGGAGGGGTCCTGGTTTTGCCAATAGGAGGGGTCCCAAATCGGAGGGGTCCTATTTTTACCAATCCTGTGGGGTCCCAATTCGGAGGGGTCCTATTTTTTGTCGTCAATCTGGAGGGGTCCCAATTCGGAGGGGTCCTTTCTTTATCTATCCGGAGGAGTCCTAAAACTACTCTTTTTTTAACGAACGCGATTGTAGGGATCCCATAACGTACGTACACGAAAGTAAGATACATAGTGAATTGTATTAGGATAATAGGAATCAGGCAGAAAACCAGTGGCTGCAGTGGTAACTTGCCTTTAAAAAAATTGAAAAGACCTTAGTAAAACAGACAGGTTTAAACTTGGAGATTCGTGACTCTAGGCCTAACTGAAAACAGAGTTCGACACCGATTTTTTTTTGGATTTGTTTTGGGGAAAAGTGGTTGCCTTGAGAGTTTAAGTAGGTCTAGCTCGGGCAATCCGAAGGCAGATAGGTAACACAGAACTCAGTGGGTGCAATAGTCACCCACTTGAAAGAAGGAAAAAAAGTGTCTCCAAGTTTTTTTCTGTTTAGTGCGGCACTAAATAGCGAAAACTTTTTCTTTAGAAACAAGTTTGACTATTGAATTGCGACAGAACCTGTGCAAAACACATACAGTTTTTGTTAAAAAAATTTTTACACTTCTTTATTTTTGGTTTTAACTCCTCAATAAATATTCTCGATTGGTTAGTGAGTACACTATCTTTTAAAAATAGTGATATCATCAGTCTGTGCTAGCTTTATATCCAATTACCAATAATCAATTGTTGTGCATAAATTGTATACACGCTGTACTGTGATAACCTATAAGGGTTCGTGGTAACCAGTTAATTGAAACTTTTGGACTTTATTGTGTTCTTTTTTTATTATCAGTTGTCAAACAATAAAAACCGTAGCAAGCGCATTGAGTGTGTAAACAGTAAGAAGCGGTATTTTAAAATGAGTCTAGACAAGTCGAGGTTACCAAAGCTAAGTGATAGCTCTAGGAAATTTATACCAAACAAACGAAGAAAATCAATGAACGACCTTTTTGTGGAAAGGACCGCATGGACTCGGACTAAAAAAGGGAAGAAAGTTTCTGGCGGAGTGGTTGAAACAAGGAGACAAAAGGCCTCGGAAGAAGCAAAGCAATTGTTAGAAGTAGAGATCCATCCGATCCCCGCTCTGGATGAGAATCGGGCTGGACATGGAACGGAAGGAAATGGGAATAGAAGGATGACAAGTGAATCTACTCACATAGAACTAGGCCACATTTTCGCTATTCCACCGGGACTCTAGATCAAGAGGAGATGTCGGAACTGTCCGACATCTCGACTGACAGTGCAGCAACAGCAGGATCACCCACTGATAAAACCATGATGCATGGGGTGACAGAGATAACAGCAACGTCCTCCTCGTTTTCAGAACAAGTCAAGAGCACTTTGGGAAAGTTCTTCCCATTCACTATGGGATTGGGTACAGGTGATAAAATAGATACCAAGGAAGAGGAGGAAGGCAATGAGAAATTCGATGACTTCGAACCTCAAGTAAGCCTAAACAGTTCGACCCATGAAAACGAAGCATCCACAAACATGGAGACTGGCTATTCGTATCATTTTGGTGTGGTCAGAACCATAAACAAGAGTTTTGATGGAATAGAACAGTCAAGAGAGTTCATGACCATGACAAACTTGGAAGTGCAACCCGGAAAGAACAGGAACACAGGGTCAAGTATCACACCAGCGGAACCAGCGGCTGATTATGAAGAAACATCGAGATAGAGAAGTAAAACTCGAGTCTGGACCACCACTAAACTGCCTGAAACCAATAGGGTGACGCAACCCCTAAGGACGCCATAAGTGGACAACCGGGCATCAATGGAAGAGGCCTTAACCAGGACTGTGGATAGCATGTGTGGGCAGACTGAACAGATATCCATAAGATTGGGTGAATTAGAAAGCGCAGTTCACGTTGAGAGAGAAACCCTCGCGGAAGAAGTTAACCGCATAGAAAAGAAGTCAGCAGAAGCGAAAATCGTATGAAAGAAAGGACGGATGAATACTAGACAAAAAACTTGTCGCGAATGACGAGTGAGGCTGAGCAAAGAGAGAGACGATTGAGAAACAAGAGTGCATCTTGGAATAGAGGAGCAAACTCAGGGAGCCGAGAGTGAACTTCAACGACTATCCTAATAGAGGAAGGACATATGGGTCCACGAGAGGAAGGGACAATTCATCCAGCTATGCCACCGGGAAAAATATGCCGAGGGCCCAACGAAAATCAGAGGAGATTCTACTGGCAACAGACCGACCTGAATTGAACGACCGATGCGAGACGCAAATGCGACTAGGGGAAGTGATTTCACAAGCTGGAGTGACAAGAATCAAGGCAGATGTCAACCCAGCGACACGAACAGGAGGGAAATTCCGGAGCCTCAATCAGAGGGCAACAACGATCAAGCGGGGCATTCACGTGATGCAACGGCAATGGCTACAGAATTGAACCTCTGAACAGGTCCTTGAAAATTTTCCTGACGAGGTTATCTAGGACCAGTGAACGCAGCGAGAAGTCCAGAAGGGTATTCAAAAAACCTAGATGCTATAAGGATGAATCTGACGGCGGCTGTATAGTTACCGGGATAGAGGTAATAAAACTGCATTTTGAGGAAGAAAACTGACAGAAAGAAAGAATGCAGTGGGCTCACCAGCAACCTGGAAGGGACAGCCCTGAATTGCGTGATGGCCAAAAAGCAACACCCGCGGGACACCGCCGAGAAAACCTTTGAATTCATTTTGAATTGTTTTGGGCTCAGGGGTACAAGGACACCAAGCGATGATGCGCTTCGAGAAACGGAGGCAACGTGAAGAAGAAACGATAGATAAGTTCCTATATGACTCAGAAATGCTTAGAAGGCGTAGTCAATCGGAAGAAAAAAAAAGGCCTCGGAAGAAGAAAAGCCAATGTTAGAAGTAGAGACCCATCCGATCCCCGCTCTGGATGAGAATCGGGCTGGGCATGGAACGGAAGAAAATGGGAATAGAAGGATGACAAGTGAATCTACTCACATAGAACAAGGGCTCAATTTCGCTATTCCACCGGGACTCTAGATCAAGAGGAGATGTCGGAACTGTCCGACATCTCGACTGAAAATGCAGCAACAGCAGGATCACCCACTGATAATACCATGATGCATGGGGTGACAGAGAAAACAGCAACGTCCGCCTCGTTTTCAGATCAAGTCAAGAGCACTTTGGGAAAGTTCTTCCCATTCACTATGGGATTGGGTACAGGTGATAAAATAGATACCCAGGAAGAGGAGGAAGGCAATGAGAAATTCGATGACTTCGAATCTCAAGTAAGCCTAAACATTTCGACCCATGAAAACGAAGCATCCACAAACATGGAGACTGGCTATTCGTATCATTTTGGTGTGGTCAGAACCATAAACAAGAGTTTTGATGGAATAGAACAGTCAAGAGAGTTCATGACCATGACAAAATTGGAAGTGCAACCCGGAAAGAACAGGAACACAGGGTCAAGTATCACACCAGCGGAACCAGCGGCTGATTATGAAGAAACATCGAGACAGAGAGGTAAAACTCGAGTCTCGACCACCATCAAACTGCCTGAAACCAATAGGGTGACGCCACCTCTAAGGACGCCATAAGTGGACAACCGGGCATCAGTGGAAGAGACCTTAACCAGGACTGTGGATAGCATGGGTGGGCAGACTGAACAGATTTCCATAAGAATGGGTGAAATAGAAAGCTCAGTTCACGTTGAGAGAGAAAGCCTGCGGGAAGAAGTTAACCGCAACACAAGAACTCAGCAGAAGCGAAAAACGTTTGAAAGAAAGGACGGATGAATACTTGGCCAAAAACTTGTCGCGAATGACGAGTGAGGCTGAGCAAAGAGAGACACGATTGAGAAACAAGAGTGCATCTTGGAATAGAGGAGCAAACTCGGGAGAGCGGAACAAGGAGCCGAGAGTGAACTTCAACGACCATCCTAATAGAGGAAGGACATATGGGTCCACGAGAGGAAGGGACAATTCATCCAGCTATGCCACCGGGAATAATAGCCGAGGGCCCAACGAAAATCAGAGGAGATTCTACTGGCAACAGACCGACCTCAAACGAACGACCGATGCGAGACGCAAATGCGACTAGGGGAAGTGATTTCACAAGCTGGAGTGACAAGAATCAAGGAAGATTTCAACCCAGCGACACGAACAGGAGGGAAATTCCAGAGCCTCAATCAGAGGGCAACAACGATCAAGCGGTGCATTCACGTGATGCAACGGCAATGGTTACAGAATGGAACCTCTAAACAGATCCTTTTAAAAACTTCCTGACGGGACCAGTGAACGCAGCGAGAAGTCCAGAAGGATATTCAAAAACCAAGATGCTATAAGGATGAATCTGACGGCGGCTGTATAGTTACCTGGATAGAGGTAATAATGCTGCATTTTGAGAAAGAAAACAGACAGAAAGAAAGAATGCAGTGCGCTCACCAGCAACCTGGAAGAGGCAGCCCCGAATTGCGTGATGGCCAAAAAGCAACTCCAGTGGGGCACCGCCGAGAAAATATTTGAAATCGTTTTGAATCGTTTTGGCTCAGGGGTACAAGGACACCAAGCGATGATGTGCTTCCAGAAACGAAAGCAACGCGAAGACGAAACAATAGACAAGTTCCTAGATGACTCAGAAATGCTTAGACGGCGTAGTCAATCGGACGAGTCAAATAGCAATATGAACCTGGCAGTAGCCTGCCTCAAAATTCATAGATGGTGAGAGGAACGATGAGCTTCGGGAAATGTTAGCAACGCATTACACACCAATTTCAACCAATGCGCCTACACCGGAAGAATGGAGACTGAAATCCAAGTAGTATCTGTTACTAAAGCCTCCTATGAGATCTGGCTACTACAAAAACAATTGCAGCTTTTTTAACAATGGACCTGCTAATAACAACTGGTACAAACCTAGGACAACCGGGCATCAGTGGAAGAGACCTTAACCAGGACTGTGGATAGCATGGGTGGGCAGACTGAACAGATTTCCATAAGAATGGGTGAAATATAAAGCTCAGTTCACGTTGAGAGAGAAAGCCTGCGGGAAGAAGTTAACCGCAACACAAGAACTCAGCAGAAGCGAAAAACGTTTGAAAGAAAGGACGGATGAATACTTGGCCAAAAACTTGTCGCGAATGACGAGTGAGGCTGAGCAAAGAGAGACATGATTGAGAAACAAGAGTGCATCTTGGAATAGAGGAGCAAACTCGGGAGAGCGGAACAAGGAGCCGAGAGTGAACTTCAACGACCATCCTAATAGAGGAAGGACATATGGGTCCACGAGAGGAAGGGACAATTCATCCAGCTATGCCACCGGGAATAATAGCCGAGGGCCCAACGAAAATCAGAGGAGATTCTACTGGCAACAGACCGACCTCAAACGAACGACCGATGCGAGACGCAAATGCGACTAGGGGAAGTGATTTCACAAGCTGGAGTGACAAAAATCGAGGAAGATGTCAACCCAGCGACACGAACAGGCGGGAAATTCCAGAGCCTCAATCAGAGGGCAACAACGATCAAGCGGTGCATTCACGTGATGCAACGGCAATGGCTACAGAATGGGACCTCTGAACAGATCCTTTTAAAAACTTCCTGACGGGACCAGTGAACGCAGCGAGAAGTCCAGAAGGATATTCAAAAAACCAAGATGCTATAAGGATAAATCCAACGGCGGCTGTATAGTTACCTGGATAGAGGTAATAATGCTGCATTTTGAGAAAGAAAACAGACAGAAAGAAAGAATGCAGTGCGCTCACCAGCAACCTGGAAGAGGCAGCCCCGAATTGCGTGATGGCCAAAAAGCAACTCCAGTGGGGCACCGCCGAGAAAATTTTTGAAATCGTTTTGAATCGTTTTGGCTCAGGGGTACAAGGACACCAAGCGATGATGTGCTTCCAGAAACGAAAGCAACGTGAAGACGAAACAATAGACAAATTCCTAGTTGACTGAGAAATGCTTAGACGGCGTAGTCAATCGGACGAGTCAAATAGCAATATGAACCTGGCAGTAGCCTGCCTCAAAATTCATAGATGGTGAGAGGAACGATGAGCTTCGCGAAATGTTAGCAACGCATTACACACCACTTTCAACCAATGCGCCTACACCGGAAGAATGGAGACTGAAATCCAAGTAGTATATGTTACTAAAGCCTCCTATGAGATCTGGCTACTACAAAAACAATTGCAGCTTTTTTAACAATGGACCTGCTAATAACAACTGGTACAAACCTAGGGCTGACATGGACAAGAGACGCTCTTGTTCAAGCTGCAGCTCAACAGAGCCATCAAGTATCAGCATACCCAATCTACAAACAAAGTATGAAGGCGATAGGTTTTGTCCTCGAAGATAAAATTGCATCAGAAGTCGATCATGAAGTTTTCATGAGAGGAATAATTGCAAAAGAATAATAATTATTTTGTAATTTGAAGGGTCATTTCAAAACAGATTGTCCACAGTTTTGGGACACTGTGGCAGACATCAAGCATCCTAGGCATGAGGAAGCTTTAACGGGTGTGAAAGCCAGCAAGGCACGTCTGATGAGCGAGGCGGAGGCCCGCAGCAAAGAAAACGCGCAAGGCTGGCTACGAAGAAAATGCAAGCCGTGATAGAAGAAACGAGTGAACCAGAGCCTGGAAACGCATCTGAAGATTTTAAAATTGACTAGAAAGTAGCAGCGAGAGATGCCTTAAATAGAGTGCAACCGGAATTGGTGACAAAGTAGGTAGAACAGAGAGTCAAGCTCGAACTAGAAAACGAGAGAATTCAAGAGCAGCTGTTGAAGCATCGGAGGTGGAAGAAACGAAAGCACCCAGTAGCTTGAGCATGAAGCTGAATGAAATCTCCGGACAGACATTCTGTATGGTGCCACAAGGAAGCAAGACACAGTGAAAAGCTTATTGGCTAGACATCAGGTAATCAGGAGCCTAAGTGAGCCTTCGGAGTTCACCTTTATGCGTTTGGATATATATGCGGATTATCAGAGACAAGCAGAGCCACGCACTTAATCGAGGGCTGTGCGAGCATTGTAAGCAACGGGTGGCACTCGAATGAAGAAACTTCATGGGCGCTACATGGAATTCTATGGACCATATCAAGTGATGTTGAACGTGGACGGGATTACTATTTTAGTATATCAAGAAATACGTCACAACAGATAGTGACCAAATAGAACAAATATATTTGGGTCAGGAAGAACTCAAGGTCCGTAGAATTGGTCATGACGCCATGATGGATCAAGATGCGGTACACATTCGATACGAACAGATGTAACTGCACATCTGCTAGACACCGATTGAAAGAAAAATCGGAGTAACAGGACTTCTAGATACAGGAGCAGTTGTCACTGTAATGCCGAAAAAGACATGGGAAAGAATGGGCTCCCACAGGGAAGACCTAATTCCGACGAATTTACGATTGGAAGCCGCCAACCGTGGAGCGATCTACGTAGCCGGGAGAACACCAATAACAATCCTTCACATGGGAGGACGCAACCTCTGTATGAGTTTCGTTGTAGTAGAGATTCTGGTCGATTCGGATCAGTTTTTTTTGGGGCGCGACTTCTTCAGGACTTTTGATGTGATGATCGACCTTAATAATTGATTAAAAATGATTAGGAACCCAGACAGGAAGTATGTTAAGCGACCGGTAAGCAGAATAATAACTGATGAGAATGATGTACCAGTTTTTTTAGACAGAAAAACAAAATTACAGCCCGGACAGGCAGTGATAGCGATTTTTAGAATGAGAAATAAAAACGGATTGAGTGATAGTAAGCAGATTTGCTTGGCACCCAACCCAAACAGTCAAAGTTCAGTGGTTTTAGGCCGGAGCTTTTCCGTTACACGAAACGGGCCGGGTGTGAGTGTTTTGTTGAATACACTGGACACAACGGTTTCAATCCAGCGTGGAAGGAAACTTGGCTACGCTTTGCCAATGAGGACGGAATATGAAGATACACCAATGAGATCCGAAAAAGATGACGGCTTATCGAGCTGCTCAAATTTTCGAGAACGCCCCTCGTCATATGAATTAGAGTCTGAAAAACCAGTTTTGCCAGAGATAGAACACTTAAGAGGTTAGATAGGGGAGGGAGAGTCTGAGTCGCTGAGGGCAGTTTTAAATCGGAATGCGAACGTTTTTTCAAAACATAGGGCGAATATTGGTTGCCATAATTTTGTCGAGCCCAAAGTTGAACTAGAAGAAAGCGCGGTTCCCCACAGGGAAGGTGCAAGGCGCATGACAGCTCAAAAATTGGAAGCGTGCCGATTGATAGAAATGTTGCTCGAATACGCCATGATATAACCCTCAAAGTCGACTTGGGCTTGTGGGGTTGTCATTGCTAAAAACAAAAGGGGTAGCTAAAATTCTGTTGCGACATTCGCCACCTGTACGCAGTGACAATAAAGGATTCCTACACAATACCACGTATAGACGAGAATCTCTCGAAACTTGGCAACGTCAGGTTTTTCTTTACACTGGATCTGGGTTCTGCCTTCTGGCAGATTCATCTGCGGAACAAGGACAAAGAAAAGACTGGGTTCGCATGTGAATTGGGTTTGTACCAGTGAAAGAGGATGCCCTTCGGCTTGTGCAATGCCACGGCGACCTTTCAAAGACTGATTGCTCAAGCTTTGACCAGAGTAACGAAGAAGCACGGGAACCTTGTGATGTGCTACGTGGATGACGTGGTCATAGCCACACCCACCTTGGCAGACCACATCGACAGACTCGACGAGGTCTTCGATTGCATAAAATGAGCCGGCTTGAAATGCAAACCGTCAAAATGTGAAATCTTTGGAGACTCAATCAAGTACCTGGGGAGAAAATAGACATGCATGGATCCGGATGCAACGGAGGCCGTGTTAACATGGAAGCCCCCCAAAACGGACACACAGCTCATGAGCTTCCCGGGATTTGCCAACTACTACCGCTAGTTCATAAAAGGATACGCAGACAAAATTTACCCTATGCAGCAACTGAAGGGCAACAAAAGGAAAAACTTCGATTGGAACGAAAAGGCTCAGGAAACCTTCGAGAAAATAAAGCGGGAACTGTGCGAAGCGCCAGTGCTAGGCATGCCCACAGAGAAAGGCATGTACTTTCTCGACACTGATGCTTTAGTGGTAGCCATTTGAGGAGTTTTGCATCAGGAGCGAGAATGGAATTGGAGAAAAGTTCTCCTTCCCATTGCAAAGGGCATTAAAGTATTGAGTGAGACTGAAATGAAATATGGTGCACCAAAACCAGAAATTTTTGCAGTTGTCACGTTCGTAGAAAAGAAGCGCGCTTACTTGGGGAGTGGTCCCTTTAAGTTGCGCGTGGATAGAAGAGCTCGTATCCTGTTTGAAGACGTACTCGATGGACCAGAGTTATATTGGTCGTTGGTTAGTCAGGTTGGATAACTACCACAGGATTATCGAGCACAGGATGCGTGACAAGCACCAACAAACTGACAGCCTCAGCAAAAAAAACTGAGTTTTACGAGAGACTAGAAGAAAAGCAAGCCAATCAGGCTGAGATCAAGGAGGGAGATCTCGTTTCTAGACAAAAAGACTCATGAAACATTTCCCTTGACGAGATGGTTGGACAAGTCTGGTCATCGAATTCCGGGACACCCTGAACTACCAGTGGAAAAGGCAGCAAAATAAAGATCTTATCCAGAAGGGGCCCGATGTCTTGGATCTGTTGAAACGTTCAAACCTGGTCCAACAGGAACTCTCTTTGCTAGATAAAACGGTGCAAGTCACACCACAAGTGATGCGGATGCTGGGTGGATTGTGAAGAGAGAAGTGAAAAGAGATGACACCGAATAGGTAGCAGCCATGGCATTGCTAACAGTCAGCGATTAAGTACGGATAAAGCCATCAAGAAGCCAACACAAGGAAAACGAAAAGGATTGTAGTTCAGCAACTAGTATCCCCGATTCCTCAAAGCGTTTTGGTGAGGACGTCATACAAAGAAAAAGAGCAGGAAATCGGAACAGAAAGGAAGAATGTCACCTTTGAGGAGCCCGATCAAGATAGGGGAGAAGTAGACAACACCTCGGGGAAATCAGAGGTTGATACCTACTCAGAAGGGAACTCGATCACAGGATCAGAAATGTCAGAATTGGTGATCCACGCACTACTGGTGGAGACTCGAGCAAGAAAATTGGACAGGGAGGTGTACCAAGAACCTGACAGTGATCGCTATCTGGTCCCGAGTGGAAAGGTCTTCGATAACGCAGCAGATGACCTGGAAATGATAACGGTATCAAAAGGTTCGATGAGCCTGCTACCGCAGAAGGAAGCATTCAAGACTGACCTCCAACCGTTCTAACAAGAGACAGAGCCGTTGGCAAAGACTTGGTGCGTTAAGATGGCGGATGATGCGCATCAGCCCGATGAGCTAAAAAAAACACTTGAGGAACTTGAAGACATACTAGAAGGCGAGATACAGACTCTCGAACCTACTATACTAAGAGCGCAGAGAAATGACCACATGACCAGCAACTTGAAAAGGTGGATCAAAATTGGGGCACCAGACAAAGCAGATCTGGAAGAGGATAGTTACTTAATCCTGGGACACTATTCTATGCAGAAACTGGGAAGGTTATATCTGAACAAGGATGGGATCGTGGCTTCCAAGAGGAGAAAAAAGGACAAGGTCCTGTACAAATATAATGCGATAGAATTGCCGCTACTCTATCAAACGGAACTTGTATTCAGGTCGCAGAGAATCTGGAAACGCTTTGAATGGCCTGGAATGAAGAAGGCATGCGAGAAGTGGGTAACAGCTTGTCTGTCATGCCAACAGGTGAAAGATCCCAGGAAGCCTATGGAGTCATTCGAGTTCAATGAAGTGGTACAAATTGATCACCAGAAGATATGCATGACAGACAGTGGCTGCAATCAGGTCCTGGTGATGATCGATTACCTCACTGATCGAAGTATGCAGAGGAAGAGACTCCCTGTTGTGCCCTGCATAACTGTCTCAGCAGAAGAGACATACGATCATTTAACCAAAACGTGGATGACAAAACGAACAGCTTTCGTAGGAGAACTGACTAAGGAGCTCATGAGACGTTCCCAAGTAGCTCAGGCTCATTCTACGACGTATCATCCCCAAACGAACGACTTAGTGGAGAGACAAAATCGGACTGTGGTGTCGATGTTGAGGGTGTATTGTTCCAGATACATGACTGATTGGGATAGATAACTTCCACAAGTGATGGGAGCTTATAACAGTACGCAAAATTCCACCTCAGGACTTAGTCCTCATATGATGTTGAGCGGACGTGAAAAGTACTTGCCTTTGATTTGCATTTACCCAGTGTTTGAAGAGAAGAAAATATAACCCTAAGTTTACCTAGGGGACTTGATTAGACGTCAGCAAGGGCTGAATGATTTATGCAGACGACATACGCAGCAAGCACAGGCAAGACAGCGGATAGCGATTTTATACTTACAAACAGGACATGCGCGATAGCTGGAGGCAGAGCTTCTACACCTCCTATTCCAGTTCTCTGCTTCCAGAGGACATCTATATTTTTGTATTCTCTCCTAAAATCTGCTGCTAACGCTGTCCTAGAACTCTTGTCCGCGGTGATCGCTATCGCGCATGTCCTATTTATAAGTATAAAATTGCTATCCGTTAGTTTTGTGAAACTTGAGTCCTTACCCCCACTCCCCGGAGAAAAGGATCCATCGACATCCCCGGATATTACGTTAAAGTTGGACGCAGGAATGAGTTGTTGCCCTTCCTGGGCTGCGCAGGAAGGATCCTCCTTGTCATTCGTTATGTATTTATTGTTCTCGGGGTCTACGTCCTGAATCGTGACACTGGTTTCTATTCTTTGGGCCTGATGTCATTTCGTCCAACCACTCCAAGACGCGCATATTCATTAATTCTTGTTCGTACGACTGCTGCTGCTCGTCGTCAATTTCTACTTCAGGTTTGGACCGGTCGTCGACCCATTCTTTGTCTTGATCCTGGACTATATCTGTCTTGTGAGCGGGTATCTCCTCTAGACCCACCAATTCTTCCACTATCTTCTTCAGATCTATCGTGTCAACTACGATGTCGTCTCCGGTAAGGGTTATATTTCTTTGCGGGCCTTGTCTTGTTTGCATCGAAAAGGGTAGATCCGGTTCCATGTTCTTGGGAACCCATTGAGATCTAGGTCCAGCGGCGGACTTGTTCCTTCTTCTAGAGCTTCATTCCCATCGTTCTTTTCCCTGGTACCTTTTACATTGACCTCGCAAGCAGGGTCCATCATCATATAATCGCCCTCTTCCATGTCTTCAGGTATGCACCAGTTCTCTGTGGATGGGTTGTGTGGCTTAATGTTCTCAAAGTGCGCAGCGGGTTTATGTGAAGACCTCCATGTAATAACATAGTCTATAGAGTATCCGGTCCTCACCCTATGTATTAAGATAGGGAATAGATTTTTCATATTAAGATACCAGGTTTCAGATGGTAAGTTTCAGATGGTAAATTTTTTTCGGCGCCCGAATTTCCCATGTATAGTGCATAGATTTCCCTTTGTAAAAGAAATTCATTGTAGGGATTTAGGAACTCATTAGGGAATAGGATTTCTAATGTATTACGATGGTAAAGTTTCAGATGGTAAGATGGTAATTTTCACAAAAAACTTTGGCGCCCGATCTTACCATGTTTTAAGATAATGTATAGTTTTGATACGATAAGATTTGATATTATTTGACATAAAAACTGTTTTATCAGATGATCTTACTTTTTAAAACGGTTCTAAATCCAGCTAAAATTGTAATGAAACCTACTGAAACTTCAAAAAAAAATCAAATTCTGGAAAAAAAGAAGTGCAAAACTTTCAAGTTTTTGGAAAAAATTGCAAAAATTTCAAGTTTGAAAAAAATTGCAAAATATTCAAAAATTTTGCAAAAAAATTGCAAATTTTCGGAATGAACTGCAGAAATCTCAAGGTTTTGGCTAGTTTTTGTTGGTTCTGAGCTAATTGAATAAAAAGTAAATATGTTTAAAGTTTAAAATTAAGCTATAATTGTATTTCAATTGCCATCATGTTGAGACACTGATGAAAAACTTCATAGAAGAAAGAGATCATACATCTGGTTCTGCTAAAGTGTTAGTTTGCTTAGATTTTTTTTAGCAGGCTCCATATTATTTTCTCTAAAATTTTTTCTACATCAAATTTTTTTATCCAAAAGAATAAAATGTATATCTTGAAATCAAATTTTTAATTCATGCTTCATGTATCATCTTCCAAAAGAAGTTGGAGTTGGCTTACTTAACAACAAATTTATTTCAAAAAATCTGAATTTTTATATAAGTTAACCTAGTATATCAAATGATAAAAAATTTTCAAACATTACACTTTTATGTTGGATTTTTTTCTCAAGATGTAATATATAAGCAAAATTTGAATTAAAAAATCTCTCAACTCCTAATGAACTAAATTTAATTTTAATCTCAATTTGATTTTTCTCAGTTTATGCTTCATCTACTATCTTCCAACTAAATCCAATCCAATCGAACAAAATTTTTTTTTGAAAATTGAGTTTTATAGGGAAAATGTATCATTTCAACGAATTTTCATTAACCCGAAGCAAAAATAATACAATAAAATCTTTTTAAAAAAACTTCAAATTATTTTCTCGACCTATAACTGTATGTTGCTGTTTCAACTCAACATACAGTTATCTGTTTTGAAGTAATTAGATAACGGTTATCTATTTTGAATTTCTGTTTTGAAGTAAAATTTTGGTTGAGAATGATGTATATTTTTATCTTGAAATTTTCAAATGTCAGCAAAAACATACATTTTCCAGGTCAGTTATCAATTTCTTTTCTGAATCGTAGGAAAAAAAGCAAAATAAAACCATAATTCTTAGTTATTCAATCCCCAGTATCTGCTACGCACTACGTTATGATTACTTTTACAAGCACTAAGCAAGGAAAACTTTAAAAAAGTCATTAGGCAAAACCTTTCAATTAATCGATGTTTTAAAAAGATCCAGTTTTTTATAGTATTTCAACAAACATTTAAGCACTCATTAACGTATGTGATTCACTTTTACTACAAATTTATCGCAACAAAATCCCTGCAAGCTAGCAACCATTGGAGTTTTTACTGTAGATTAAAGATTTTCGGATCGATTTCCATTGAAAGTTTCACGACAATTTGAACTCGGTTGTTGCTGGTTTCATCATCATTAAGAACCTTTGAATATGACAGAACAAGAATAGTGATGAAAAAACTGTAAATTTTTCACTAGAAGTTTTTCAAATTTAGTGTATAGACTTTTCAGATTCAGTCAAAAATTATTATTCAAAGTTTTTTCTACTATGTTTTTATTTAAAATATATCCAATTTACCTTCTCATGGAGTACGAAAGTGTTTTGAGACTGCTGAGCACATGTTTTAACATTATGTTGACGATGCTTCTTCTTGACATGATTAGCAAGTTCCTCGCTGCTATATGAATAAAATTACAATTGGAACACTTTAAAACGCCACAGTGCTTTCGATGTCTTGATGCGTGTAAGCGAGTGTATTCTTTGCCAAATTCAAGACACACAATTATTTCGTTTCTATTCAGTGACAGCATCTTAATAAGTAGAAAAAGAAAAAATGGGAGATTTAGAATGTCCCGAACTTTTAGAAAAGAAAAGTTGAATAGCCTCAAAAAATGAATAAAAATGAATAAAAGAAGCAATTTTCCTAACCAATTGTTTTTAACGTGAAAGAAAATCAGAATGGAGTTTTCAAAAGTTTTGCTACCAAAAAATTGGAATCGAGCATTAATTATAAGGAAATTTCTATCTTTTCTGATATCAACCAATCAGAATCGACTTTCAAGGGTCACGGAATTTTCAATAAATTTTATGTCAACCAATCAAAACTGAGTTCTACTTCTTATGGTTTTTTCAAAAAATTCGATATCGTTTGAAGATATCAAGGATTTTTTCACAATTAGTATTTGTGGTAATAACCAATAAGAATGAAGTATTCACAGATTTTAAAATACTTTGTAGATCAGAACCAAACTATGTTTATGAAATTTCCCAATCAATCAATTTAATTGAATTGTTCTAACACAACTAACATATACAATTGACACCAAAGTGAGATAAATGAGATTTTGTGTCTGGTTTATATTGTTTTTTCGATGCTCATTTCAAATTTTGAAATTTCAATCAAAATTTTTTCAATTTGTTCTATTTCTAACCAGTGAAAAGAGAAAATACCAAAATATATATTTTTATTGTTTTCTTTCTGGTATATTGTAATATAAACAACCGGAAGTTTTTTAAACTTCGATAATCGATTAAAAGATATTCAGACAAATCTAGATTTTGTATTTGTATCAAATTCAAAACAGTAACCGAAATGATGTTCCTTATCTTCAATATTTGTTTGATAGACTTATTTGTTTTTCGTATACTTACAAATAGGACATGCGCAGGAGAGAATACAAAAATATAGATTTTCTCTGGAAGCAGAGAACAGGAATATGAGGTGTAGCAGCTCTGCCTCCAGCAGAAGCCGCTGGAGGCAAAGCTGCTACACCTCCTATTCCTGTTCTCTGCTTCCACAGAAATTATATTTTTTTGTATTATCTCCTAAAATCTGCTGCTAACGCTGTCCTAGAAATCTTGTCCGCGGTGATCGCTATCGCGCATGTCCTACTTTTAAGTCTGAAGTCGCTATCCGTTAGTATTAGGATACTTGAGTCCTACCCCCACTCCCCGGAGAAAAATGTCCATCGACATCCCCGGATATTAGGTTAAAGTTGGAAGCAGTATTGAGTTGTTACCCTTCCTGGTGTGCCCATGAAGAATCCTCCTTGTCATTTTTTAGGTATTTATTGCTCTCGGAGTCTACGTCCTCAATTGTGACACTGGTTTCTATTCGTTTGGGTCTGATGTCATTTCTCCAACCAGTCAAAGACGCGCTTAATCGTTGATTCTTGTTCATACGACTGCTGCTGCTCGTCGTAAATTTCTACTTCAGGTTTGGACTTTGACTTGTCACTATGTCTAGTTTGCATCGAAAAGGGTAGATCCGGTTCCATGTTCTTGGGAACCCGTTGGGATCTAGGTCCAGCGGCGGACTTGTTCCTTCTTCTAGAGCTTCATTCCCATCGTTCTTTTCCATGGTACCTTGTGAATTAACATATATTCCTCCATGTATATTCCTCCATGAGACCTCCATGTATTAACATAGTCTATAGAGTATCCGGTCCTCACCCTATCTATTAAAATAGGGAATAGATTTTTCAATGTATTAAGATTTCAGATGGTAAGTTTCAGATGGTAAGTTTTTTTTCGGCGCCCGAATTTCCCATGTATAGTGCATAGATTTCCCTCTGTAAAAGAAATTCATTGTAGAGAAATAAGAACTCATTAGAGAATAGGATTCCTAATGTATTACGATGGTAAGGTTTCAGATGGTAAGATGGTAAGTTTCAGAAAAAATTTTGGCGCCCGATCTTACCATGTTTTAAGATAGTGTATAGTTTTCACTAAGTATAAGAATTCAGTGTAGGGGATTAAGAACTCATTAAGATAGGGAATAAGTTTACCAATGTATTAAGATAGGGAGATAATGGTAAGGTTTCAGTGTGATGGTAAGAAAATGGTAAGAAAAACGGTATTTTTTTGGATTTTGTGTGGAAATGTCTAGTTTTTTCGCAAAAATCTCAGCACGCGTTATGTAATTGGTGAGTATTACGTGTAGATTGTGTAATTATAGTAGTATGTTTTTATTGGATCACGGTAAGTTAATGGTAAGATTGGCAAAACTTTGTGTTTTTTATCAAAAAAATTGAAAGTTTTTTCAAAAAACTTCAAAATACGATACGATTTGATATAATTTGATTGAAAACTGTTTTATTAGATGATCTTACTTTTTAAAACGGTTCTCAATCCAGCTGAAACTATAATTAAACCTACTGAAACTTCAAAAAAAATCAAGTTTCTGGAAAAAAAAATGCAAAACTTTCAAGTTTTTTTTGGGAAAAAATTGCAAAAATTTCAAGTTTTTGAAAAAAATTGCAAAACGTTAAAGTTTTTGCAAAAAAATTGCAAATTTTCGGAATGAACTGCAGAAATCTCAAAGTTTTGGCTGGTTTTCTGTTGCTTTTGATCTAATTGAATAAAAAGTATATATGTTTAAAGCTTAAAATTAAGCTATAATTGTATTTCAATTGGCATCAATCATGTTGAGACACTGATAAAAAACTTTGAATGGAAATATGGATTTTTCCGCAATTTTCACTCAAAATAATCAAAGACGATAAAATTTACACTAATTTTTGCTAAAAATTGGTTTATTTAATGCTCTGAACACATTAAGCTCATATTAGCTGAATCAATATTGATACTTCCGATTTCTCGGGAAAATAAGGAAAACAATCGTAATTTTCGAGAAAGTAAAAATTAATCAAATCTATCCAAAGTTTTCGATTTTTAACCTTTCATTTGTGTAATTAACTAGTTTTTTGTTCAATTCAAGGAGAATTCATCTGAGAATCTCAATTCAATTGAACAATAAGAGCAATATTCATTGAAATTTCTAGATCAAACTCCATGATGCAGCTCCTCCTCAGTTTTTTCTCAAAGAATAACGTAAGCTTGTACAAAAACTACAACTTTTGAGACGTTTTTAACATTATTATTAATAATAAGTTCCAGATCATTTGAACATTTTACTGCTAAAATTAACTAAAAATGGGGTATATTTCTCTTAACAGTATATTAGATTGTATGATTTTCAACAAAATCTTCTTCAAAACTGATGATCATCCCTCTGTTGCTTCTACAACATAACTTTCATGATTTTTCCGTAGAAATTTTCTATGTTTTAAGCTTATTCTTGCTTTCTGCTTTGCATGTTTTCGCTCTTGAACTCACTTTGCAAGAAAATTTAGTCAGAACTGAGGAATTTAGGAGAGAATAGTATCAATTGAACCAAAAAATTGTTGGCAGAGATAAAATTAGAACTGATAACATCTAATTATTAATATCCAATTTGTACATGTTCTCTTTTAGGTTCCCTTATTCAGTTGCTTCAGCAAACTATTTCAGCAAAAACCTAATTTTGAGATCATTAACTATCACTTTTCTTGCAAAATAGTCTGTAATTCGCTTTTTGTTCTTGATTTTTGTCGGAAATTTTCTCAAAAAAGTTGAAGGGACAACGAATTGCTGCTATTTTAAGCATTCAAAAGCACATGTATAATTTGAGAATATAAAAGTGTGTTTTTACGTTGATTTCTTAGAACAAATTAAGAGCAGTTCAATTATTTATAATCTGCAAAACCTTTGGAAGTAGAAAAACGCAAGCGAATTTAGTTCCATATTTTTGCAAAATTTATAACATCTACAAGATCTGTTCTCAAAAACATCGATTAAGGAAAGAAAAACATCATGGTGCAAACTGTAACAATTGAACAATTTTGCGAACTTTTTTAAGCAAAAACTCTATAACTCAATGTAATTTTCTAATTGAAATATATTGAAGCTAAACAGAACTATAATTTTACTGTGTGTCTAATTGAAATTTTTCTTCATAGAAGAAAGAGATCATACATCTGGTTCTGCTAAAGTATTAGTTTGCTTGGATTTTTTTAGTAGGCTCCATATTATTTTCTCTAAAAATTTTTCTACATCAAATTTTTTTATCCAAAAGAATGAAATGTATATCTTGGAATCAAATTTTTAATTCATGCTTCATGTATCATCTTCCAAAAGAAGTTGGAGTTGGTTTACTTAACAACAAATTTATTTCAAAAAATCTGAATTTTCATATAAGTTAACCTAGTATATCAAATGATAAAAAGTTTCCAAACATTACACTTTTATGTTGGATTTTTTTCTCAAGATGTAATATTTAAGCAAAATTTGAATTAAAAGTTTCTCAACTCCTAATAAACTAAATTTATTTTTAATCTCATTTTGATTTTTCTCATTTTATGCTTCATCTACTATCTTCCAACTAAATCCAATCCAATCGAACAAAAATTTTTTTGAAAATTGAGTTTTATAGGGAAAAATGTATCATTTCAACGAACTTTCATTAATCCGAAGCAGAAATAATACAATAGAATCTTTTTAAAAAAACTTCGAATTATTTTTTCGACCTATAACTGTATGTTGCTGTTTCAACTCAACATACAGTTATCTGTTTTGAAGTAAATAGATAACAGTAAAATAAAGTAAAATTTGGTTGAGAATGATGTATATTTTTATCTTGAATATTTCAAATGTTAGCAAAAACAAACATTTTCTAGGTCAGTTATCAATTTCTTTTCTGAATCGTAGAAAAAAAAGCAAAAGAAAACCATAATTATTAGTAAATCAATACCCAGTATCTGCTACGCACTACTTTATGATTACTTTTACAAGCACTAAGCAAGGAAAACTTTAAAATGGTCATTAGGCAAAACCATTCAATTAATCGATGTTTTATAGATATCCAGTTTTTTATAGTATTTCAAAGAACATTTAAGCACTCATTAGCGTATGTGATTCACTTTTACTACAAACTTATCGCACCAAAATCCCCGCAAGCTAGCAACCAATGGGGTTTTTACTGTAGATGAAAGATTTTTGGATCGATTTCCATTGAAAGTTTCACGAAAACTTGAACTCGGTTGTTGCTGGTTTTATCATCAATTAGAACCATTGAATATGACAGAACAAGAATAGTGATGAAAAAAACTGTAAAATTTTCACTAGAAGTTTTTCAAATTGAGTGTATAGACTTTTCAGATTCAGTAAAAAATTATTATTCAAAGTATTTTCTACTATGTTTTTATTAACAATATATCCAATTTACCTTCTCATGGATTGTGAGTGTGTTTTGAGACTGCTAAGCACATGTTTTAACATTATGTTGAAAATGCTTCTTCTTGACATGATTAGTAAGTTCATCGCTGCTATATGTATAAAAATTACAATTGGAAGACTTTAAAGCGCCACAGTGCTTTCGATGTCTTGATGCGTGTAAGCGAGTGTATTCTCTGCCAAATTCAAGACATGCAATTTTTTCGTTTCTATTTAGTGACAGCATCTTAATAAGTAGAAAAAGAAAAAATGGGAGATTTAGAATGTCCCAAACTTTTAGAAAAGAAAAGTTGAATAGCCTCAAAAAATGAAAAAAAAAATGAATCAAAAAAGCAAACTTCCTAATCAAATGTTTTTAATGTGAAAGAAAATCAGAATGGAGTTTTCAAAAGTTTTGTTACCAAAAAATCGGAATCGATCATTAATTGTAAGGAAATTTCTATCTTTTCTGATATCAACCAATCAGAATCGACTTTCAATGGTCACGGAATTTTCAATACGTTTTATGTCAACCAATCAAAACTGAGTTCTACTTCTTATGGTTTTTTCAAAAAATTCGATATCGTTTGAAGATATCAAGGATTTCTTCACAATTAGTATTTGTGGTAATAACCAATCGGAATGAAGTATTCACAGATTTTAAAATACTTTGTAGATCAGAACCAAACTATGTTTATGAAACTTCCCAATCAATCAATTTAATTGAATTGGTCTCACATAACTAACATATACAATTGACACCAAAGTGAGATAAATGAGAGTTTTTGTCTGGTTTATATTGTTTTTTCGATGCTCAATTCAAATTTTGAAATTTCAATCAAAATTTTTTCAATTTGTTCTATTTCTAACCAGTGAAAAGAGAAATTACCAAAATATACATTTTTATTGTTTTCTTTCTGGTATATTGTAATATAAACAACCGAAAGTTTTTTAAACTTCGATAATCGATTAAAAGATATTCGGACAAATCTAGATTTTGTATTTGTATCAAATTCAAAACAGTAATCGAAATGATGTTCCTCATCTTCATTATTTGTTTCATAGACTCTTCCATTCTTTTGTTTTTTACTGATCGACCACTCAAATTCAGTAAGTTCTTCTAAATAAAAACATTGTTGATAAATCTGGCAGTACTCTTCTTTTCTGAAATCTCCTCTCCATCTTTTTAACAGAATTATTGAATTTTCTGTGTTTCTATACAAGTTATAACTAATACAATCTCCATCAACGTCATCTGTCCAACACTCTTTTTGCTTTTTTGTAGTATTTCAACCTTAAAATCTGATAAATGTTCATTTCAGACATTGAAAACGTTTTTGATAGAAACATATTTCTTACTGAAATTAACAAAGAAACTTGATTAAACTCGAATTGTTTTACCGTTTTTACTGATTTTGTAATCAACATAAATTACTTTTCCCTTATTTAGAGACTAATTAGTTTTAAGTAATTTAAAGTAGCCAATCAAAACCTCAAATTAAGGCAATTGAAAACAACCAATGAAATTCAGAAATTTGAAAATTAATAATAGTTTTACAATTAACAGTACATTTTGTTTGTAATTTTGTTCAAATAAGACAAATTTTACTTAACTTTTGATAAAAGCATTAATAAAATAATTTTTTTTGTAGTTTCTTAAACAAATACTGGAAAATCTACTAATAATTGGATAGTGTTTTATGTCAATTTTCTCAGACAAAATAGCTCTAAATATACACTTCAGTGAGAAAAACTAGTTTTGAACCAATAATATTTCAATTACCAAACATAAAAAACATTACAAAGCATTACTGAGGCTTACAATTATCAATAAACATGAAGTATCGCAAAATTTGGGACAGTTCTTTGAATTCGTTCAAAATATAGTTGACATAGGCAACTTGTTTCATTGCTTCAATCTCTTTTGCAGTGAAGAATCGAATCTGAATGTAGGGTCAAAGTGTAGTTCTTGATTGTGACACACACCCTCCTCATGTTGTATGTTGCTATTTCATATACTCTATTACAGATCTCCAGCTCCTGATCCTCTGTTGATTCTTTGCCAGATTTGGCTTCAAATATAGGTACGAGACAAGGTTTTCAGCATCGTGAATAACAGTATTACGGATTGCCGATAATGCTTCACCTTCTTTTTTACTAAGATATACTTGTTGGGAACTTTCAAATTGTCCCATATCATTAATTTTTAATAGTTGAAAGCAGGGGTCAAAATAAAATTTCCCATTGTAGGATTTTTGGAACCAAACATATCTCCCAATTCTTGTTTGATCTTTTGAGAGTTCATTATAATTAGGACTAGTGTCTTTTCTTGAGTACATTTTTGAAGAACAGACTGATCAGATGAAGAGAAATGAGAAAAATGACTTTTAGATTAAATGAAAATGGAAGAAAAAAGTGTGACTCATCATGATTTCCATATATGGAAGTAATACCAAATATGGAATGTTTTGTATGAAATTTCCATATACCGAAATCGCGTAGGCGTTACTTCTCCTATATAAATCCATAATTTTCAGCAAAATCATTCTTATCAATGGCTGCTGCTATGTGGCAAGCTCTCCCCAGCTTTTATTCAGATTATTGTAAAAAATCGCTATTTATTTCCGTTTCCAAGGATTTTTACGAAAAATACATAGTAACACATGATTATTGTTTCTCGACCCGCAACTCTTTATGTTCCTTGGAGAATTGTAAGTTCCATTTGGTTTTAATAGGAATATCTCTAAGCCAAATTTTCAGAGATTAGACAAATATGTTTACATATATCAAGAAATTGACTGTCTTTACAATTTGTTCAAAGGCAGATTCTATTGAAGTAATGTTACGTCAAGCGGATAAATGTTCCATCAGCTTAGTCGAGCAGTTCAACATAACTTACGATGGAAAGGAGCCAAAAAGATGCCTAGTATTGCAAAGAAACGACTAATTTGGAAAGAATTCAAGAGACATTATTTATCTTTCAACCAGAAACTGGCTTCCACACAAACGTTTGGTCAGCGTTTCTGGATAGTATTCGAAAAATTCAAAACTCAATATATGAATCTGATTTGTTCAAGATTATTGATTGTTTTATTGATTGCCATGGTTGTGTGCATAGTGATTAAGTAAGCTTTGTGATAAAATAATCAATTGTCTTCAAATGTGCTCTTAAAAGCTTACACTGATAAATCTTTAAAAACTAAGCTTTGGTTCAGGAAGGTTTTATTTAGACAAAAAGAAAAACCAATTAACAAATAAATAGAAAACTTGAAAAAATGTGTAAAAAGACAATAATTGAGTTAATTTTCCAGTTCCTTGTCACTTTTTTCTTCAAGTGCCAAAACATGTTTTCTTCTTAACAGAGCTAAGTTATCCTGTTGAGCCTTCAATTTTTCTTTCTTGTACTTTTATCACGAATTGTTTCAATTTTTCGCCATTCATGTAAGGAAATTCTTAAGGGACTGAAACACTTCTTCGAATCTCTGTAGAAAATGTCAAATTCAACCATTTTTTCAAAAATAGTCATTTCTAGTAAATGTTCACTTGTAAGCAATTGAAAACCATTTCCGTATCCCAGATCCACAACTTCATCAAAATTTTTCTCATTTGAATCATATGAAAACCTGTACTTTTTTCTCGAAGTTGACTTAGACATTGCCAATTCTTTTCTAATTTCTCTAATTCTTTCACTCTCGAGTTGTCTCCATTCTGAAAGATTCATGATGGTTTGCTCACTAGCCTGGGAGATTTTATCAAATTTGAGAATCTTGACAGCTTCGGTACCAATTTCAAACTGGATGCAGTAACTCGCCCGTTCTATTATGATTGGTTTCAAAGTTTGAGATAGTTTTCCGTTTCTTTTAGAAATTATACTCATGTTGATAGAAAGAACTGAACTGTAGAAGATTTTTGAATGAAAACAAATTTATTTTTTTTCAGCTATAGGTTTTGATGATTTTCTAATAAAATTAACTGAACTCATTCAAAAATTTTGCAACACTTGGTTGGCTTTAATTGTTTATGAAGGATTTTGTAGAATAAGATTTTTTTTTACTAAGGTTTTTCGAAAGGGAAAAATTTCATTGAAAACGATTCCTATTAATTACAACCTTGGTTGCGTATCTTTATTTAGATATAAAAAACTAGCAAAATAACTAAAATCCACAAAATTTTTCCATCAACCTCATCATCTTAGAGTTAGTTCTGGAATTCTGATTGGTTAAATTTTAGTGGTTATTTCTGTTTCAAGAATTTAGAAGATTGAGAAAAATCTAGAAGTTAATGTGTAGTGACTCCTTATAAAATTCAAGGATTTAACCTGTAGATTCTAAGAATTAGAAGATTATAGAATTTAATGAATAATGACGTCAATTTCTCTGGTGGAAATATTCCACAACGTTTACCGTTTACTGTTCTATAAAAGTTAAAGTGTAATGACGTCATTTTCCCAGGTGAAATTATTTTTTTATTACCAAAATAATTCAAAAGACTCTTCCTTAGCTCTGTAGAGGAATCATGTCAGACCCTCTTAATGGCTTTTTCAAATAACTTTTCTTGTGACAATTGAATATTTGTTACAAGAATTTTGTCAAAATTAATTTTTTTCTAGCTTGAACAGTTTTTAACATATAAATGTAAATATATTTTTTTATGTGTACCAGAATCTCTCTCAAGAGTTTTTGCAAAACGCAACAAGAATTGTTTTGGTAAAATGCATTTTTTTCTTGGTTTTTTAAAAAAATTATCTAAAATTCTAATTTTATTTCTTAAATGATAAGGCAAAAAACGCAAAATTCTATTGTATAAAGCATATTGACTTATTGCTTAGAAAATTTAAGTGCTTAGTGAATACCTTGGTTTTCTATTGTTTCTGATCAACAGACATGCAAAAATTTGTTTTCTGAAGAATTAAATTTTGAATAAAAAATTCAAAAAGATTAGTAATTAACTGTGCAAGAAGAATTGTAATGATTTATTCCAGCAAGATGCTACAAGTGTTTTAGTTTTTTCTACAAATCGCAAAAAAATTTTCTTTTTTTCGACAAATTGAAAATTTGTTTCAATTTTTTCAACAGAATACGAAACATGTTTCAATTTTTTCAGCAAGATGAGAAAATAGTTTCAATTTTTTCAAGCGTATGCGAAAGGTGTTTCACTTTTTTCGTACAAATGCGAAAATTAATTAAATTTTTTTGACAAAATGCGAAAAATGTTTTAATTTATTTTGACAAAATGCAAAAAATGTTTAAATTTTTTTGACAAGATGTGAAAAGTGTTTCAATTTTTTTGACAAGATGCGAAAATTGTTTCACTTTTTTGACAAGATGCGAAAAGTGTTTCACGTTTTTTCCTGCTAATGCAAAAAATGTTTGAGTTTGACTGAGTGCGAAAAGTGATTGAGTTTTTTTTGTCAAGATTCAAAAACTATCAGGTATTTTTCACTTGTTTACAATTTTTCTGGTGTTTTTCCGTATATGTGTGCAAAACTGAATCAATTTTTCTTAACATGTGTACAAGTTCGGAGCACTAAGTTAAGTTCTAATTGTTTTTCAATAATTTACCCTGAATTTCTCGTCAATTCTCATAATTAAAATGAAATTGAAGAAATTAATTAATTAATTACAAAGAACAAAGTTAATACCAAACAACAATTATTTACAAAAAAATTTTTAATCAAAAAGATGTCGAGCAGCAGAAGAGTTCTGGAGGTTCTTTATAGAACGCAGAGTTGGACGAGGTTGTAGTGGTTGTTGTGGAGTTGGAGGCGTCATTGTTTCTGAGAAACCCTCATCTTCATCTACTGTGATAGAGTTTTCGGGTGATCCTGCTTCCTCCCAAGGAAAGAGGAAGTCTTCGACTGGTTGAGCCACAAATCTTGAGTCAGGAATCTTGGGATAGTTCATTCCCGCATGATCAAAAACTTCATCCATCATTTGCATTTCTTCAAATCATGGGTACTTGTGTCATATGATGCTCGTTAAAATCCCTTTGCATCACTTCCACCATGTGCCAGACTTAGATTGGGATGTCTATTCATGCCAGAAAAACTCCAGAGACTATTTCTCGCACTTGAATTTGTACTAGATCAGGCGAAAATTCTACAGAGTACATTAGGTTGCTGTTTTGCACTGAGAAGATCATTTTGAGCAATAAATTGAGTAAAAGAGTAAAAACAAGAAAAAACTGAGAGAGGATGTAGCTGACGGAACGGAAGATAAGTTGAAATTAAGGTATTTAGAGCTGAGAGAGGAGGTAGTTGACAGTAGTTTAGTTGAAAATAAAATGATTTTTTATTTAGGAGTGAGCGGTACTTTCAATTCGAATGTGTGGGTTTAACCAATCAGAATTGATTTTCCTTATCTGGATTGTAGTCGTGTCCAATCAGATTTCAGGTTCCTTTTATGGCATTTTTGGATAAAATTCGGGTGCAATCGGAAACAAAGCTCCATACAAAAATATACACAAAAGCAAAGGCAAAAATAAATGACTAAAAGTTGTTTGCTGTAAAAATAAGAAGTATTGCTGATATAAGTAACAAAAAAATAGCAAACAAGTAGCATTTCTGCAAACCTTTTCATGAAGTTAGTTGAATGTTTTGTATGTAATTAATTAGAAAGTGTTGATTTTTGAGTAGATAGTCAAGTTCTTTGATTTTGATGTAGATATGAGAGAATAACTCAAATTTGTTGAATTTTTTAAACCAAATCTCTGGGAATCTGATTCCAAACCGAATCAAGCAGGAATTTGAACTTTGAATATCCTTAAAGAAATGAAGGAATAAAGAACTTTGCTGGGGAGTTTTTACAAAGTTGGGTATTGGATAGGATATAAAAAAGTATTTTGATATATTCTCGTACGATTTTTTCATTAAAAAATTCTCGTGAGTAAACAAAATTTTTTTCCTTGTGAGGTGTAATACAGCCGTAAGTTTCAAGCTTTGATACGCAATATGTGGATCAAAAGTAAACACTTTGATTGAGTAGGTTTCCCTAAACAGACCTTTACTTAGTCGGAGAACTCTAATTTGGACAACATAAAGGTCCAAAAAAATTGTGAAAAAAGTAAGAGTCAACATCTATTTCATCAATAAGAAAATTAATTGGAATTTTTTCTTTTTTCTTGCAAAATAACTCCGGGAAATTCAGATGTTTTTGATACACGTTTTTCAAATAATGATTAAGTTTTTTTTAGTATAATAAACAGTTCACTTTTAGAAAATGCTGGATTCTGATTGGTTGATTTCCAACAAACAGTGTTATCAAAAAATTATTCAATTTTGATTGTTTGATATCAAAATTGTTGAAAAACCCATGAGAAGTAGAACTCAGTTTTGATTGGTTGACATAAAATTTATTGAACATTCCATGACCATTTAAAGTCGATTCTGATTGGTTGATATCAGAAAAGATAGAAACTTCCTTATATTTAATGCTCGATTCTGATTGGTTGATAGCAAAACTTTTGAAAACTCCATTCTGATTTTCTTCGAAGTGTGAGATTCTCAAGGATTCGAAAACACCTGGGGAGGATGGTTGACAAACATGGTATTAGACCAGACCCAGACGCGGTAGAGGTGGCGCTGACTTGGAAATCACCAGAAACGGAGCATCAATTAATGAGCTTCCTGAGTTTTGCGAACTATTACAGGGAGTTCATCAAGGGCTATGCGGATAAAGTATATACAAGGCAACAACTCATGAGGCACAAGGGCAAGAAATTCACGTGGAATAACGCGGCAGAGGAATCATTTCAAAGAATAAAGAGAGAGCTAAGCGAAGCACCTGTGCTAGGGATGGCCACGGAAAAGGGAATATACGTGCTGGACACGGATGCATTGGTGGTAGCGATCTCTGGAATACTCCACCAAGAACAGGAGTGGAACGGGAAGACAGTCTTGAGACCGATAGCCTACGGGAGCAAAGTCTTGAGTGATACAGGGATGAAGTATGGGGCACCCAAAGCGGAAATGTTTGCGGTAGTCACCTTTGTAGAAAAATACCTGGTGGCGAGCCATTCAAATTACGAGTCGGCAACAGAGCATTCATTTGGTTGAAAATGTACCCAATGGACCAGAGCCACATTGGCAGATGGATAGTGCGCCTGGATGGTTAAACCATGATAATTGAGCACAGATCAAGGGACAAACATCAAAATGCCGACAACTTGAGCAAGAAGACGGAATTCAATGAGAGACAGTAGCAAAAGAAGGCCGACAGGCCGGAAATCAAAGATAGTTTCTCATTTATGGACAAGATGACGTATGACAGTCTTCCACTCACGAGGTGGCTTGACAAGTCAGGGAAACCAATAGAGGACCATCCCGAGCTGGCAGCTGAACACGAGACGAAGGAAATTTTCAAGAGAAGTCCAGAGATGCCAATGGAAATGATGCTCAAGTCGAAGAAAGTGAGGGAAACACTAAAAGCAAAAGGCTATGACCTCGATGAAGTGGAGACAAGAAGGTTGACGATAGGAGAGGAACTGGGGAGACTACTCGGGAAACTAGCAGACGATAAACCGGTAGTCCGGAACAATGATAAAGACAAACCGGAAGTCACCATATTGAAAAGAGGGGAAGCGGCTCATGACGAGGACTCAATGATAGGCAAGCAACCTGACGACAAAAAAGTTGTGCGAACATTGGTCTAGAAAATCCCAGAGGACATACTTAGATGGACTACGTATCGGATAAAAATCGTGGGTATGTATGAAGAATATGGACTACGTATCGGTGAAATTCAAGGAGCAAGCCAAACACCTAGAACCAGATCAAGAGTCCGGGGAGTGGACAAAAACAGAAGTAGACATTAAGGAAGAGAATTTGTCTGAGGAGTCGGAAGAATGGGATGACGACTCAGAGAAGAGTGGTGATGACCAAGACAGTCTTTGCTTGATATTAGCAGAAGAGAAAATGAGGCACCAGGACAGAGAACTACAAACTCAGGGACGTACAACCTAGAGCAACAGGATGCATACGGAGGAGAAGAGCTCGAGAAAATAGCGGTGTCAAGGAAACCATTCGGGGAGCTATCGTGAAATTCAAACGTCAGGACAAACCTGGAACCCGACGATGACAGGGAGGTCTTGAGAAGGATAGTTTGCGTTAAGCTAAAAGACGACATCCACAGTCACGGAGAACTGAATGGTCAAATGATGGCATTGAAGGAAGACGTAAAAGCGAGATACAGACTGTCGGATCTGATACGAGCCCAGAAGAATGACAAGATGAAGAGTAACCTCTCTACATGGATCCGGACATGAGTCAAGGAGAAAGGAGACCTGGAGGAGGATCGTTACAAGATCTTGAGCCAGTTCTACAAAGAGAGAAAGGACTTACTCTATCACACAGCTGATGATGTAGTAGCTTGTAGGAGGAAAGGTGAAGAGAAGATATTACACAGGCATAATCTCATCATAGTGCCACAGCTATACCAGACGGAAGTGTTGTTCAGATCACACCACCAGATGGGACATCAGGGGAAAGACAAGGTACAATAAAGAATATTACACAGGTTTGATTGGCCAGGGTTGAGAAAGGCTTGCGAAAAGTAGGTGAACGCATGCTTGTCGTGTTTGTAAGTAGAAGACTCTAGTAAAATGAAATTCCCACTTCAGTCCGTGGAAAGCTCGGAGTTTAACGAGGTCGTGCAGATAGACCATCAAAAGATCTGCATGACCGACTCGGGATACAATCAGATACTGGTAATCATAGACGACTTTACGAAACTCGCAGAAGCGGTACCATGTCAGACGGCCTCAGCGGAAGAGACTTGTGATCATTTGATAACGCACTGAATATCACGATAAGGTTGTCCGATGACATTCCAATCGGACCATGAGAAAGCCTTCGTGGGGGACCTGACAAAAGAACTGATGAGGAGATCCAACATTGCTCAAGCGCATTCAACAACCTACCATCCTCAAAAGATTTAATGGAGAGGCAGAACAGAACACTGGTTAACATGCTCAGGGTATACTGCTCGAGATACATGACAGATTGCGATAAATATTTGCCGCAAGTAATAGGGGCGTATAACAGCACGCAACCTTCAACAACAGGGATCAGTCCTTTTATGATATTAACTGGCAGGGAGAGAGCGATGCCCCTGACATTCTTCTATCCGGAATACGGAGGGAAAGAGACGTCGCCTCAGGCATATGTGAAGGAAGCGGTCAGGAGACAACAAGAATTGAACGAGCTCTGTAGAAGAAACACGGCGCAGGCACAGATGAGACAGCGGAAGAAGTACGATGAAAAAATACTTCAAGCGAAACCGTATGCTATGGGACAATACGTCTGGGTGTTCCAGAATATCATACCTCCAAAAGGGACTGAAAAGTTACTAACAAAAAGGAGAGGACCCTTTCTGATAACGGAGGTACACCAGCAGGGCCGGTTTTATCGCCGCACGCCCTGTAGTACAGGGCGTGCGGCGCACTACAAAAATCTGAAACCTCACGTCCCATTTCCGGAAGACTGGTGTGTACCACAGAAAATTGAAGGACTCGAGTATCTTCTGGTAGAGGCAGCATGTGAGGTGAACGAGAAAGGCACCAGAGAAAAAAATGACGGCGACGAGGACGTGAGCATGGATGGTAGCGAGGAGATAGAGGTGGATTCGGACGATGGATCTTTCGCGGAGGAAGATTGGAATGATCCCGAGTAGAACTAGGTACCAAATTGGACAGAACCAGACCTGCCGATGACCACAGGGACGAGGGAAGGCGATCGCAAACGGACAGGCATGAGGTACAACAGGTACGATGATGACTTCTTGATTGGCAAGAGACAACCCGATGAGATAGGCGAGGAGTCGGTGAATGTGGGCGAGCTGGTAGCCGATGAAGAATGGCACATCATCAGCGACAGCGAGCATTCCTTGCAAGAAGACTACTCCATACCCGAACGATAAGTAGACCTGGAACAAAGCGAGATAGACAGAAGGGATAATACAACCCTGAGGGTACTGGAATAGATGCATAATCTTGAGACTGACCAAAGGGAGGCGCAAAACATCCAGCATGTCGACGTACAGCAATGAAACATGTGAAGACAGAAAATCCACTATTTGGTTGGACAGCCACTGACCGGACACTAGAAATACCACCGGATAACTTGAACACAGCACCAACGACGGGGACGTCGATAATTTTTTGTCCGGGGAGTGAGGGTAACATTCACCCACACCAAAAATTTGAAGGTAAAGAAGCTCAGGGAAGTAAGAGAGACTAACGGGTTTGAACTGGATCAAGAGGAAGCTGAGCCTACCATAGGACGAAATTTCAAGACAAAAATCGAGATATAGAAATTTCAAGACAAAAATCCTGATCACAGACAGCGACTTCATTTTGTCAGGTAGGACTAGTGCAATCTGCGTAACAGCGGACATGAGCTTCAACACGAGACTTGGAAGCAGACTTCAAAAGATAATATCAGAACGTGTTCCTTCTTTTCAGGCAGAAGCCGGGTTTGGGAGGAGTGGCTGCGCTTCCCCTTCAGTTTCACAAGTTCCTGGTAAATATCTGTGTTTTTTGGTGACGAGGGTCAATGAGAGGAACACGATAGACCCCGAGCATGTGATATTGCCACTAACGAGGTTGAGGGACTTCATGGTCGAAAGAAGGATACGAGAGGTCTCAATGCTGGTCTACCATCCAAACAGGGGCAGGTTGAACCCTTGGGAATTATACGCCATCCTGCACGTGGTCTGTGTAGAAACGGAGATAATGGTGCACCTACACAAGAAGTACTACTTGAGTATCGCCTGAGCTTCGAATAAACATGGAGGTCTTGAGTTGGGAGGCACAGGGTTCTTGAGCTAGGTAAAAGTGGTAGGTAGATGAATTTTAATGTGATTGGCATGACAATTGAAATCTGGAGAATTAATGGTGCTAAAACATCAGATGAATCTGCATGTTTTGAGCAACTAAATTGAATCATTTTATCGAGAAATTGTTAGGGCAATGTTTTAAAGGTAGTAAGGGGGAGGTTTAGGCTAGGCATGAGCAAAAACATGTTGGTCTAAAAATGAGTTCTATTTTCAGATTGATTTGCAATTTGAATTGACAACCAAGCTTCACTTACTCGAACAAAACAGGAGAGATCTCAAACGGTTCTTCACTAGCAGCACTAGAGGTGAAAATTTCTTGAGTTTAACTGGGAAGTTATTTCTTTAGTTTAACTGGGAAGGTACTTCTTGAGTTTAACTGGGAAGGTATTTCTTGAGTTGGTTTGCGAAAAGTATTTCTTGAGTTTGTTAATACGTGAGATCGCTTGAGAAGAAGCAACGATGGCGGATCGTTTCTCAAAGTCTATGCCAGCAGCGCTCAAAAGACCTACCCTCGATGAGCTATACAAGCGCTTAAGGGACCTCGATTACCCACAAGTGAACGAAAGGCTGGCGGTAATGTTGAATGCCACCCTGCAACTGGAAGCACAAGGCAAATGCAGGGAGTCACCAACTGAAGCCGTGTTGATGGTGGGCTACACTTCAGAGGGAATATCAAATCAAGAACAGACCAGATGGCTATCTTGAAATGTGGATGGAGGCCTGAGAGAAAATGACCTTACGAGAAACCCTAGCTTGAGCAACAACACGGAATATGGTGCGGGAGAGTTTCCCCTTCCGACCAGACCGCCAGCAGGAGCAGGGACTCATCACCACCATCGATGTTGCGGTAGCAACAAACTGAAGAGTCATGTCCAGATTGCAGCAGCTTGAGGAGAGGGTTGGAAAGGGCCCAAAGGGAACGGGACAAGGCCAACCTGGAAAGGGACCAAGATGTTCCTGACAGGGATCAATCCAAGCTCGATCGCGACCCGGCCATATATGAGCGAAACAAGGTGATTCTTGACCGGGATCTGCTGATGGCAGAACGGGAGCAAGAACAGAGACTGCAAGAAAGTGTAGCAAATTGTGATCAAATAAAGTCAGAAATAGAACGGCTACAGAGGAGGCAGCAAGCGGCCGCAAGTGGTAAGGAGAAAAGGAGGACTACGAATGAACAGGCTGTCGCGAGATCGAGACCAGAGTTGTGGATGGAAGTAGACGACGTTCCTCGGGCGAGCGGTTGCTTCAACTTGGACCGTGTGGCCCAAGAACACAAGAATGAGGGCCTGGAAGCATGGACAACTCCCGAGCCAGTTCCTTCACTGCGCAATTTAGAGACAAACCCAAATAGGCCTTTGATAGAAATCTCGCTGCCGGGATTGACGCCCAGTTCAACCAGTGGTAGTCAAACCGGGACGGGCACGGCGCGCCTCAGGGAGTTGCAAGAGAGGTTGCAGTCAAGGGCTCGCGAGAACTCAGCACGAGACGAGCGACCTCCCACCTGGAGAGATCATCTAGTGAGGAGTGTAATAATCGCAAGCTACAAAAAGAACACAGACGGTGGCTATCACAAGCATAACCGGATGGATTGGACAGCGGCGCAACGCGCAAGGAAAGATGCCTTCCACGACGCTTCTTGGGCTGAATATTTCACGCAGCTCAGGATACCCGAGGGAGGGTGCAGTCCACTTGATTATAGGGGACAGCCTGATACGAGTGTTGTCGCGAATCCAGGCGCATTGGCAGGTGGGGATCTTGAGTTTATCTGGTGCTGCAGCACCCCAGATGTTGGCGTCGTTAGAAATGCTGGAGACGGCGAAGAAGTGCACGGTCGCATTGATGCTGGGAACCAATGACGTGTCCAAAGCCGAGCAGAGGAAAGTAATGAGACTGCAGGAGAAGTAGAGTTGTTTTTTTGAGTAATTGAGGATCTATCTAGATCCAGCCATACTCACTATTTGCATCGTCCCTTACAACATGATGGCTGGGCAGAATGCGAGGGATAAGAACGGCAGGGTGCGCAACCTCAACGAAATCATCAGGCAAATCTAGCAGAGAAGCGTACTCCCCGTGAGACTACTCGACGTGGCTAGCATTATGGAACACTCCCTTCCGGATGATGCGTCTTTGGATGGCATCCACTTCGACAGGCCCAGGGGCATGGAGTGGCTAAACGGTGTCTTCCAAAGACACATAAACCTTCTGGAGTCAGACGTGCTGGAGACGGGCCAGTTCACCTGTGGTCTACCCCCAATACCTCCCTTCTTCGCTGCTAGGTTCTTGTCCGATCGTTTGAGAGGAAGAACCGACTCGAGAGAAAGCTCAAGGAGCAGCAGGAGTAGGCAACTAGGAGCCACACCGATGAAAGGAGATGAGGCGGAATCGTCCACACCCCAGAGCTCGGTAGTGTCCTCGGTGGTGGTGGTGGACAACAAGAAGACAGAGAGACCGTGAGAGGCGAGCAAAGCCCGATATCTAGAGAGAGTAAAGGATCTAGACCTGGAAGATCTGGCATGTAGACAAGAGTTGGCGGAGGATCTGGGGCTTACGAAAGTGTCGCACGAGGACTTGAGCATACATCACTATGTGGATTGACTAAAGGCCCACGAGGCGCACTTCTCGAGAGCCAAGACACTAGAAATCGCAGACTTAACGGGAATACCGAAAAAATTGATAAAGGGCCCAGTCAACTACAGGCACCACAAGCAGCTGGAGAGTTCAGATCTAATCGTGGAACCCCTCAAGCATCGAACGAGCATAGCCAGGATCAGAGTGATGATTCCTGCACACCTGAGGATAGTCGAAAATCTTCTTGAGCCGAAGAGCATAGGGATCCCGGACACCGGATACATGGGTCCAAAGGTCGCCGAAGGCCCAAGGTATGGTAGATCCTGTGGGACTTCACAGCTAGCCAAAACCTTGGCCGTATACGATCGATCAGACTCTGGAGCAGCGAGAGCAGTCATCGTGGCAGGATCTAATTTCGAGGGGACGTCGCCGAAGTCATTTCGGCCAGAAACCCTAGTGTACCTGCTGCCTGGAGCGGAATTGAACCAAATGTTGACCCTGGTGATGGCTATAAAATTGGAGACGCCATGTGAGCTGTTGCTATTCGCGAAGATGAATGACCACCTGCATGCGGCAGGACTTCTGAATAACTTGACAGCCGCGGAACCAACCCCCGAGGAGATCTGTGAAGCAATTCAGACGCTGTTTGCAGCAATGAACGAGGTGCAGGAGTTGGTGGCTTCATGATTCGGGCCAAAGACGAGAGTGGTGTTCACGTCATCGCATGGCTACGCGAGCATGTCACCACCATTACATTTCGTGTATGCAATTTTGATCCTGATAGCAGAGGGCAATGCGTGGCGGATGCTTAAGACCGCTCTGAGTCGCGAGTTAGAGCCAGTAAACTTGAGATTTCTTAAGTTTGAACTGGCAGCGGCATGGGCGGATGTATCTCATGCTTTGAGGGGATTTTATGAGATGGCAGACCTCTTGATTGTGCTGGATGAGGTTCTCTGCTTTGAGGTTTTGAATCTTGCCCGACAGCTGAAGTTTAACCCGGAGATAGGGGATGATCACCCTGCGGTAACCCATCTAACAGCCAGCCTGTGGTTCCGGAGTATGGATCTGACGATCACGAGCTCCACCAGCAGTGCGAGGGGACCGAGTAAAGAAAGAAAGAATGTGGCGGTGGCCGAGAAACAATTAGAGTCGATATGATATCGCTTGACACAAGAGAGAGGGAGGTGACTGTTTCTGAACCCGAGACTCGAGACGGACAAGACAAGAAGGAAGAGTGCTCCACCCCTCTTCAAACAAAAATGGAATTTTCTTGAGGAGCAGCTAGAAGTGGCAAAAGGTAGGGAGATGACGGTGGGAAGATTTGTCACAGCAGTTAATAAAGTCACCATTGGAGGTTTCTGGATGGAGCAAGCGAAGGGCGAGCTGAACAACAGCAAGCACCACAAGATCTTGAGATTCTTGAGCCCATGCTGGGAAAAGAAGAACCTAAACAAGGTGTTTTACGCGGTAGACACAATCTTTCAAGCATTCGTGCAGGAGCTCTTGAAGATGCCCATCAACCTCCTGCTGGCCTTATATCTGGTATGACCCAGGTACCTGTTCAATATGGGGCCGGCGTACATATTCAGTAGGGGCGTGGGAACGCTCCGGATTGATGGGTATTCGACGCTGGTACTCTTGACGCATGGGGAACTCACGGCGTTTCATCGGTTGATGAAGTATGGGGAACCCCTGTCGGCAAGGAAGGCTCACCCGAGTATGGAGACCTATTCGTACAAGTGTGCTGCCGGACTGAAAACATTGCTTGTGGAGATCTGCTGATGCAGAATCGATACTTGACGGGCGAGGAAAGAAACCCCAAGACGAGAGAAGAAGTGAGAGAGGCGAATAGGGGCTCACCCCTTCTGACTGACTTGTGTTTGGCCATGAGATCTGACCCAGTGGGGATGATTAGAGGCTTGGGGGAAGTGATGACCTGTGTCTACGGGCCAGCGGTGACGTATGCATTCCCGGATCCTCTCGTGGTGGCGTATCGCCACTCGGTGGTGCACGTGAGCCTGATTAGCATTCTAGATGGGACGGCACTCAGCTGGTGCAGACAAGAAGACTTGAGAGCGCAGATGAGTGAGACGGTGCTTTTTGGAAAAGTCAAGGATCCCGAGCTAGTGGTGTGCAACTTCAGGGGACAACTGCAGTGCACAATGGGAGGAAAACGTGAAGGTCCCATGGAGGTCTATCCCAAGTTTTGGAACCTGAATCCAGTGGCGAGGGACAAGAGGGAAGTCTTGAGGATCCCGGCGTGGACGAGGAGTTTTAAATTTTTGAATTACGAAAAAGGAATTGGAAATGATAATAGAGCGGGATGTCCTCCTCGCTTCCATCCCCGAGTTCCTGAAGGTGAGAAAAATGACCATGGGAATGAACAGCCCCCTGGTAGTCCCTTCCCAATACGCGAGAGCCACGGTAGAAAGACAGCAAAGAGAATTCACGGATGGCTGGGATCCTTTGTTCATTGGATACTCGGCAGCGGTGTATTTCCACACGTGTGAAATCAAGATAAATTCGTGGACTACACAAGAGAGGAAGATACGAGGCTGGATGCCCCCTAAATTTGAGGTCCGAGAAGTCTTGAGAACACTTGAGGAGGCTGGACTTGAGAATAAGCTGCCAATATATGGCGATGGAAGGATGATCGTGGAGGTGGTTCACATGGCTTTGATGGACGATATGAAGTTTGCCAAAAGAAAGTACCGAGCGCCTGATGGGCTGGAGGAGTTCGAATTGAGGCAAGAGGGGAAAAGGCTGGATGCAGTATGTATCCCTCACCGAGTATAAGAAGGCGGATCCGACAACGCCCTCAATCTTGTCAGTGGGCCTTCCTGGAAACAAAGAGAAGCCTCCCTGTATAAAACAGGTTCAAGGAGGTGCTAGAAAGAGAGCAAGCAGAATCAGGGGAGGGAGAAGCATGGATGAAACCCTCAGTGAAGCAGGAGAAGAGATGGAGGTAGAAAACACACCTGATCAGGGCGCAGTGGAAAGGGACTTTACCACGCAGGAATTACTGCAAGACTTGAGTGGGGACGACTGAGTGAACACGGCTACCCCACCCCTGGGATCTCCGCGCAAAAATATGGAGCTGCCTTTGATGAGTGAAACCTCCAACCTCCAACATGGGAATGCTACTCTTGAGTGCGGCAGAAAGCAAAAAGAACACTTTTGAGGGCAATAAATGGTTGTTTTTGGACACGCTGGATGAGAAGGCGTGGCAAGATTTCTTGAGTGAATTCAACCAGAGAGTAGGGCGCGAGACTAAGCTGGAAGACTTCAAAGAAGAACTGTAGAGTACGGTGATGAAGTATGGGGAACTTGTCCAGATAGGCACCGGACTAGACGAGAAAGCGAGAAAGGAGCTGCTTGAGAAGATGATTAGTCTAAGGGAACCGAAGCAGAAGACTGAGGCCAACCCATGTAAAGACAGCTCTGCTCTAAATGAAAAAACTGATGATAATGGAATTAAGATTGGAATGGATGTTAAAAATAAGACTAATATGATAAAAAAATTAATATCCTTAAGGCTCGAGAAGGGGAAGGCAAGAGTGGGAGAAACAAGGTCTAGATAGAGAGGTTGAGCCAGCAATGATAGTGGCGATGCCCCCGAGTAAAGCAAATAGGTCTAGGAAAAGGAAACGGGAGACAGAAGAGGCGAGCCCTTCGGCGGATGCGGTTTCAGAGAAGAATCTAAAAGAGACGGCTCCCATAATTCTAGCGCGATGGAAAACAGCGGCCTACAAGATTAGCTTAGCACGCAGGAAGTTGGCCGAGGTGCTACGGGAAGCCTCGACGACTCCGGGAGTGGAGGAATACTTCAAATCCCAATGAAAAGGGGTTCGACTAGTGAAAAAACGTGGGAAGTGGACATTCGCAAGGAGTGGCTTTCGACGCAACACCAGGCCATTGGAAAGCAAGTGACGTGCAATCTTTTTGAGAGAAATGGGACGAGAAACACCGCTCGACCTTGGTGGATAGCTCTGGAGACCACGAAAGAACTGGAGAGTTGCCTGAAGAAGCTTGATCTTGGGGTTTGCCGCGAGCGGCGGCATTGGGCTACCCAGCACAAGGCCGAAGTTAATAAGCTAGAGTTGGAAAACCAGCTGGGGTGGTCTTGGGAGAACCTGATTCTAGAGTACTTTGAAGATGCGATGAGAGCACCCTCGTGGGCATTGCCATTGATGGCAAATCTTTTTGTCAGAACGGCAGGACAGTTGATGTTCACATGGAGTTTTGCGGGAGTGGCGTTAGAGGCGTTGACCTCGCACGACAAATTTAAACTGGGCGACAAGGGTCTGCGGGTGTACCAACTGTTGGTGCAACATATTGGTCGAGACAACTCGGGATTGAGCCTAGCGAGGAGAAAAGAAGCCACTTGTTTCTTGAGGTGGATCATGTCAGTGATAACCGACACTACTGTTCAAATGTGCCATCAAAAAGCGATGGGAGGTAAAACTATGGAAGGAAGAGTCTGCACTGCTATCCTGAATGTATACCAGAGTACTGGAATCGATAAAGCAGAGAGCTCAAGGCAGTCTCTAGAGAACCATGGGAAACTTGATGAGATACGAAGGTTCTACAACAAAATCGACGGAGGGCATGACGTGCATCGTAACTTGGCCCGAGTAGTAGACTATTCGAAGCCCACAAAACGAGTTGAGTATCAATCTGCGTCTGGAGTGATGGGAATCGCTTATAACCCTTTCTTGGATTCGGACGCCGGAAACGCCTACATGAACTTTAAGGTGGCGGAATTGTTAAAGTTCTGAACGGAGAAAATCATTGAGATTGACCCGACAGAAAGGGAAAGGCTAAGCCTAGGTCTGTTACTTGAGAAGATGCCAGAGGTGATCAGCATGACGCACTCGAACAAGAGGGTGGAACTAAAGTTGGGAAATGGAAATGACATGTTGATTACGAATTTGGGGACTGTTTGGGAGTTGCTGAGACCCTCTAGGTGCCCACATCCCCACGAGAGTTTGATTGAAGAAGTCACGGAGCGAGTGAGACTGTCACCAGCGATGGATGAGGACTTGGGGAATCTGAACGTGGTGCGCAAACTAATCCTATCTCATCGAAAGTAATCGGAGGAAACAACGAGCTAGCTGGACAAGTTACTGATGAAGATGGAACCGAGTAGTTGTCTGGACCTAGTGTGTCGAGGTGGAGAGTGTTCTTGTGACGGACGACCCTGCGTCAGAATACAATCTTTTCAGAAGGAGGAATTAGTCACGTGGTTTGGTGACATCACGGAGAAATAAAAAAGTGAGGTGCAGATAGTGGCTGAATGCTATGCGAGCACCACTGTGAACATAGCGACGGCATTGGGATTGTTCTCGAGTATGTGCAGCTTGCAATCACTGGAGATGCTATAATCCGAACACCAATTGGTGAGGGCGTTGAGCATGGATTCATGGCATGGAGTGTTACAAATTGTCCAGAAGCACATCAGAGGATGGAAGATTGGTCTTGAGGCTGAGATGGGGTTTCCCGTAAGTGAAGCCTACAGTTTGCCATTGAAAGCGAAATCTCTGGTGGGATCGGTAATGGCCAATCTGTGTAAAAGCCACTAACCATTACACATGGCGATGGTGGAGGCGTCCAGTCAGGGGGTAACAATTGACAAAGCCTTCTCGATACCCAAATGTGTACGCCTGGCTTGAATGTCGCATCACTCACATGGACTATTGAAGAAGATCCTGGGAGTTGTGCCAGGAGATCAAAGAGAGAACTTGAGTGAGATCTGGGGGGAGGAAGAGGAACTCTTGAGCTTAGAAAGCGAAAACATGAATGGTTTCGAGAGACAGAACACGATGAGATAGCGATGAATAGTGCCCGAGCCATGGACGAAAATGACGTGACACATGAGAGAATGATGGAGTTTGAACCTCTGTTGGAAGCTTCGGGAGGTTGCAACCTCCGTAGTATCAACCTGACACATGGGAAATGCCCATGCCACTGCCTGGCACCGACAGTGTGGTATCCGGAGCATTCGAACCTCTGCTTGATATGGGACGTGGAAGAAATTCGGTCAGTCGGGTTACCCGACCATCAGCAGAAGGTCACTTTTTCGTGGTGAGCTCGATGCTGGCGTTGCGGTGGATCGAGGAAAACGTGACGAAAGATCGATAGTCGACGGCACCAACAGCGGAATCAATACAAGCCATTGATTACAACCGGAGGCTTGAGTTGTTTGAGACTGCGTTTAAAGTATTCTCTATACCCATTGAGGTGAGGCACTTGTAGAATCGCATAAGATTCTTTCCATGGTTTCGAGCGACGTTGACGTCTTGGTTGTACACGGTGAGCAAGCATCACATGAAGAAGCATCAGAAAGAGTATCGACAGTTCCTGGCCGAGATAGAGCCGGAAGCTTTCAAGAGACCCTTGCTAACCCATCGCAATGCGATAACCACGGGTTGGAAAAAAGTTGGTAGAGTGTCTTGAGATAACATCAAAGTGAGGGAATCGATACTTGAGGAGGACTTGGCGAAGAACGTGAGCCTTAGTTTGCACAATTCCTTGAATAGGGAATCTAAAGTGAAGGGTCTGCCGAATCAAGCGAAAAGGCTACAAGAGCAAAAGGAGTGGATGCGGGCCTACGAACAGCTGAAGGCATGGGAAGAGATCGTAATCAGTTCCGATGACGAAGAAGAACTGGCAAGGCAGATTACGATGTCGAGTGTGTCAGGATCCAGTACTTCGAAAACAAGGTGCACGAGCTGAAGAGAGTGTTCAGGGATTGGTTCTTGACTCGTGAGCGGGGGAAAGAAAAAAGGGCTTGAGTGTGAACTCAGATGTAATCTGAGGGCACGGAAATGATATTTTAATTTAAAAAATTCTTGTTACTAGTATATTATATCTACAACATAAATCAAAATGCTGCATGACAATTTTCTGAAGGGGTAAAACAAAAGAAATTTTTATCATTAGCTTACAAAGCGGAAAATCAGGGTGCAAGTGTATGCAGGTTTTGATTGCTGTTTAGCGATTATGTGACAATTTTGCATGGTTGTGAATTCTGGGGTGTAGATCAAGCCAAATCTGCTGCAAACTTCTGTAAATGACCACTGGCACTGAATCTTGAGACCAGGGATTTCAATACAATATCAATATATTGAGCTCAATATCAATATCTTCCATTCAATATCAATATCAATATCAAATAGGATGAAATTTGAATATCAATATCAATATCAATATCTAAAAGCTCAATATCTCAATATTATCACTATTTTAAGATACCAGAGACCAAATTCAATATTGAATTTCGAAATATATAATTAAATTTGTTTAGTTTTTTTGCAAATGAGGCTCTTTCACATTTCAGAAACTTTTTATCACCATTTGTTTTATGTGTATGTGTTAAAACGTCACGTTTCAAGCAATGATACAAAATCCGTTTTTCTCAATATCTACAAAAAAATCAATATCAATATCAATATCTAGCCTTCAATATCTCAATATTAAAAATTCAATATTGACATCGTCTCAATATTCAATATCTGATCATTCAATATATTGCAATCCCTGCTTGAGACGCACTTAACTTTATGGGGTCTCACTGACAGACGATGACACGCAATATCCAATACATAATTCGAACGAGAGTAGAGCTGTCTTATCCTTGGCAGAAGCCAGAAGGTGATCGCGATTGGAGAAGAAATAATTTATAGTGGACCTTCTGTGGAAAGGTGGACAGCTGAAGCTGCCCAGTGGTCCAGATCAAAAACTTGTTTCTTGATTTAAAACTTATTTATTTCTAACTTCTCGAGTTAAACTTAATTACCCAATCAATTCTAGAGCTGCTTTATAGTTTAGTTACTCAATTCTAGAAGTCGTGTCGGTATGTGAGTACCTAATTTATTTTTCTTGAGTGTGTTTTATGTTGTTATGTTCAGTTAGGGAGAGTTTTTAGGTTGATCCATCTGAAATAGATGAAAGGTCCACTTTCTAATAAAAAGTAGCTATACATAAGGTTCCGACCCTGTTTTTAACAGCATTCGTGTATTTTAGGTATTTTGAGACCTGAGTATGGGAGCGTTCTATTTTTCTAGAGTGGGGGGGGGGGGGTATTTTGCTAGTGGCCTTTAAGCTGTAATGCGGGTTTTAGTCTCATGTCGCAAGTGAACCGAATTCGCTCCGACCGCTTGAGGTAGAAGAACACAAGAGATAGTGTCCCTGACTCTTGGGCCAATGGTTATAGGGCCTATTTTTCTTTAACCTCATTTGTCACTTAAGTAGGCGACTGTTACATTCCTGGAATGTCCTGATTGAATTAATAACATCTAAATTCGTTTTCAGATGATGAGAAGCTAGGAGTTGAGGGAAAGGGTTGATCCAACTCCGATGGGAATGATGATTTTTATCTACTGAACTAAAACAAAAGTAATATAATAAATAAGTAGTAGCCCTGGTTTTAGGAGTGACCTCATGGTCTGGGGATACTGAAACCCAACCATGAGCTCACTATTTTGCATGTAACTAAGTTAATCTGAGCGTTCTGACCGAAGCCCAAAACAGTAACAATTTTGTCGACCCGATGTTAAAAGGACCACACAAAGAACTGGCTTTGGTAGAGACGGTTAAAAGCATGTAGAGTTGTGTTTACATGCTAGCCAGTCGTTTTACAACCTAGCTTTATTTACCGTCGATATGTACTTCCGGGCGAATGTTACAGCATTTTGGCGCCATTCTGGTCGAATGTCATAGACTTCGAGGGCATTATGGTCGAAGGGATCAGAAATAACGAAAATATTTTTGATCAAAATTTTCTGAGACATCTCTCTGAACTGCGAACTCATAATATCATAGAAGTGCCTCACCTATTGTCTTGGCACGTTTCTTTTTCAATACTAGCCTGATTTTTTGGTAGGTTTAGTTTATTCGACATTTTCGAATTTGTTTTTGATTTTTCGCCGACTTAGCTGCTTTCTGGTTTTGTATTGCAAGTGAAGCGAAGCTCAGCTGCTGTGTATAAAGTTGTTCTGGAAAAATTTAGAGCATGTTTTTTGAATGTTTATTGGAACGTTTTCGAGTTACAACTCATCAATTGTTATTTTTTTTTGTACACTTCTATTTTACAGAAGATATGCCTGCACAGATCTTCTTCAAGTTCAAGAGTCAATTAAAGTTTGACTCAATTCCGTTCGATGGGTTATCTATATCTGCTAAGGAGGTACGAAGATCAATTGTGGCCAAAAAGAAAATGAAAATAGATGAATCGGATTTACAATTGATAAATGCAGCTAGTAATGAGGGTATGTATAATTGTTATATCGGTCGCGATTATTTTTTAATAAAGATTTTCTAAGGTAAAAGCAACGTGAAATTGATGTAATTTTTAGAAGCTTTAGAAGTGAACAACTCAACGGAATACGAGCCAACTGTTTCTTAAGCTTTTGTTGTATTTATAACTTTTGTATTTTATTTTTAAGCTAATTGACTTCTATAACTTCAAAAAACTAATTTTTTTTGTTTGTTTTAATGGGACTACATCAATGTTCGTACTTTGTTTTTCTGTAACCGTTTTTTGCCAATGTTCGTACTTTGTTTTTGTTCCGACTACCGAAGCTGTTGAGGAACTTTGGATTCTAGAACATTGAAATTAGCGAGGGTTATATCAGATTAGTAGCCTTTCACTCGAATATGCAGTGAAAATAGCCGAAAGAGTATTCATGGTCTCGGCAAAAATCGGCCTGAGTATTTCAATTTTCAGACCACTTTTGAGCAAAAACCAGTGAATTGTGACCCTAAATTGATCAGTCGAGTTTCGGAATAATAGCTCATGTGCTTAAAACCTTATGTTTCAGTAAATTTAATTTCTCATGGAATGCTTTGGATTTTATAGAGCACCCACTAAAAGAACATTTTTTCACATTAATTATAAAAGTTACTTTAGCTGGAAAATTTCGTTGTTACTTCCAAAGTAATTGACCACTGTCATTTGTTTTTTTACAAGAGGTGCGTGGTTTATTATTGCGAAGATTTTTTCAACCTAAGTCGTCAATGTTGTTGTTGTTGCTACACTGATTTCGGTTTCGAACATCCAATTGAATCGGAGAGATTGATTCTGTTTGAGAGAGAGAGAGAGAGAGAGAGAGTCAGGGGTTTTTGTTCGTTGTCTTGTATAATCTATCACTGCAGCTCCAACCAGGGTATCTAGCGGCAAAACCGACATTGAAGCGGAACCACCTTTCCCAGCGATAGCGTCTTTGTGCTGGTATCGGCGCCTCCTCTCTGTATAGCACACTCAAGAGTGAGGTTTGGTTGTCAAAAATGATACCTGTTCTAGGGGCCAAGGTTATAGTTAGTGGCGAGAACCGAGACAAATTCTGTTATGTGGGGTTATGTGATAAGATGCAGATGTTTGGCAGATTCCTCGGGATTCTCCTATAGGCTGTCGGTGGTAAGTGCGATAGGGTGTACCCGGCAATTAAAGGGATGATCAGTGGTGTGAGGTCCTATATAGTAACTTGGGCAGACGTCAGGTATATTGTTATTCAGTCTATGGTGGTAACTATTAAGGTGGATTGAATACCCCGACCTAAGTTGTGCTAGCCTACATCTGTTTTTCCGGCAAGTTTGTTTTCATTAGCTGATAAAATTGGAATTCTGCTAAGTAGCTTAGATTTCTCGTTAAGGCAACTTTGTCTTTTGGTTAATGGAGGTTTTTGATCCCGCAAAAATATTCAAGTTCAGAGATGCTCTCATGGTTGTTGGTAAGCAAGTGTTCAATTTTGGTTTTCAACTTATGTTCGACGGTGGACCTGATGTTCCTGTTGCACTGCACCCTTAGTAATTTGCAGTATGGTGATCTGCTCTGTGCTCTTGATAACATCCAAGCAGAAAATGTTTGGAGTAGTAGATGTTGGGGCAGTTCAGCCCGGGGGGGGGCGTGAGTACTTCCATGTATTAACATAGGCTATAGAGTATCCGGTCCTCATCCTATATGTTAACATAGGCAATAGATTTCCCATGTTTTACGGTGACAGGTATCAGATGGTAAGTTTCGAGAAAAAAGCTTTTGGCGCCCGATTTTGTCGATGTTCTAGATTCTAGACTTTTTCTTAATCAAAAAACAATAAATTGACGAGAGTTTGATTGAAGAAGTCACGGAGCGAGTGAGACTGTCACCAGCGATGGATGAGGACTTGGGGAATCTGAACGTGGTGCGCAAACTAATCCTATCTCATCGAAAGTAATCGGAGGAAACAACGAGCTAGCTGGACAAGTTACTGATGAAGATGGAACCGAGTAGTTGTCTGGACCTAGTGTGTCGAGGTGGAGAGTGTTCTTGTGACGGACGACCCTGCGTCAGAATACAATCTTTTCAGAAGGAGGAATTAGTCACGTGGTTTGGTGACATCACGGAGAAATAAAAAAGTGAGGTGCAGATAGTGGCTGAATGCTATGCGAGCACCACTGTGAACATAGCGACGGCATTGGGATTGTTCTCGAGTATGTGCAGCTTGCAATCACTGGAGATGCTATAATCCGAACACCAATTGGTGAGGGCGTTGAGCATGGATTCATGGCATGGAGTGTTACAAATTGTCCAGAAGCACATCAGAGGATGGAAGATTGGTCTTGAGGCTGAGATGGGGTTTCCCGTAAGTGAAGCCTACAGTTTGCCATTGAAAGCGAAATCTCTGGTGGGATCGGTAATGGCCAATCTGTGTAAAAGCCACTAACCATTACACATGGCGATGGTGGAGGCGTCCAGTCAGGGGGTAACAATTGACAAAGCCTTCTCGATACCCAAATGTGTACGCCTGGCTTGAATGTCGCATCACTCACATGGACTATTGAAGAAGATCCTGGGAGTTGTGCCAGGAGATCAAAGAGAGAACTTGAGTGAGATCTGGGGGGAGGAAGAGGAACTCTTGAGCTTAGAAAGCGAAAACATGAATGGTTTCGAGAGACAGAACACGATGAGATAGCGATGAATAGTGCCCGAGCCATGGACGAAAATGACGTGACACATGAGAGAATGATGGAGTTTGAACCTCTGTTGGAAGCTTCGGGAGGTTGCAACCTCCGTAGTATCAACCTGACACATGGGAAATGCCCATGCCACTGCCTGGCACCGACAGTGTGGTATCCGGAGCATTCGAACCTCTGCTTGATATGGGACGTGGAAGAAATTCGGTCAGTCGGGTTACCCGACCATCAGCAGAAGGTCACTTTTTCGTGGTGAGCTCGATGCTGGCGTTGCGGTGGATCGAGGAAAACGTGACGAAAGATCGATAGTCGACGGCACCAACAGCGGAATCAATACAAGCCATTGATTACAACCGGAGGCTTGAGTTGTTTGAGACTGCGTTTAAAGTATTCTCTATACCCATTGAGGTGAGGCACTTGTAGAATCGCATAAGATTCTTTCCATGGTTTCGAGCGACGTTGACGTCTTGGTTGTACACGGTGAGCAAGCATCACATGAAGAAGCATCAGAAAGAGTATCGACAGTTCCTGGCCGAGATAGAGCCGGAAGCTTTCAAGAGACCCTTGCTAACCCATCGCAATGCGATAACCACGGGTTGGAAAAAAGTTGGTAGAGTGTCTTGAGATAACATCAAAGTGAGGGAATCGATATTTGAGGAGGACTTGGCGAAGAACGTGAGCCTTAGTTTGCACAATTCCTTTTGCTTGAATAGGGAATCTAAAGTGAAGGGTCTGCCGAATCAAGCGAAAAGGCTACAAGAGCAAAAGGAGTGGATGCGGGCCTACGAACAGCTGAAGGCATGGGAAGAGATCGTAATCAGTTCCGATGACGAAGAAGAACTGGCAAGGCAGATTACGATGTCGAGTGTGTCAGGATCCAGTACTTCGAAAACAAGGTGCACGAGCTGAAGAGAGTGTTCAGGGATTGGTTCTTGACTCGTGAGCGGGGGAAAGAAAAAAGGGCTTGAGTGTGAACTCAGATGTAATCTGAGGGCACGGAAATGATATTTTAATTTAAAAAATTCTTGTTACTAGTATATTATATCTACATCATAAATCAAAATGCTGCATGACAATTTTCTGAAGGGGTAAAACAAAAGAAATTTTTATCATTAGCTTACAAAGCGGAAAATCAGGGTGCAAGTGTATGCAGGTTTTGATTGCTGTTTAGCGATAATGTGACAATTTTGCATGGTTGTGAATTCTGGGGTGTAGATCAAGCCAAATCTGCTGCAAAATTCTGTAAATGACCACTGGCACTGAATCTTGAGACCAGGGATTTCAATACAATATCAATATATTGAGCTCAATATCAATATCTTCCATTCAATATCAATATCAATATCAAATAGGATGAAATTTGAATATCAATATCAATATCAATATCTAAAAGCTCAATATCTCAATATTATCTCTACTTTAAGATACCAGAGACCAAATTCAATATTGAATTTCGAAATATATAATTAAATTTGTTTAGTTTTTTTGCAAATGAGGCTCTTTCACATTTCAGAAGCTTTTTATCACCATTTGTTTTATGTGTATGTGTTAAAACGTCACGTTTCAAGCAATGATACAAAATCCGTTTTTCTCAATATCTACAAAAAAATCAATATCAATATCAATATCTAGCCTTCAATATCTCAATATTAAAAATTCAATATTGACATCGTCTCAATATTCAATATCTGATCATTCAATATATTGCAATCCCTGCTTGAGACGCACTTAACTTTCTGGGGTCTCACTGACAGACGATGACACGCAATATCCAATACATAATTCGAACGAGAGTAGAGCTGTCTTATCCTTGGCAGAAGCCAGAAGGTGATCGCGATTGGAGAAGAAATAATTTATAGTGGACCTTCTGTGGAAAGGTGGACAGCTGAAGCTGCCCAGTGGTCCAGATCAAAAACTTGTTTCTTGATTTAAAACTTATTTATTTCTAACTTCTCGAGTTAAACTTAATTACCCAATCAATTCTAGAGCTGCTTTATAGTTTAGTTACTCAATTCTAGAAGTCGTGTCGGTATGTGAGTACCTAATTTATTTTTCTTGAGTGTGTTTTATGTTGTTATGTTCAGTTAGGGAGAGTTTTTAGGTTGATCCATCTGAAATAGATGAAAGGTCCACTTTCTAATAAAAAGTAGCTATACATAAGGTTCCGACCCTGTTTTTAACAGCATTCGTGTATTTTAGGTATTTTGAGACCTGAGTATGGGAGCGTTCTATTTTTCTAGAGTGGGGGGGGGGGGTATTTTGCTAGTGGCCTTTAAGCTGTAATGCGGGTTTTAGTCTCATGTCGCAAGTGAACCGAATTCGCTCCGACCGCTTGAGGTAGAAGAACACAAGAGATAGTGTCCCTGACTCTTGGGCCAATGGTTATAGGGCCTATTTTTCTTTAACCTCATTTGTCACTTAAGTAGGCGACTGTTACAATCCTGGAATGTCCTGATTGAATTAATAACATCTAAATTCGTTTTCAGATGATGAGAAGCTAGGAGTTGAGGGAAAGGGTTGATCCAACTCCGATGGGAATGATGATTTTTATCTACTGAACTAAAACAAAAGTAATATAATAAATAAGTAGTAGCCCTGGTTTTAGGAGTGACCTCATGGTCTGGGGATACTGAAACCCAACCATGAGCTCACTATTTTGCATGTAACTAAGTTAATCTGAGCGTTCTGACCGAAGCCCAAAACAGTAACAATTTTGTCGACCCGATGTTAAAAGGACCACACAAAGAACTGGCTTTGGTAGAGACGGTTAAAAGCATGTAGAGTTGTGTTTACATGCTAGCCAGTCGTTTTACAACCTAGCTTTATTTACCGTCGATATGTACTTCCGGGCGAATGTTACAGCATTTTGGCGCCATTCTGGTCGAATGTCATAGACTTCGAGGGCATTATGGTCGAAGGGATCAGAAATAACGAAAATATTTCTGATCAAAATTTTCTGAGACATCTCTCTGAACTGCGAACTCATAATATCATAGAAGTGCCTCACCTATTGTCTTGGCACGTTTCTTTTTCAATACTAGCCTGATTGTTTTGGTAGGTTTAGTTTATTCGACATTTTCGAATTTGTTTTTGATTTTTCGCCGACTTAGCTGCTTTCTGGTTTTGTATTGCAAGTGAAGCGAAGCTCAGCTGCTGTGTATAAAGTTGTTCTAGAAAAATTTAGAGCATGTTTTTTGAATGTTTATTGGAACGTTTTCGAGTTACAACTCATCAATTGTTATTTTTTTTGTACACTTCTATTTTACAGAAGATATGCCTGCACAGATCTTCTTCAAGTTCAAGAGTCAATTAAAGTTTGACTCAATTCCGTTCGATGGGTTATCTATATCTGCTAAGGAGGTGCGAAGATCAATTGTGGCCAAACCCGCTAGGGCCAATGTTCGTTTGATAATGTTGTTGACCATTGTGTGTCTGGCGTGCCGGCCAGCACTTTTCCGGCATGAAAGACCATGAAGGCCTGAATTGTCTACAGTCGAGCCACAAACACAACGGTGTGTGGCACAGACTGGACTGCCTAAACGAGTGGCGACGGCAATTCTCAATTGACTGTCTGTTAACTTCAGCCCTAGATGTAACATTCGCCCGGAAGATACATATCGACGGATAACAAAACTAAGTCTTAAGACGACTGGCTAGCGTCTAAACAGAGCTTTGCATGTTTTTCACCGTCTCTACCAAGCCAGTACTTTTCGGTGGTCTTTCTTACATCGGGTCGACAAAAACGTTACTGTTCTCCGGCTTCGACCAGAACGCTCAAATTAACTGAATTACATGCAAAAATAGTGAGCTCATGGCTGGGTCTCTGTATCCCCAGACCACGAGGTCACTCCTAAAAACAGGGCTACTACTTATTATATTACTATTGTTTTTGTTCAGTAGATAAAAACCATCATCTCCATCGAAGATGGATCAACCCTTTCCCCCCAACTCCTAGCTTCTCATCCTTATCAAAATGAATCCAGTTGTTAATTAAATTCAATTCAGGACATGACAAGAAGCTAAAAGTTTATATAAAAGGCTAAAAGTTCCAGTCCCGAAACCCTTCCGGATTCTTGAATCCAGTGAATCAAGCTCCTCAAGTTCAATTTTACGCCAATCCGGAAGGCTGGTTCTCACCCTTCACCGTTGTTGGCAACGGCCTTGCAACTATTGTAGCAGCACAATAGTTGCAACTTGGAACGTTCTCTGCTATTGTAGTTCGTTGTCGTTTTTCTTTAATCTCGATTTTCGTTCTGTTCGCAATCACAGATAAAGTTGTTCTGTTTTTCACTCGCTTTTTGTTAAAATGGCCGTTTCAGCATTTCTCAGAAATGTGACGTCATCATTCGAATTTTTGAAAATTTAAAATACTAGAATATTCTAGCCCTCACCGTTTGACTAAACGTTCCAATAACATCGCTAATCCTTCGAAATCATCAACTCGGAAGGCTTACTGCTCAAAATTCGAATCCTGCATAAATTGCATTTTGGCCATTCTGGTCGAATGTCACATACTCCCCGGACAGTCCGGTCAATGTCCTCATTGAATCGCGCAATGTTCTAAATGGTTACAGTGTCATCGAACAAAATTTACAAAATGCACGAAATCACCTCTATCCACGTCACATCGACTCACTGCAGAATATAAATGGCATCATACTACATCACTATAGCCTCCAAATTCTTTCATTAATCTGCACATTGAGGATATGACTTAAGATAAAACATATTTTCTGACTTCCAGTGTCAATGTCCCGATTGAAACTTTTTCTCCTAGATTTAAAATATGTTGGCTTGCAGGACAGTCCTGCCAACCAACAAGCTAAAATTATCCTACTATGCTCCTTCCCTTCGGAAATCTTGCTTGTTTATTGCCCTGAATATTAAAACTAAGAAACTTTGTGGTTAGAAGGAACAATGCAACAACCTCCCTCCTCAAGAAGCTACTCAAGTTTTTCATGTCACCACAAAGTGATCAGTCTTCCTAAATGATTAAAAACAATCATGCAGGCTGGAATATTTAAATATACTCTTCCCTCAAGCCTTTCTAAATAAATAATAAGTGAGTGTCTCTAAAGCCACTTCAACTAAAACCAAAATGCAAATTTATAAATGCAACAATTTCAAAACTCAACTAAATGTTTCAGTTTTCAATTACAACTTGGTTGCTTGGTTTCTCACTTGAGTTTTTCACACACATAAAACAATTCTGAGTTTTAACTTTTCTTCTTCATCCCTTTGTTCTCTTCTTTTTTCGTCGTTTAGAAGTTCTAAAACTTCTAAATTCTTCTAATTTTCTTTCTTGCTGCCTCTTGTTTTCTCGACCATTCGTCAATGCTCCATTTCCTCCTCCTGTAACACTGACTCCGCACTTTCGGTTTCCGTGTCTTGTAGCACGTCATTGAGTCAGCGTTGGGACTAGGACACCATGATGGCTTCATCAATTCCCACACTGCCATCAAGCTCGTTCTCAGTAATTCATCTGAGAATCCCAACCCAAATTCCACTCTCTTGTCGGATTTTGGTACTGAAGGTGCAGTCACCTCTTCTTCCAAGACCAATCCCAATTTGGCCTGTGGATTGTTAACGCTCTTAGTCGTCACAATTCTGGACGTCCAGAATCTTAGTAACACCGCCTGCTCATAATCAAAGAAGCAATCGCGTATGTCTTCACTCAGGAAAGGATTGTATGCTATCCCTATAATCCCGGACACATAGCTATATGACTTCTTCTTGATCGGTCCACAGTATTCACTGGATTTCGGCAATGCTCCCATAGATTCTTTAGTGAGCCTCAACTCCTTGTTTGAGAATCTCCTGATCTCGTCTATCTTTTTCATGGGTTCCAATTCTTCAGGTTCTTTCATGTTCACCCTCATCGGTTTACTTTGCTGCATATCCAGCATTGCTAGTAAGAACATGGCTTTCGTTCGCTCATCGCCTTCCTTCAACATTTTAACACAAGTGCTTAATGCAGGTACTGAGATCTGCTCTACCAGGAATCTAATGAAACAGAGAGCGTCTCTCCGCTTTGCACACGCTACTGCTGCTCCCTCCTGGACTATCAGATCCCTCAGATTCGTCATAAGGAAAACTTTTTCCTCCTTTGATCTCTTCCTTTCTTCTGAATCATATTCTTCGCGAGTCAGTCCCATCATGCACCAGGCGAGCCTGAGTTGTAATTCTGTCCTTACGTAAGGTACTGCCACGAGAGCATGTATTCTTGGCGTAGTCCTCATTTCTTCTTCGAAATACCTCAATACTACTGCTTTCCATGGAAGGCTCACTAACTGCTCGATCGTCTCCGCCTCTACGTCAGACGACGCCAAAGTTCCATACGCCTTCTGCTTGAGGGTGGTGCCTTGCAACATCATTCCCAGATAACCCTCCATGGCTTTTTCGTCTTCCAGGGCCATTACATACCCTCTAGCCGAGTTCCGGTATTCCAACATCTCCATGTATCCACCGGTGGGTTCATCTATCGACACTGTCTCCGACACTGTTAGTCGGTTGTATTCCACTGGTGTCAGTTGTCCTGCAACACTTCCTTTTCCATGATTCATGAGAGATGGTTTGAAGTCCCTCATTTTACTCTCTCCACATTGACTGAGTATTTCCATTTCTAAAGTTGCTCCAGTCAGAGTGCGGTCACTCCTTTTGGATTTATAACCGGTTGACTTTATCCCTGTCATGAGAATGGGTGGCACCATCGCTATATCACTTAATATTCTATCTGTGCCGGACAATTGATAATCACCTTGCCCCAAATCCATGACTTCCTCGACTCGTTTTCTCTTCGCTGAGTTACCAGCTTTCATCGATATTTCCGAATCCACTTTCGTCTTTCCAATCCTCCTCGGCATCACTCTGCTGCCTAACTTCATTTTCATCGCATTGATTTTATCAATCACCATTTTCGATCGCATCGTTCCTCTCCTGGTCCTTGACAGGTACACCACCTCTCCTTCATCGTCCTGCGGTGTCATCTTGATGGGAGAATTCGCTTCACTCTCATCAGTGGCTGAGTCGATCAATAACTCACTTAGTCTCCCTTCACACTCATCAAGCTTGTTAAGTACTTCTCTCATCAAGGGTTGATTGAGACCGGTTTTGAGAATGGACTGGGTCCCATAGCTCTGAATCATAGTCCAGACTTCTTCCATGAACGCCACTCTGTCCAGCTTACATCCCGTCCTACTCTCGTGGTCTCGGTGATGTACTTCCCATTCTTCTTCGGGTAGCGTTCCCAAGAAAGGTACTCTGGCTGAGGCCTCTATTCTTCTCCTCCGAGGTGATTCCATGAGGATTCTCTGATCGTTATTTCTTGTATTGCCAGGAGAGCTGCTCTCCGGCAAATTCCGTTTCATCTCCTCAAAGGCTGACGGAGGTTCCAGTGTCGAGATGCCTTCATCCGCTGGCTCAGTCGTTTCCAACGTGTCTGCATTATTCTCAAGATCACTGAAGATATTGAAATCCAGGCTGGATGTTCCTCCTGTCGATGCCCTGTCGTCCTCCCCACCAGCTTGATCTTGTTGCATGGGTTCTTCAGTCTGACGGTTTCCACCCTGTCCGTCATCTCCTTCTGACTTGTCCCTATTCGAGTTCGATGCTCCTTGTTTGTCATTGTCAGCTTCTTCCTGGAATCTCGGTATGAGCAATGTGCCGGCTGATTTATCTTCCTCTTCTCCATGGACCACTTTGATTTCTTCGCAGCCGAAGGGTGCTAGGAAAATTCTCGTCTGCAATACTCCCGCAGCTTTCATCTCTTTTCTCACACTGGTCAGGATTACTGAGGCTTCAGGCAATTCAGTCCTGCCTCTCATCCTCATTGGAGCTAAGCCTAGTCCCCTCCATTCCTCATCAAATCCTTCCGGCTTGGGAGTAGCAGCGTTGCTTATTCGCCTTCTCGTCGCTTGATCCGTGTACGCAAATCGTGTGTACTGTAACACGGCGGCATTTCTCCCCACGAAGTATGGATCCATCGTCGCCGAGAAATTCCCTACTCTCCTTTCATTGGTTTCGAATGCTCTCAACATAGGAGTTTGTACTACGGAGACTGCTCCGAGCAACATCCTTCTTATCAGAGGGAATTCAGGGATTGCTTCGGGTAGCTTCTTGTAATCGCCCCAGTCCTTCGTCTCTTCTCTCACCTTGTGATACGCTGCTGTGAGATGAGGCACTCTGGTCATTTCACCATTCGTTTTGTCATAGGGCCTCAGATTCCAAAGCTTTGGAAACACCTCGATGTGCCCTCTTTCTACTTCTCCCATGCGGTCACAGAAGTGATCGTCAAAATTGATGACTGTCATCTCTGGCTCCGATATTTTCGCAAATAACAGATCTTCACTCATGAGCTCTCGCAATGCGTGCTGCTCACACCAGTTCAGTGTACTACCGTCCACTGCCGATATGAGGTTCAGGTGCAACACCGACCTCCTATATGCTTCCACTTTAACGTCAGGGAACGCAAAGGTGACTGCTGGTCCATAGATCACTGTCACGAACTCCGTGACTCCTCTGATCAGCGCCAAGGGATCGATTCTCATAGCTAAGCTCAAATCTGTTAACAGCGGCATGCCTCCAACATGTCGTCTAACATCTTCCTCTCTTTCAATTGTCTCGTCTTCTCCGGTTCCAAAGCGATTTTGCTGCAAGAGATACTGGATAAGAGTGTGTCTCAGGTCTCTTATTTTGTTCCACGAGTCTGTGGATTTCTTCATATCCAGATTCCTCACTCTCTCTTTCATCTGCTCTGGACAACGTGCCAGTTTCATCAGTCCTCCCAAGTTTCCGTGGGTTATTGCGATCAATGTCAGAAGTCCATCTAGTCGCAGGCTCTGTATTCCATCCGTAAGCAGTATCACCGGTCCTTTCACGAAATTCTCCGCTCCAAATGTCACGAACAGGGCTATTAATTCCACTATCGATACTTTCACTACCGCTTGGAGGAATTCCTTTATCAAGTAGTGCGAGACTTTCGGGTAGACTTTTGCCAAGAAGGACGCGGTCCATCCGGCTCCCAACCCTTCTAGCATGCTGTCTGTCCTTTCAAATCCCTCCTGTCCTTTCACTTCCTGGGTCCAGAAGGTTTCCAGAGTAATCTGACACATTCTGTTCACGAACTCAGCTGTCTTTTCTCCGGCATTTTCCGCCAGGTTCACCTCCTTCAACAAGTAGGCGTGTATCTTAGTGATCATTACTGGGCCTTGCTGAAAAGCATCTGCACCCAATGCCGCTACTCTCGGATTCAGGTGTAGCCACTGGTTTGCTTCCGGCTTGGTTCTCAGCACCATCGCTTCCAGATGAGCTCTCGTCTCCAGTGAATTCTTTCTTCTCGTGTCTTCACTCGCCACTTCCATTGCTCGGAACCACAAGTCGTTGGACATCGCCGTGATCACTCGATGGTCGTCATCTATTCCTGGTTTCAGTTTGAGTTGCCGACTGAAGTTGGACAGTTCCAACCCCAGCACTTCGTCCAACACCAACATGTGTAGCGCGTGGTCCTTGAACCCTCTCATCGCGTTTGAGATATCTGACCATACTGCAGGCAGTTCAGCCTTAAGTGGCCTCAGGTTCTCCATTTCTATCATGCGATTCGGGGCTGATATGATCACATCATATTTTCCCTCCGAAAGTAAGGGTACCATTGCATACACAAATTTCAGTCCATCCGGGAGATATGCATATCCCGGAGACAACGCAAATACTACTCTCAACGTCACTTTATTGAATGATCCCTCCTTTGTCGCGTCTACCACTTCACCCATCGACTCCAGGATGTCTTTTATCGCTGGCCATACTGCGTTTTCTGCTGTTGCAGGATCTCTGAGCCTGCTCAGAAAACCTCTACTGTGTAGATGGTCATTGATGCCAGCAAACACAATCGTTATCGGGTTCATTTCTGTCTGCCTTTGTACCCCTATAGCCAATGACACTGATTGCAATAGGTCTAGGTCAACTGCGGCCAGCATTATGACGTCCGGCCAAAACAAAGACTTAGAGGTGTACACGAACTCTGAATTCGCTACTACCATGATTTTGGCCTTCCTCATCTCTGCTTTGTCGTAGGCGGCGAAGATGGTCTCAACTTTCTTTATCGCTGTCAATCCGCCATATCTCTGGGCATCACCATCTTGGTTCACTAGTTTTGGGTACACTCTCTCCTTCACATGACCAGGTGGTGTCGTCAATTGCCTAAATATCTTCACGTGTTGTCCAATCGGCGCTCTCGCCGTCAGGAATCTTCCTGGCCTTTCTTCACAATTCCTCTCATCATGGTTCAATCTCACATCTTGCAACGGTCTTGCATTCACAGGTCCTATTGTGTTGTTGGAGGGCAGTCCCTCCAAGTCGGCAAATCTCAAGGCCGTCGTGGAGCTGAAATTTATGCTAGCGGCTATCAACCAGTCTACGCCGGTTATCGAGTACAATCTGCTGACGGATAGCGTCGCTCCATTCAGCATCCTCCTTGCATCTTCGATGAAGCTCACTCTCTGTAGGTCCAGCTTCATTAGTTCGTCTTTGTATATATGCCAAAGAGACGGTATGGATCGCGACCACATCAATGAGCCTCTGCTCGGTCTCTCCTCTCGACTGGTACTCGTCGTCTCCGATCTAGTGTCCGATCTGGATGTGCCTGCTACTTCCTCGATTGGTTGGTTGACAGGTCCTATCCTTTTCCTAGGATGAATTGTCCTCCTCATCGGTGCTTCTCCCAACCGATCTTGTACGTCTGTTATTCGACATGGTTCACCGGAGCTTTGTTGCCGGTAATTTGTGACGGCTGGGACCGTACCCAAGCGTGTTTCCAGGTTAGGAGGCACAAAGGTGGTGATCACCGTATCACTCACCGTTCCCTCTTCCTTCAGCACTCCTGTGTCAAAGAGTTCTGCTTCCAGCTCATCCAACCGTTCTTGGAAGACTCGATTCAACCAAGCTTGTCCTTCGACACTGTCGAAGTGGATGCCATCTGTGGTCAGTCTGGCTTGATCCATGGCTCTCAATTCAAGTTCAATGTCCATGAGGATCATTCTTCCGGCATTTCGATTTGCTAGGTTTCTCAAGATGTTGTTCCATCTCATGACTCCCTCGTTGTGCCTTCTTCCTGATGCTGTCAGGCTTCTTGCGTTCATTGGCACCGTGCAAACGGTCAGTACCGCGCAACTGAACTTCTGCCAGAGAGTAGTAAACAAACACACCATCATTGATTCCCACAGTGCTTCCTGCTCATCTGATCCTCTGGAGATATCATTCGCCCCAACTAAGATCATCACATTGGGTATCTTCCCTGGATTCATCAGCTCCACCATGCGATATAATTGGGCAATCGTCGCGCCTCCAAAGGCCATCACCGTGGTGACCCATGAGGTCTTCAAATTAGACAGCACTCTGACTAAGCTGTCTCCCAATATCAGGTGAGATGTCCCGAGTGGTGGTTGCTGCAGGTTCACAGCCGGGCTCCAGGTAGCTCGATTGAAGCAGGCCCTCGGATCTGTTTCCGGAACTCCCGTGAAATTATACTTCAATTGATTATTCTTCTGCACGTCTATTACACGAGACACTTTCTTCGCTGGCATCTTCCTTACTTTCCTCTCTGGGATTCTCGAGTTCCCCATGAGTGGCGTCACGTTACTCATCCCTTGTCTGATTACTGTCTGGGAGAGTTGTACTCTGCCCGTATCGTCAATCGTTCCATAGGGTGCAGTCACCCCGGAACCTGGTGCATTCTTGTTAGCGACCAATCGTCCAGCTGTCTCTATCAGTTTTCTCACTGTCTGTTCTACGACGGGATCACCCAAGGTGTCACTAGGATCCGGGATTGTTACTCGGTTCGTCTCTGCTGGAAGCCGTGTCTCCGTTGTTTGACTCATTTCTCGAGGTGTCAAGAGCTCCATCGGGGACTGCCCACGAGGAATATCCCTTGCAGGTATCACTTTCTCAATGGACGTCGTCAACGCCGCCTGTTTCGATCGCTCTTTGTATTCCTGCCTTAAGCGTTCGATCTCTTGACCCTGTTTTTTGTTGCAGTCTTCAAACAACTTTCTCCACATGTCCCGGTCTTCCTCCATCGCCAGCATGGTCTTCGTCATATCGTCTAACTCCTTCTTCGTACTCCTCAGTTGATCGTTCATCTCGTCCAGATCTTGTATGGTTTGGTTCGTCTGAACCTTCTGTGTTACTTTCGCCCCTTTTGGTGGCACAGCTGCTCTCAGTGGTGAACCAGACGAGGTCGCCTCGCTGTTCATCTCCCGATGCATTCTCGTCAGCCCAGGTTTGGGCTTGGAGGGCATTGGCATCTCACCTGGTTGGTAAGTCCTAGAACTTCCCAACCCAGGCTCATTCGCCAAGTCACTCCCTGAGAGAGCCCCGTTTCTCCACCTCATCACTCTCATGTTCGGGCGGTCTAGTACTCCTCTTTCTCCATATGCTGCCATCAACAGGACTTCCGTGGGGCGGTCCCCACGGTTGTCGTGCCCCAAGATGTTAATCAGGGCGGTCAGCAACATGACCACCTCTGGGTCCTCCAGAGCGAAGTCTCGTTCGATCAGCCGACGATAGATCGCATCTACCATCGGTCCTACATATGCCTCTGCCAGGTCCATCAATTCATCCAGGTTGAAATTGTCCATACTGTTCTTTCCAAGTTTGATTTGATTTCGATTTCAAGTTTTGACTCAAGTGAGCAATTAAATGATCAATCAGGATCTAGAAAAGGAATCACGACTGTCACACCTGTCAGTTTCACCTTAATATATATCGTTAAAATTTGCTTAAAGACAGTTCAGATAAAAAGATATTTATCCTAAAATTTATTAAAATCAATTGGTTTCTAAAATTTTGAAATTCGACCTAAGATTGGACAGTCCAAACTTTGGATCTATTCCCAAGATCGTCATTCATTTGTTCATGGTCACTAACCCCTACTTACCCATGATCTTAATAACCTAACACATAACATAACATAACATAACATAACACACATATCACATATTACATGCAACTTGGTCTTTGGCCTAACACCCTCTCGCACATCACTCAGCCTATACTTAAGTAATATTTCTTATGTAGATATACTTGTATGTTCGTATCAGAGAATATCACGTGTACAAGCGCGTACAATTCACGAGGATGCAGTCTTCCTCTATTTGGATCGTACACTGGAAGCGAGAGCTCCTTCACGTCCATTTCCACAAGGAAGTCCCTCAGCCTCGTCAAAGACAAGACTAGGTTTTCTGGGTCCACGTGCTGCTTCTCCGTCGCCCTCGTTACCAAGAAGCACAAGTACTTTCCCGGTATCTGCGACACCGCCGGAGGTAAGGCTGCTACGCCCCCTATCCCTGGTCTTTGCTTCCAAAGGAATTCCACGTTTGATATTCCCTCTTAAAATCTGCCGCTAGCGCCGTCCTAAAACTCATGTCTGCGGTGATTGCTACCGCACATGTTCTGTTTGTGAGTATGAAATCACTGTCTGTTAGTATTATGTTACTTGAATATTCATTTGGTAAGTTAAAATATGACTCAACCACCCTGCCTATGTCAGGTTTCTTAGGTTCTTCGCCTGTTTCTGCTTCTAACTCTCCTGTTTCCCTTGCTATTCTTAATTTTTTTATTATCAAGTTTTCAGTGTGGGTAAGTCCTACCCCCACTCCCCGGACAAAAATATCCATCGGCGTCCCCGTCGATCGCATACCGGGTATTAAGTCAAGATTAGAAGCTGGAATGAGAAGTTGTCCTTCCTGGGCAGCCCAGGAAGGATCATCTCGTTCGGTCTTAATGTATTTCGCGCTTTCGCGATCTACGTCTTGAATCGTAACGCTGGTCTTTTTAGGGTCTGATGTCATTTCGTTCAGCCACTCTAAGACACGCAGGTTCGTCAGGTCTTGTTCATTTGACTGCTGTTGCTCATCGTCGAACTCCACCTCGGGCTTCGACCAGTCGTCAACCCACTCATCGTTGTGATCATCGACTATGTCAATGTCTTGTGACACGGTTATTTCCTCTAAACCCACTACTTCCTCTACTATTTTCTTTAGATCTATCCTATCCACTACAAAGTCGTCACCGTAAGGATTGTATTTCTTTCTTGGTCTCATCCCGTCTTTCTGACGAGTCTGCATCGTGAACGGAAGATCTGGTTCCATGTTCTTGGGAATCTCTGTCTGTTCGGAATCCTGCCAATCTTCCTCTGCGTAGGGCAAGGTTTCATCGTCTGCTTCGATCTGTTCGTTGGGATCCAGGTCCAATGGTGTATCCGTGCCTTCCTCTACGACTTCGTTTCCATCGTTCTTCTCCCTTGTGCCTTTTTCATTGATCTCACAAGCAGGGTCCATCATTAGATAATCCCCCTCTTCCATGTCTGCAGGTATACACCAGTCTTCTGTCGATGGATTGTGTGGCTTGATGTTCTCGTAGTGGGCGGCTCGGCCAGTACTCAGTCTATAAAAACGTCCCTCCTGGTGCACCTCCGTAATCATGAAGGGTCCCCTCCACTTTTTTAGAAGCTTCTTTGTTCCTTTCGGTGGTATAACGTTCTGAAATACCCATACGTAGTCTCCCACCGAGTAGGCCTTTGCACCAGCTGCTTTCTTGTCGAATCTTTTCCTCTGCCTTGCCTGTGCTTGCTGAGTATTTCGTCTACACAGATCGTTCAACTCCTGTTGACGTCTGATCACATCCCTCACGTAAACCTGTGGAGATGTTTTCTTCCCCTCATATTCTGGGTAGAAGAATGTCAAGGGTAAAGACTTCTCGTGTCCCGTCAGCATCATGTGTGGACTGACCCCAGTGGTGGAGTGTTGCGTGCTATTATAAGCTCCCATCACCTGTGGAAGGTATCTGTCCCAATCGGTCATGTACCTGGAACAATATACCCTCAGCATCGACACTAACGTCCTATTCTGTCTTTCCACTAAGCCATTCGTCTGAGGGTTGTATGTCGTGGAGTGAGCCTGAGCGACTTGTGACCGTCTCATAAGCTCTTTCGTAAGCTCGCCTACGAAAGCCGTTCCATTGTCCGATTGAAACGTCATTGGACATCCGTGTCTTGCTATCCACGTATTGATCAGGTGGTCGCATGTCTCTTCCGCCGAGGCAGTGATGCAGGGCACGGCCTCTGCATACTTCGTGAAGTGATCTATCATGACCAAGACTTGGTTGTAACCGCTGTCTGTCATGCATATCTTCTGGTGATCTATCTGCACCACCTCGTTGAATTCAGACGACTCAATTGATTGTAAAGGAAATCGCAACTTCCTAGGATCCTTGACCTGTTGGCATGACAGACATGCTGTCACCCATTTCTCGCATGCCTTTTTCATCCCAAGCCACTCAAAGCGCTTCAGGATCCTCTGATACACTTTGTCGAACCCTTGATGGCCCATCTGATCATGCGACCTGAATAATAGTTCTGTCTGATAGAGTTGCGGCAACACTATCGCGTTATATTTGTATAAGACCTTGTCTTCTTCTCTTCTCCTGCAAGCCACGATCCCGTCCTTGTTCAGATATAATCTCCCCTCCTTCTGCATGAAGTATTGTCTCAGGATCCTATAGCTGTCTTCTTCCAGGTCACCTTTGTCAGGTGCACCGTTTTCTATCCACCTTTTTAGGTTGCTTGTCATGCGATCATTTCTCTGCGCCCTTAGAAGGTCCGAGAGTCTGTATCTCGCCTTCAAGTACGTCTTCATGACTCTCATCTGACTGTTCAGCTCGTTGGGCTGATGTGTGTCTTCTTCCATCTTAACGCACCAAATCTTCGCCAACGGTTGTGTTTCTTGTTGAAACGGCTGAAGATCAGTCCTGACTACCTCTTTCTGCGGCAACAGGCTTATCGAACGTTTCGATACCGCTATCGTTTCTAAGTCATCCGCTGCGTTGTCAAAGACTCTTTCGCTTGGTATTAGGTAGCGATCACTGTCAGGATCCTGGTACACCTCTCTGTCCAGGTCTCTCGCCCGAGTTTCCACTAGTAGCGTGTGTATCGCCAGTTCTGACAGCTCGGATCCTGAACTCGAGTTCCTGTCTGAATAGGTGTCCATTCCTGAGTTTCGGGAATCATCATCTGTCGAAGAGGTTGTGCTGTAGACTGCACGCTCCTCCAGATCATGTCTGTGCTTTCTTCGCATCCATCTGAACTCCCCGGACAAAACCTTGTTCTCTCGGTCCTGTTTCTCATCAGGAATTTCCTCGTTTATCTCAGACTCCTCGGACAAATTTCCTTGTCCCGGGTGTTGATCTTGTGATCGCTGGTTTTTCTCCTCATCCTTCTCCCCGGACAAATAGTCTTGCAGCAGATTTTGTTCTACCTCTTCACCCTCTTTTTCCCGGTCTACAAAGGTGACGGTTTTCTTTCGCTTGCTGCTCCCCTGTTCTTTCCGTCCGTAAGAAGTACTGGTTAAAATCTCTTGGGGTATTGAGGATACTAGTTGCTGAACTATTGTCCTACAATCCCTCTTGTTCTCTTCGTGCTGTTGTCTGGACGGCATGATCTTCACCTTCTCACTGACTGTTAGCGATGCCACTGCTGCTGTCCACTCGGGGTCATCTCTGGTCACTTCTCTTTCTAACAATCCACCCAGTATCCGCATCACTTGTGGTGTGACTTGCACCGTTTTATCCAATAATGAGAGGCTGTTTATATTCATGGGAGAGAGTTCTTGCTGGACCAGGTTCGAGCGCAGCAACAAATCCAAGGGGACCGGGTCCTCCCTTGACAGGATCTTTATCTCGGCTGTTTTCTCTACAGGTAACTCAGGATGCCCTGGAATTGGATGTCCAGACTTATCCAACCATCTCGTTAAGGGAAGCGCTTCATAAGTTTCTTTGTCCAGAAACGAGAATCCCTCCTTTACTTCCGCCTGATTGGCCTGCTTCTGCTCCAATCTTTCATAGAATTCAGTTTTCTTACTGAGGCTGTCAGCATTCTGGTGTTTGTCACGCATCCTATGTTCGATTATCATATGGTAGCCATCCAATCTTACTATCCATCTACCAATATAACTCTGATCCATCGAGTAGGTCTTCAACCAGGATAACGCTCTGTTGTCCACGCGTAACTTGAAGGGAGCGCTCCCCAAGTATGCACGGTACTTCTCCACGAAGGTGACTACTGCAAACATTTCTGCTTTTGGTGCGCCATCTTTCATCTCTGTGTCACTCAAGACTTTGCTGCCGTATGCAATGGGACGGAGAACTGTTCTTCCGTTCCATTCTTGCTCTTGATGCAATATTCCTGAGATGGCCACCACCGATGCGTCTGTGTCAAGAACATACATGCCCTTTTCTGTAGGCATGCCCAGCACTGGCGCTTCGCACAGTTCCCGCTTTATGTTCTCGAAAGCAACTTGTGCCTCATCGTTCCATTCGAACTTTTTCCCTTTGTTGCGCATCAGCTTCTGCATCGGATACACCTTGTCCGCATATCCTTTAATGAATTCACGGTAGTAATTGGCAAACCCTAGGAAGCTCATGAGCTGTGTGTCCGTTCTAGGAGCTTTCCATGTCAGCACAGCCTCTACTGCTTCTGGATCTGGCCTCACGCCATGCCTGTCCACCATTCTTCCCAGGTACTTGATCGAATCCCTAAGGATTTCACATTTCGATGGTTTGCATTTCAAGCCTGCTCTTTTCATACATCCGAAGACCTCATCGAGCCGATCAATGTGATCCTCCAGGGTCGGTGTCGCTATGACTACATCATCCACGTAGCACATCAAGAGATTCCCGTACTTTTTGGTCACTCCTGTCAAAGCCTGAGCCATCAGCCTTTGAAAAGTTGCTGTTGCATTGCACAAGCCGAAGGGCATCCTCTTCCACTGGTACAACCCCAATTCGCACGCGAATCCGGTTTTCTCTCTGTCCTTCTTTCGCAGAGGAACCTGCCAGAAGGCAGAACCCAAGTCCAATGTGGTGAAGAACTTTGCATCACCAAGTTTGGATAGGCTCTCGTCTATTCGCGGTATCGGGTACGCATCTTTAATCGTTACCGCGTTCAAGTAACGAAAGTCGCAACAAAATCTAAGCTGCCCCCTTTCTTTTTCGCCATTACTACTCCGCAAGCCCATGGTGATTTCGAGGGTTCTATCATGTCGTATTCAAGCAACATTTCTATTTCCGCTCGGCACGCTTCCGATTTATGTGGCGTCATTCGCCTTGCGCCTTCCCTATGGGGAACGGCGCCCTCTTCTAGTTCGATTTCGTGTTCGACGAAATTACAGCAACCGATGTCCGCCTTATGTTTTGAAAATACTTCGGCGTTCCGATCTAGGAGGTCCCGCAATTTTTCAAAATCTCCCTCACCTATTTTTCCTTTTAAATGTTCTATTTCTGGCAAAACCGGTTTGTCAGAATCTAGTTCATATGACGAGGGGCGTTCCGGAAAATTCGAGCAGCTTGATAAGCCGTCGTCCGTTTCGGATTTCATTGAAAACAATTTACGAATAGATTTTAATTCATTAATTCTCTTTAAGATTTTATCTTTATTTGCATGATAAGGACAGTCTTTCACACTATATTTCTTCGAGTTTTCTGTCTCCTCATAGTCGGTCCTCATCGGCAAGGCGTAGCCAAGCTTCTTTCCACGCTGGATTGAAACCGTGGTGTCCAGTGTGTTCAACAACACACTGACACACAGTCCGTTTCGCGTTACCGAGAAGCTCCGGCCTAAAATCACCGAACTCTGACTATTTGGATTCGGTACTAAGCAAACCTGTTTGCTATCACTTAACGAATTTAAATTTCTCATTCTAAAAATTGCTACTACAGCTTGTCCTGGTTGTAACTTTACTTTTCTATCCAAAAAAACTGGTACCTTATTTTCATCTGTTATTATCCTATTAATTGGTCTCTTAACATACTTTCGGTCCGGGTTTCTAATCCGTATTAGACCGTTGTTCAAGTCAATCATCACGTCAAAATTCCTGACAAAATCTCTGCCCAAGATGAATTGGTCGGCGTCGTCCAGATTCTCTACCACCAGGAAGCTCATCCAAAGGTTCCGTCCTCCCATGTGAAGGACCGTCACCGGTGTTCTTCCGGCTACGTAGATAGCTCCTCGATTTGCAGCGGCTAGTCGGAGATTCGTAGGAATCAAATCTTCCCGCGTGAAGCCCATTCTCTCCCAGGTTTTTATCGGCATCACACTCACCACCGCGCCTGTGTCCAGAAGCCCTGTGACTCCGATTTTTGTTCCGTTGGTGTCAAGCAGGTGTGCTGTCACATCTGCTTCATATCCAATATGTACCGCGTCTTGTTCCATCATGGCGTCATGGCCTATCCTGCGGACTTTGAGTTCCTCTTCACCCAAATAGATCTGCCCCATTTGGTCATCATCTGTTGTTATGTAAGTCCTGGTGTAGATGCTGATTCCATCCACGTTCAGCATTATTTGATACGGCCCATAGACCTCCAAGTAGCGTACATGAAGTTTCTTCATGCGAGGGCCACCCGTCGTTAGTAGTGCTCGCACAGCTCTCGACTCAGTGCGTGGCTCCACCTGCCTCAGATAATCTGCATATGTGTCCAAATGCATTAAAGTGAACTCTGATGGTTCACTCAAATTTCTTATTACCTGGTGTCCAGCCACTGAGATTATCGACTGTATCTTCTTTCCCTGCGGCGCCATGCCGAATCTCTTACCGGAGATCACTTTAAGTTTCATATCTAAACTGCTTGGTGTTTTCGTCTCCTCGAACTCCATTGCCTCGAAGGTATTCAGTTGCTCCTGAAGCTTTTCATTTTCCAGTTCAAGTTTCACTTTTTGTTCGATCTCTTTCGTCACCAATTCCTGCTGTACTCTATTTAGAGCATCCTTTGCGGCTGCCTTATAATCGATCTTGAAGTCATCGGCCGCAGTTGCTGGTTCCGGTTCACGTGCTTCTTCTGTTACTGCTTGCATTTTCTTTGCCGCCAGCTCTTGAGGTTTGTCCTTCCTGCGTGCCTCTGCTTCGCTCAAAAGTCGAGCCTTGCTTGCTTTCACTCCTGACAAAGCTTCTTCATGCCTTGGATGCTTGATGTCTGCCACTGCATCCCAGAATTGCGGACAATCTGATTTAAAATGACCTTCCAAGTTACAAAAGAAACACCTCGGGCCAAATTTCGCAATTACTCCTCTCATGAAATCCTCATGATCCAACTCTGACGCATCTTCGTCCTCGAGGCTAAAGCCTATTGCTTTCATGCCTTGTTTGTAAGCTGCGCATGCTGACACATGATGGTCTGTTGAACTGCAATTATCACAAGAACGTCTCTTGTCCATATCATCCCTCGGTTTGTACCAATTGTTCCCTTGGTTTGCTGGTCCGTTGTTAAAATTGCTATAATTGTTCTTGTAATATCCAGATCTCGAAGGAGGTTTCAACAAAAGATACTCTTTTGATTTGAGCCTCAACTCCTCCGGTGTTGGCGCATTAGTTGATAGTGGTGTGTAATGCGTTGCTAGCATCGTACGAAGTTCATCATTTTTCGCACCATCGATGAATTTTGAGGCTACGGCCAGGTTCATCCTTCGGTTTGACTCATCCGGTTGGCTGCGTCTTCTCAGCATTTCCAAATCATCGAGAAACTTGTCTATTGTTTCATCTTCTCGTTGCCTCCGTTTCTCGAAGCGCATCATCGCCTGGTGCCCCTGCACCCCTGATCCGAAACGGTTTAACAAGATTTCGAAGATTTTCTCAGCAGTGTCACGTTGATACTGTTTCTTGGCCATGACACAGTTCAGGGCTGTCCCTTCTAAGTTGCTGGTGAGCGCGCTGCATTCCTGTCTCTCCGACAAGTCCTCTTCCTCGAAATGCAGCTTCATTACCTCTATCCAGGTATCAATACAGCCATCAGATTCGTCTTTGTAGCATCTTGGCTTCTTAAAGACTCTTCTGGACTTCTCACTGCGTTCATTGGTTCTAGATAACCTCGTCAGGAATGTCTCCAAAGACCTGTTCAGGGGTTCAAATGCTGTGGCCATTGCCGTAGCATCCCTTGAGTGTCCCGCTTGAGTGTCCTCACACCTTGTCGAAGGCTCTGTATGAGGTGCATCCCTGCAATCCGAGTCGCCGTGAGCGTTTCCCTCTTGACCTACATGACTCCTCTTCGGGCTTGCATGCCCCCTGTTGCCGGAATCACTTCTCCCAGTCGCATGTGTGCCTTGCGTTGGTCGTTCATTAGAGGTTTGTCTGTTCCCCGTTGAACTTGCTCTACTGTTCGGGCCCCATGCTGTATTACCCCTTGTGGCATAGCCTGATGAACTGCCCCTGCCTCTAGTGGATCCATACGTCTTCCTCCTTTGATGTTCATTGAAGTTCACCCTCGGTTCCCTGCTGGGACCTCCCGAGTTCGGCTCTCCTTCTTTTGGTCCACTCTTGCTGCTTAGTAGCCCCTCCAGCCTATCCATGATAGCCTGAGTTCGCCTCTCCATCATCGCGTCTATCTTTATTTCAAGAGACCCAAGAGACTGCTCTTGCTGAATTCTTAACTTCTCCATGTCGGCTCTTAAGCGTAACTCCCTCTGTTCCGCCTCTCTTGTCATTCGCGACAAGTTCCTCGTCATATGTTCGTCCGTTCTTTCTTTCAAGCGTTTTTCGCTTCTGCCAACTTCTTGTCTGTTGCGGTTTATTTCTTCCCGCAGACTTTCTCTTTCAATGTGAACTGCTCTTTCCAGTTCACTCATCCTTATCGACATCTGTTCATTTTGTTCTCCTAAACTGCCCACTATGTTGTTTAAGGCTTCCTCTAGTGCTGCCCCGTTATCCATGAGTGGCGTCACTAGTGGTGGTGTAACTCTGTCGGTCCCAGGTAGCTTCGTGCTGGTAGAGATCCGGGCCTTGACTCTCTGTCTTGACGTTTTATCATTATCTATTTCAGGATCCGCTAACGCGTTGCCAAGCCCTCTGGTTCTACTCTCTTCAGGTTGTGGCTCCGAACTTGTCCTAATCGCGAAGTCCTTGGACTGGCCCGGTGTGTTTGCCTCTTTGCTTATCGTTGTCACTACACCAAATTTATCCATGGTTCCAGTCTCTCTTCCGACGTGTGCCTCACTCTCCTGGATCGAACTATTGAGACTGACTTGAGATCCAAAGTCCCCTTGCTCCTCTTCATCCTCTTCCTCCTGGAACTCCCCATCGTTTCCTGCTCCTCCTCCCATGCTGAATGGAAAGATGTTTCCGAAGGTGTTCTTCATTCTTTCTGAGAACGATGATGAGGTTGTTTGTTTTCCAGTTCCGCTTGCCATCATAGTGTTGTCTGTCGGAGATCTTCTAGTTGCCGTTACTTCAGTTGAGATGTCGGACAGTTCCGACATCTCCTCTCGATCCAACGTCCCGGTGGAAGTGGCAAAATCATGGCCTTGTTCTACCGGAGTAGATTCACTCGCCAGCCTTCTGCCTCTCCCTTCCAGTCCATTTACTCCCTGGTTGTCGTTCATGGTATGGTCCGTATTGACCTCCACTTCTAACAGTTCTCTTCGCTCTTCTGAGGTCTTTTGACTTCTCGTTTCAACCATTCTGCCTGAAACCGTCCCCTCTTTATCGGACCGGGTTCGCTTGATCCAATCCACAAAAGGATCGGTCATCGTTTTTCTTTGCTTTTCAGGTATGAATTTCCTAGAGCTATTACCTCGTTTTGGTATCCTTGACTTGTCTAAACTCATTCTTTATTTGTCACTTTCCTATGCCTACTCTTGACTCAATTGCTAGAGACCTTATAGTTTTATTAACAATAATAATGACACAACACAATACATTTCACCAGATTCTACTAAATAGTGACCACGAATCCCTGTATGTTGTCAGAGTACAGTTTGTATAAAATTTATTCACACTGACCGATTATCGGTCCAAAGATCTGGAAACTAGCACAATATGATGTTATCAGTCAATTTTAAAAGATAGTGTACTCACTACCCAATCAAGCACAGTTTAGGTTGATTTAAAATCAAAAAACAAAAAATATATATTGACACAATATGAATGTATATATAAAAAAACGTATGTGTCTTGTACTCTTAGTCGGTCGCAGTACAATAGTCGAACCTGTCTTTTAAAGAAAAAGCTTTCCCTGATTGGTGCTGCACCAAACAGACAAAATTTTGAAGGCAGTTATTTGCTCAAGTGGGCGTCTATTGCACCCACCGAGTATTGTGTTACCTCTCTGCCTTCGGACTGCCCGAGCTAGACCTACTAAAATCCTCAGGGCAGTCACTTTCCCCAAAAACGTATTATGTTTCAATCCACACCAATGAGTCACGCTCTTTTTAATTTAGACTTAGTGTCGCGAATATCCGAGTTCGGACCTGTTTTGTATTAGTCTGGTTCTTTTTGAAATGCAAGTTACCAGTGCAGTCACTGATACCTAGCCTGTGTATTAATAACCTAATACCTCTCGCTTTTTAGTCTTTCTTTCGTTTACCTAAGTCCTTAATAAAATGATACCCCTCCGGATTGGCACAATTATGACCCTTCCGGAATGTCAGAATATGGACCCCTCCGGATTGGGACCCCTCCGAGTTAGTTAATAGTAGACCCCTCCGGATTTGGACCCCTCCGAATTAGCAACTATAAGATCCCTCCGGATTCGGACCCCTCTGACTTTGAAAAATTTCGACCCCTCCGGATTGGGAGCCCTTAGCTCTGTCAAAGTAGCTTTTTTGTAGTTTTCTTAATTTCAGCTTATACCCCTCCGGATACGTTCTGCGTTGCTTTTATGCTGTTTGAATTAACTGGGAAGGGTATATGGTCCTTTCCTAGACCCCTCCGGATTGAAGTTAAGGCACTTATTTGACAATTCACACTAACGGTGAAGGGTCTTATCACTTGCCTAATTTCGACTCTATTATGGTTGTCTTGTGCCTTCAGCCCTCCCTTTTTGTCTAGAACTGTCCTAAGTTACTTAGTTCAATCGCTATCAACTTTTGGTAGGGGTATAAGGGTTTTTCAAAAAAAATTTATAAAACGTGAAGGGTGTACCCCTCCGGATTTGTGTAATTTGCTAAAAACAATCTCAAAAATTTTCACGCTCGTTTTTCCGAAAAATTTCTGATCCTATTAGTAAGCTCAGCTAATTTCTGATCTATTGGTACCAAGATCAACTCGATATGCTCAGTAGTTCCAAAGTTATTAACCAAAACGTCTTTTTTCCAAACTCAAAAAATTTTCTCTCTTATAGGTTCCGCCTAACTTTTTCCGCAAATCTGGTCCTTTCGACCTAAAAATTATTGATCCGAGCTCAGAAGGCCTATACTCTTCTAGTTCAATGCAAAAGACCCGATCTAAAACGCTATTGTAGAAAAAATTTACGTTCGATTTCTCTGCAATCCGGAAGGCTTTCGGGTAGCGGGTTTTAAAACTTGTAGATTCACTAGTGGACGTTGTCCGAACAACTATTTTTACTGTCCTACCTCAAAAATTTCAAAAATTTTTCTAAATTTTTAGTGTTCCGTTTTCTCAAAAATCACGAAATTTCAGTTTTCGGTACCAAAATAGTTCCAACCACCTTCGAACTTAACTTAACCGGTTCTACCTATTATGGTAGTGCAGTTACGATGTAACACACTAACTTAGCGCTTTTTTCCGTTTCAAAAAATATCGATATCTCAAAAATCGCGACTTGTGGGGGGATCAAAATATCGCAATTTTGATCCTAAAAACCGGTCTGTTTTCGTTGTTTTTGACTGAAAATCGATATAAGACTATTAATATAGGCTATATAAGTAATAATATTAGTAATACTATACCCCTCCGGGTCTGTTTAAAATCCGAATTAAGGTGTTTAACTCGGATATTCGCAGTTCGGTGAAGGGTCACTACAGTGCAGCACTGTCGAGCCCCCCACAGATTACTATCTTACTTTTTGTACCAAAAGGGATACAAAACTTGTTAACGATACCCAACAGTCGATTGTTGTTGTCGTTGAGCCCCTTCTTGTTGCTCCTTGTACTGCTTGCCGGATCGGTCTTCACCCAAGACCCTTCCGAATTGAGCGCAAATCAGCTGACCCCTCCGGATTGAGCGCAATTTATCATTAACGTGCTTAAATGCTCAAATAACTCTACAGTACAAGCCTCACAAACGGGCCTCAAAATTGATCGTAACGATCCTGACTGATATAAATGCCTGTAACAACAATATATCTATCAACAACAAACGGGGGGGTTGAATCACATCTTGTCTGGGGGGATGATTTCTACTGATTTTTTACTTTTTTACTGTTTTTGGTTTTTTTCGGTTATTTTTTATGTTTTTTGTTTTTCTTGGGTTTTATACTACTTTTTGTTTGGTTTTACTTCTATCTTTAAGTGTTTTTGGTCACCAACCACTCAGGGGACGAGGGGACGGCCGATCCCCCCACCCTTCCTGGTTCGTGAATTTTCGGTCTTAACTAGGTTAAAAAACTATTCACGGCAATTCGGAAGGCCTCCGCGTTCCGAACTACCCTTCCGCCCCGGCGGTTTAGGCCTATTAAGGGCGTTAATGTGAGCATCCGCTCGGCGCGGAGTGCTCGTTAACGGTTGTACCGGTCATGATGTTAAAAAAGAATAACACCCAGGAGCGCCATAAAAACATACATGTAACATTCGCCCGGAAGATACATATCGACGGATAACAAAACTAAGTCTTAAGACGACTGGCTAGCGTCTAAACAGAGCTTTGCATGTTTTTCACCGTCTCTACCAAGCCAGTACTTTTCGGTGGTCTTTCTTACATCGGGTCGACAAAAACGTTACTGTTCTCCGGCTTCGACCAGAACGCTCAAATTAACTGAATTACATGCAAAAATAGTGAGCTCATGGCTGGGTCTCTGTATCCCCAGACCACGAGGTCACTCCTAAAAACAGGGCTACTACTTATTATATTACTATTGTTTTTGTTCAGTAGATAAAAACCATCATCTCCATCGAAGATGGATCAACCCTTTCCCCCCAACTCCTAGCTTCTCATCCTTATCAAAATGAATCCAGTTGTTAATTAAATTCAATTCAGGACATGACAAGAAGCTAAAAGTTTATATAAAAGGCTAAAAGTTCCAGTCCCGAAACCCTTCCGGATTCTTGAATCCAGTGAATCAAGCTCCTCAAGTTCAATTTCACGCCAATCCGGAAGGCTGGTTCTCACCCTTCACCGTTGTTGGCAACGGCCTTGCAACTATTGTAGCAGCACAATAGTTGCAACTTGGAACGTTCTCTGCTATTGTAGTTCGTTGTCGTTTTTCTTTAATCTCGATTTTCGTTCTGTTCGCAATCACAGATAAAGTTGTTCTGTTTTTCACTCGCTTTTTGTTAAAATGGCCGTTTCAGCATTTCTCAGAAATGTGACGTCATCATTCGAATTTTTGAAAATTTAAAATACTAGAATATTCTAGCCCTCACCGTTTGGCTAAACGTTCCAATAACATCGCTAATCCTTCGAAATCATCAACTCGGAAGGCTTACTGCTCAAAATTCGAATCCTGCATAAATTGCATTTTGGCCATTCTGGTCGAATGTCACAAGAGCTTGCGATGGAAGCGCGTTAATCCATGCTGCTGCTTCCTTGCCTTGAAAGGCCATTAGACTCTTTCGGTTGTTGTTGTCTACCAAAGTGAGAGTGGTAGCTAGCATGTGTTTAAAGGCGGGACCTGTCCAATTGCTTTGAACGTGTGGATGGACGGGCCGTTCGACACAGTTACTCTGTTGTTGCCACTTCTCAAAAGCCTGTCCGATCGTGACTGGAACATTCACCAATCCGTCTGGTAGGATAGAGGCAATAATAGTCCGGCAACTCTCCGCTGAAGCTAAATACGCAGATGGTGCAGTGATAAATGCCGAACTAATACCCAAGCCTCCCAGAGTGGATGGCCAATGTAACTGAGAGGCAGATATATGATCTAGAGTGATGTTGCAGATTTCTTCCACTGATTTCTGGAGGGTGTTGTCGTAATTTTGAAGGAGCTGCTCGTATAGAAAACCAGGGGCTGTACGAAGGAAATATAGGAGTTTGGGTAGCGCAAACGAGTTCTTGTGTTCTTCTATCTCAAGCGGTCGGAGCGAATTCGGTGCCAGTCGGTCATATTTGGAAGTTTGACCTTGAGAGAAGCAAAAAACACTTGATTTTGGAGTGAAATTTAATTTTTCAAAATTTCGAATGGAACCTGTCATGCACGATTTTCTCGCGAGAACTGAAAATCAGAAAAAGAAGTAAGAACAATTTCAGAACGATTGAGACACACACGCGGGAAAGTTGTAAGAAAAAGCAGTAGGAAATTGCTATTCGCAATTTCCATCACTATAATAATCGAGAGTAGAGCTGTCCCATCTGTGACAGAGACGAGAGCATTCCCTCGAATTGGATTATAGCGACTGGAGTATTATTCGGAACTGGACTAGAGTGAACCTTCGGTGGAAAGGTGGACAACTTGAGTGTCCTAATGGTTCACAAGAAAACTATTGTCTAGAGTATAAACTCGTTCTCATTGTTAAAACTATAAAACATTAGACTCATTTAGTTACGTTATTTAATTCTTGAGTTAACTACCGACTGGATTATTTCCCACTTCTTGAGCGTGCTACTATGTGAGTACAAATTTAAATTCCTAGAGTGTGTTTTATGATTGTTATGTTGAGGTAAGGCGAGTTTTAGGTTGATCCATCTGAAATGGATCAAAGTTCCACTGTCTAATAAAAAGTAACTTAACGGATTGTTCCAACCCGGTTTTTAACGGCGTTCATGTATTTTGGGTATCTAGAGACCTAAGTATGGGGACGTTTCTAATTCTAGAGTGGGGGGATATTTTAGTAGTAGCCTTTAAGCTGTAACGGGTCGTAGTCTCATGTCACAAGCGAATCGAACTGGCTCCGACCGTTCTTGAGGTAGAAAAACACAAGAGATGGTGTCCCTGACCCTTGAGCCAGTGGTTATAGGGCCTATTTTTCTTAAGCCTCATGTGTGACTGCAGTAGACGAATGTTACATAGTGTTTTTATGGCGCTCCTGGGTGTTTACGACATCAAGACTACGGAGTCGAACCCACTTGAGACAGCTTCGGGCTGAATGCCCATTCTAGAGTACCGGCGGTACGGTTCGACAGGAACGTGCAAACCTTCCGGTTGTACCGTGATAGCTTTTTAAGAAAACTCGAGAAAATTTCCTGGTACGCTCTCCGAACGAGGCTTAGCTAACCGAGTAAAGGGGGGCAACTAGGGGGACAAAAACACGAGCAAAAAGACAAAAAGCAAAACAAAAACCAAAAAAGAATAGAAAAAGGAACAAAAACCATAAAACGAAAAAAGACAGTGACTTTGACACCAGATTAGTTGGATCAAACCTTTATATTAATTAAATAGTATACCCATACTGTTTTACAAGTTCGATCGTTTCGATCAACCTAGCAATTTAAACCAGTAAACTGAATAAAGTGCCCGAAGTGGGGCGTGGTCAAAGGTTTTCAGATAGCTTGGAACTTAGCTGGACCAATAGGAGACTTGACTGGAAAGCAGCCTGGAAAGCAGTCGAGTGGAAAGCAGTCGAGTGGGAAAGCAGCCAAGAAGGATTTGGCAATTCTCGAGTTCTCAAGTTGGGCAGAACGGGTATCGTTAGAATCCACATTACATATAGGAGATAAGTGTAAAATTGGATAAGCGAAATCCCCCAGTTTTGAGGAACGTTTTTACTTGAGCAGGCCTGGAAACAGGTCTACGGTTTTCTCTTGAGAGGTTTAGCACCCGGCGCTTAAAGTAATTTTTAGGCTTAAGAAGGGGGGCTAGAAAGGGGGGAGGTTAGAAGGGGGGCTGGTTAAGTTAGAGGTTGGCGGTTGTAAATTGTAAAAAGGGGGAAATTAGAGTAACTAATTAGTCGACATCGTTGACTTAGTTACATTAGAAATTAACACGCGTTGGTAATATTAGGTGGAGATCCAAAATTCAACTCGAGTTAAGATTGGTACGCTGGTTGGTTTGGTAGGGGGGACCGGATATAGACAGCTTTTGTGATACCCCATAAGATCACTAGTGGGGGGAGGAAAACGCGTGGCAATTAGGTACCAGACATTTTTTTTAGACGAAAGGTAGACATTGGTCACCTTTGAATTTCAGGTGGGCTCATTTTTCTGTTTTTATTATTTTTCTTACTTAGATTTTTGTTGCATTTTAGTGAGGATTTGTGTTTGGTTTTATACGAACAGGTGATCACAAGATACCTGCGCACCTACATTGAAATAGAAACAACCAAAAAGAAGAGGGGGGTCAGCATTTGGCTTTTAAGAGAGGGTTTTTGGGAAAATTTTACTAGAGCTTGAGTGGTGGTACAAGGTACGGTGATTCAAGAAGACCCTACAACGAGGAAGACACTCCGTGACGAGTATTGGGACAAGACCGAAGAAGTATTGGGACAGAGCAGTCTTGGGATAGTGGTCTTGGGACAGGGTCTTGGGACAGTGGTCTTGGGACAGGGTCTTGGGACAGTGGTCTTGGGACAGGGTCTTGGGACAGTGGTCTTGGGACAGTGGTCTTGGGACAGGGTCTTGGGACAGGGTCTTGGGACAGTGGTCTTGGGACAGGGTCTTGGGACAGTGGTTTTGGGACAGTGGTCTTGGGACAGGGTCTTGGGACAGGGTCTTGGGACAGGGTCTTGGGACAGTGGTCTTGGGACAGGGTCTTGGGACAGGGGTCTTGGGACAGTGGTCTTGGGACAGGGGTCTTGGGACAGGGTCTTGGGACAGTGGTCTTGGGACAGTGGTCTTGGGACACTAGTCTTGGGACACTAGTCTTGGGACACCAGCCTTGGGACACTGGTCTTGGGACACTACCCTTGGGACACTAGTCTTGGGACAGTAGTCTTGGGACACTAGCCTTGGGACACTAGTCTTGGGACAGTAGTCTTGGGACACTAGCCTTGGGACACTGGTCTTTGGACACTACCCTTGGGACAGTAGTCTTGGGACACTAGCCTTGGGACACTAGTCTTGGGACAGTAGTCTTGGGACACTAGCCTTGGGACACTGGTCTTGGGACACTACCCTTGGGACACTAGTCGTGGGACAGTAGTCTTGGGACACTAGCCTTGGGACACTAGTCTTGGGACAGTAGTCTTGGGACACTAGTCTTGGGACAGTAGTCTTGGAACAGGGGCCTTGGTACAAGGGTCTTAGGACACTAGCGGAGAATACTGTGATAGTGACGAATAGTCTTGGGACGGTATAAAAATTGAAGTAGAATTACAACAAGTGTGTTTTAAGACAGAATAAGACAAATCGAAATAGGTAGGGTTAAGACCAAATTAAGGAAAATTTTTCGGAGATTTTAGAAAGAGAATTGGATAAGGTTTTTAACACGTTGTACAGAATTTGTTACCACAAAAAATATTTTTTTTACCCTTAGAATAGAATCGTGTATATAATAAAATTGTAAATAGAAGCAGTTGTAAATAGAAATAATGAGGCGGAGTAGGGTACCGGTGCTCGAAAAAAGGTCAAGTGGATCAAACACGAAATATAATTCATCGCTGCGCGGAACGACATCAACGGGCCCAAAGATAACGAAGACGAACTTTTCAGTTAACATGGTCAGCACAAGGAGTGCAGCGGAGAACAGGGCGAAAGAGGGCACGGAAGGGGAGCGAGTAGAACCCACCATCGAGATTGATCTAGAGACACCCGATCAAAGTGTGGATGAAACAAGGAAGATGGCGACAGAGTCAACTCCAATGCCCAATGCAGAGGAACCGAACCAGAAACCCATAGAGTTCTCACCGATAGATGACGCGGAAGATGCAATAGGCAACACCGAAGAAACGGTGAAAGAAGACTCTCAAGTAAAGAGGACATCTTTTACGGAAAAATTGGGAATAATGTTCGGAATAAAAACGAAAGAAAACGTGACTGAAGAACCAAAAGCAGAAAGAGCACGAACATTTGGGACAGTGAGCACGAAGACCTCAGAAGCCAATCCAAGAGAGGAACAAGCTAAAGCAGAGGCTACGGCCGAAGAGAGACCGACGGCTGACCATGAAGAGACTACCATTGAGCTGGGTGACTTGTTGGCGAAATTAAATCAGATTGGCAAAAGACTTAAGCACAGTGAAGAAGACAGAGAGGTGATAAAAAAGGAGATAAGATACAACAAGCACGAGTATCTAGACAGTTATTTTAACCTAGCTAAGGCAACAGATGAGAGACTCAAGGAAATGTCAGATAAGGTAGAAGCCACCAATGAAGAACGAGAAAAGAACATCAAAACAGACATGCAACAGTTGAAGAACCGATATGATGATGTCAACAGCCAATTAGGAAGCCTGGAAAGGAGAATGGACACAATGAGCAAGAGTCAGGCCGAGAGTTCGTGTGCAATACAGGCGAAGTTGGATGCAATCTTGAGAGGTTCTACTCCACAAGAAAGACCGGCAGCGGATCGTACGCAAGGCACCAGAGTTGACTTTGCAGAACCACAAAGGAACAAACGACAATCGACACCGTTGCCCTTAACCAGGGATGCGATAAGCATAGCACCAACAGCTGCGAAAACAATAATGAAGAATGGAACGTCGAATACAACGACTGCTCCGGGAGATTCAACAGCTAACAGCAACACAGGACCGGATGCTATGACATGGGCCAGCACTTGGGAGATGATGAACAGGACTCTAGAGGCCTTCGCCTCGAGGAACACTGACTCGAGCGACAGGAGAGAGGGAAAATCAAGAAAGACATTCAAGAAGCCAAAAGAATTCAAGGACGACTCCGATGGATGCATTGACACTTGGGTGGAAGTGATGAGATTACATCTAGAACAAGATAACTTGAGTGACGAAAGACAAGCATGTACAGCCATACTGAGCAACTTGGAAGGAACGGCATTAAAATGCGTGGTCGCAAAGAAGGAGGAAGAACGCGACACCGCGGACAAGATCTTCGAGATATTGCTGAATCGATTCGGGTCAGGCATGAAGGGTCACCAAGCGATGATGCGATTTGAAACGAGAAGGCAGAGGGACGACGAGTCAATAGATCGGTTCCTAGATGACCTCGAGAGCTTGAGAAGGAGGAGTGACCCAGAGGAGTCGACAAATAGACGGAACTTTAGCATTGCCTCGAAGTTCATCGATGGGGTGAAAAGTGATGACTTAAGGACAATGTTAGCAACATACTACACATTGTCGAAGGACAGCGCACCCACCCCAGAAGAAATGAGACAGAAATCAAGAGAATACATGCTGATGAAACCTAAGAAGTACTCATATTCCGAAAACAGGAACACGCAAGGGGGAAGCCAACCCCAGAGGTCATCATGGTACAAACCTAGAGATGATATGGACAAGCGCAGATCATGCGCGAACTGCGGGTCAGCGGATCATCATGTGGCTGACTGCACAACGTACAAACAAGGCATGAAGAGCCTAGGTTATGCACCGGATGAAGAGGATATGAGCCAGATGGAGGAACACGAGTACTATAATGGCTTAATCATCAAGATAGGCGCCAGATGCTTCTTCTGTAACCAGGAGGGGCACTTCAGAATGGATTGTCCCTTGTTCTGGGAAGCGGTCAAGGACCAGAATCACCCCAAACATAAGTTGGCATTAGCGGCGGTGCAGAATCAGCGGAACAGGCAAAACGAGTTTGAATCTAGGAACTTTGGGGCACCAAACACCGAATTGCCGTCGAAGACAGTGAAAGCTGTTACACATGTTAGCGGTGCGTTAGAGTCCGCGGCCGGAAGCTCTCTAGAGATAAATTATGAGAAAGCGGCGACGGAAGCAATTGCCAAAGTGAAACAAGATCTGGCTGCGAAAGAAATAGAGCAACGACTAAAGTTGGAGATCGAAAGACAGAATTTTAACGAAGCATTGACCGGATCGAACTCAATACCAGAGGCTAGAACGGGCTCAATGAAGACCGGGAATTGTAACACCGTGAAAATGGTGACAGGTAAACCTTTTGGAATATCGAAAATCGGAGCAAGAATAATGTCGATAATCACAGTGGGCGGACACGAGGTAACCAGAAACTTGAGCGAGCCGAGCGACCAGACGATAATGCACATTGACGTGTATGCAGACTACTTGAGTGGAATAAGTCCACAAACGACTTCCAGAGCGCTCAGGGCACTACTCACGAGAGGGGGCAGCAAGTCGGTACGTGTTGATAATAGGTACACTGAAGCTTATGGTCCACACGAGGTCATGCTAAATATAGATGGAATCAACATCTATACCAAGACGATGATAACATGCGACGAAGACCTAATTGGACAAATCTATGTAGGGAAAGAGGAATTGAAAGTAAGATCGATTGGACACTGTGCTATGCTTGAAGAAGATGCAATGCACATCGGGACGGAAGCAGACGTGACAGGGCACGTGCTAGACATAAATGGCAAAAAGACTCAGTTACGTGGATTACTTGACACGGGAGCAGTCTTGAGCGTCATACCAATCGAAACATGGGAAAAGATGGGCTTTGACAAAGGTGACTTGATAGACTCGAGAATACGGCTGTCAGCTGCAAACAAAGGGGCCCTTCGGGTGTTGGGCAGGACGCCGATAATAGCCCTCAATTTGGGGGAACGTAACCTGTGGATGAGCTTCATCGTGGTAGAAAACCTAGATGAATCTGACCAATTCATTTTGGGCAGAGACTTCATCAGGAATTTCGACGTAACGATAGATCTAAATAATGCAATGTTCAGGATACGGAACCCGGATAGGAGGTACGCAATCAAACCGGTAAATTTAATAATGGCAAATGAGAACAAAGCACCGGTATTCTTGAGTAGGAGAGTGAGGTTAAAAGCTAATGAAGCGGCAATCGTAAGCTTGAGGATGAAAAATTATAATGAACTAAGTGACAACAAGCAAGTGTGTATAGTTCCAAATCCTAATAGTCAAAGCGCTGCTGTTTTAGGAAGATCATTTTCGATAACGAAGAGCGGCCTCTGCGTCAGTGTCTTGTTGAATACCCTTGATATACCGATCACGATACAGAGAGGGAGGAAGCTGGGATATGCTTTACCGGTTAAAACTCGATATGAAACAATTGAAAACTCAAAACAAAATGAAGTTGTTGATTGTCCCAACCACAGGGACAAAATTTGTATCTTGAGACGATTGCAGAGAATAAAAGATTCTTCAGGTCTTATCAAATCACTTAAGTCAGAAACGGACGATGGGCTTTCGAGCTGTTCGAACTTTCCAGAGCGACCCACACCAGATGAAATGCAAACTGATAAACCGGTTCTGCCGGAGATTGAACATTTAAGGGGCAAACTGAAAGATGAACAGCTCGAAGCTATCAAGGACGTACTAGAGCGGAACGAGGAGGTTTTTTCAAGGCATAAGGCGGATATCGGGTGTTGTAATTTTGTTGAACATGAAATAGAACTTGAGGAAAACGCGGTACCACACAGGGAGGGGGCGAGGCGCATGACCCCACACAAATCGGACGCGTGTAGAAAAGAAATCGAAACGTTACTAGAGTATGACATGATAGAACCATCCAAGTCACCGTGGGCGTGTGGAGTAGTGATGGCCAAAAAGAAAGGCGACCAGTTAAGGTTTTGTTGTGACTTTCGATACCTGAACTCCGTCACGGTGAAGGATGCCTATCCCATACCTAGAATTGATGAGAGCCTCTCGAAGTTAGGTGATGCGAAATTTTTTACTACTCTTGATTTAGGCTCGGTCTTTTGGCAGGTACCATTAAGGAAGCAAGACAGGGACAAGACAGGGTTCGCCTGCGAGTTGGGTCTGTTTCAATGGAAACGGATGCCGTTTGGACTCTGCAATGCAACAGCCACGTTTCAGCGGCTGATGGCACACGCGTTGATAGGCGTGACGAAGAAGTACGGCAACCTCGTAATGTGCTACGTGGACGACGTGGTAATAGCAACGCCAACACTAGAAGACCACATCGAGAGGCTTGACGAGGTGTTCGCGTGCATGAAAAGATCGGGGCTGAAGTGTAAACCATCAAAGTGCGAGATACTCAAGGACTCGATTAAATACTTGGGCAGGATGGTAGATAAACACGGTATCAGACCTGACCCAGACGCCGTGGAAGCAGTCCTAACCTGGAAATCACCGAAGACGGAACACCAGCTGATGAGCTTCCTGGGTTTCGCCAACTATTATAGAGAATTCATCAAGGGCTATGCGGACAAGGTATACCCGATGCAACAATTAATGAGACATAAGGGCAAGAAGTTCACGTGGAACAACGCGGCAGAAGAGTCATTCCAGAGAATAAAGAAAGAGCTGTGTGAGGCACCAGTAATGGGTATGCCGACTGAGAAGGGGATGTACGTGCTAGACACGGATGCGTCAGTAGTCGCTATTTCTGGGATTCTCCATCAAGAACAAGAATGGAATGGGAAGACAGTCTTGAGACCAATAGCATACGGGAGCAAGGTCCTAAATGACACAGAAATGAAGTACGGAGCACCGAAAGCAGAGATGTTCGCGGTGGTCACCTTTGTCGAAAAATACAGAGCATACTTAGGCAGTGAGCCCTTCAAGCTGCGAGTCGACAACCGAGCACTAAGCTGGCTGAAAACGTACTCAATGGACCAGAGCTATATTGGGAGGTGGATAGTTCGCTTGGATGGATACAACATGATAATTGAGCACAGAACACGAGATAAACATCAAAATGCTGACAGCTTGAGTAAGAAGACGGAGTTCTACGAGAGGCAAGAACAAAGAGAGGCGGACAGACCTGAGATCAAAGACGGCTTCTCCTTTATGGACAAAGAAACGTACGACAGTCTTCCACTCACGAGATGGCTGGACAAATCAGGCAAACCGATTGAAGATCATCCCGAATTGCCGAAAGAGCCTCTTGAAAAGACCATCTTGAAGAAAAGCAGAGGGATTCCGATAGGAATAATGCTCAAGTCCAAGATCGTGAGGGAAACACTCAAGGCAAAAGGTTATGATCTCATCCAGGTAGAGGAGGGAACGGTCCGAATAGATGAAGACTTAATGAGGTTGCTTGAGAAACTATCAGATGACAAGCCCGTGATCCAAGGGAAAGGTCAGGAGGCACCGGAACTAACCATACTTCGGAGAGAAGAAACAGTGAACAATACTGATGTCTCAAAAGGAAGCATCACTGATAGCAAGGAAGTCGTGCGATCACTAGTTGAAAAAATCCCCGAAAAAATTCTGGAGCAGACAAAAGTCAGGGATAAGAAAGTAACATTCAGAGAAGAAGTTGAACACCTGGGACTAGATCAAGAGTCCGGGGAGTGGTCCAGATTCATGGAAGAAGACGAAACCGGAGAAGGGAAATTGTCCGGGGAGCGTAAAGAGTGGGATGAAGACTCGGATGAGAGCAGCGAAGACCAAGACAGTCTATGCATGATACTGGCGGAAGAGAAGATAAGACAGCACGACAGGGAATTACAGACGGATCCATCTTCAGGGACGTATAATCTGGAAATACAAGAGGTACGAGGTGGTGAAGAGCTCGAGAAAATAGCAGTTTCAAGAAAACCACTAAGGGAACTATCGTGCAACTCAAACGTCAGAACGAATCTGGTACCAGAAGACGACATGAAAATCGTGAAAAGGATGATATGTGTGAAACTGAGCGATGACATCCACAACCCTGGTGAGATGAATGGACAGATCATGGCGCTAAAGGAGCACGTTAAGGCGAGATACAGGCTGTCTGACCTAATAAGGGCCCAGAAGAATGACAAAATGACAAGTAACCTCTCCAAATGGATCCATTCGGGAGTCAAGGAGAAGGGGGAACTTGAGGAAGACAGCTACAAGATCTTGAGCCAGTTCTACAAAGAAAAGAGAGACTTACTTTATCACACAGCTGAAGGGGTGGTAGCGTGCAAGAGAAGAGATGAGGAAAAAATATTACACAAACACAACCTCATCATACTACCACAATTATACCAAACGGAGGTGCTTTTCAGATCACACGACCAGATGGGCCACCAGGGGATAGATAAAGTACAACAAAGGATACTTCACAGGTTCGACTGGCCGGGAATGAGAAAAGCTTGCGAGAGATGGGTGAATGCCTGCCTAGCATGCCTTCAAGTAAAAGACCCAAGGAAGATGAAGTTTCCCCTCAAGTCTGTCGAAAGTTCGGAATTCAATGAAGTGGTGCAGATAGACCATCAGAAAATCTGCATGACGGAGTCGGGTTATAACCAAATACTAGTTATAATAGATCACTTCACCAAGTTGGCGGAAGCGGTTCCGTGCCAGACAGCCTCAGCAGAGGAGACATGTGATCACCTGATAACGCATTGGATATCGCGGTATGGTTGTCCAATGACTTTCCAATCGGACAACGGCAAGGCTTTTGTGGGGGACTTGACAAAAGAATTGATGAAGAGATCACACATTGCTCAAGCACACTCGACGACCTATCATCCACAGACCATTGGGTTGGTAGAGAGACAGAACAGGACACTGGTCAACATGCTCAGGGTGTACTGCTCGAGATACATGACGGACTGGGACAAATACCTGCCACAGGTAGTAGGAGCCTATAATAGTACTCAGCACTCGACGACGGGTATCAGTCCTTTCATGATGTTGACAGGCAGGGAAAGGGCAATGCCTATAACATTCTTCTACCCGGAGTACGAGGGGAAGAGGACGTCACCTCAAGCATACGTGAAGGAAGCGATCAAAAGACAACAAGAGCTAAACGAGCTATGTCGGAGAAACACGGCGCAAGCGCAAATGAGGCAACGCAAGAAATATGACGAAAAGATACTAAGAGCAAAGCCATACGAAGTGGGCCAATACGTGTGGGTCTTCCAAAATGTCATACCGCCCAAGGGAACAAAGAAACTACTCAAGAAATGGAGAGGACCGTTCATGATTACGGAAGTACATCAACAAGGACGGTTCTATCGCTTGAGTACAGGGCGAGCAGCACATTACGAAAATCTGAAGCCTCACGTCCCGTCCCCGGAGGACTGGTGTCTACCAAAAGACATGGAAGGTCTTGAGTACCTGGTGGTGGAACCAGCGTGCGAAGTGAATGAGAAAGGCACTAGAGAGAAAAATGATGGTAATGAGAACTTGAGTTTGGACGACAACGAAAAGACAGAAGTGGAGTCGGATGCAGGTTCATTTGTAGAAGAAGACTGGAACGACCCAGAGCAAAACGAGGTACCGAAGTGGATGGAGCCGGATCGACCAACACCACCGGAAACCAGGACTGGCAATCGTAAACGAACAGGTATGAGGTACAATAGGTACGGGGATGACTTCTTGATCGATAAGATACAGCCAGACAAGTTGGGCGATGAACTACTAAGCGCAGGCGAACTGGAAGCCGAAGAGGAATGGCAGGTCATTGACGATGGTGGACATTATCCGCAGGATGATTACTCGACGCCAGAATTGGAGACGGATCTCGAGCAGAGTGAAATAGAAAGGAGGGAGAACACGAACTTGAGGATTCTAGAGTGGATGCGTGATGTCAAAGACGAGAGCCGCGAAGGACAAAGCATTCAGCAAATCGATGTATCAGCAGCAAATTACATGAAGACAGAGGACCCTCTTTTCGGATGGACAGCAACAGACAGGCCACTGGACATCCCCAAGGACAATTCAGACCCGACTACATCGACGGGGACGTCGATAAATATTTTTGTCCGGGGAGTGGGGGTAGGACTTACCCACACCGAAAATTTGATGATAAAGAAGCTCAAGGAAGTGAGGGAAACATGCGGATTGGAACTGGAGGAAGAAGAACCAGAGCCTACCATAGGAAGGAATTTCAAAACGAAATTCGAAATACCCAATGAATACTCAGAGAACATCATGATAACGGATAGCGACTTCATCCTGTCAAACAGAACCAGCGCGATCTGCATCACGGCGGACATGAGTTTCAAATCAAGATTGGAGGCTGACTTCAAAAGAGAGTACCAGAACGTAGAGTTTCTGTTCAGACAGAGGCCAGGACTGGGAGGCATAGCAGCGCTTCCACCGTCAGTGGCACAAGTCCCGGGCAAATACCTCTGCTTCCTAGTAACGAGAGTCAACGACAGAAACACAATTGATCCCGAACACGTGATATTGGCACTGACAAGACTACGTGACTTCATGATTGAAAGAGGAATAGTGGAGGTCTCGATGCCGGTGTACGACCCAAACAGGGGCAAACTGAGCTCGAGGGAATTGTACGCTATCCTACATGTGGTCTTTGCAGAAACAGAGATAATGGTGCATCTTCACAAGAAGTACTACTTGAGCATCGCCTGAGTCGGGTACATGGAGGTATCAGGTCGGGTGTGAGGGAGGAGTCTTGAGTTAGGTACTGGGGTGCGGCGCAGGTAAAGGGATCTTAAGATGTGATTGGCATGACAATTGAATTTTAAAAGAAAGAATTGATGGTGCTAAAACATAAAATGAATCTGCATGTTCTTAAGGGAAAATCCAATCGAATTGCTTTAAGTGATATGAGAATGATAAGATTTTAACCATATGGGTAGAAGGGGGGTCTCTAGATTAGGAACATGACATGCTAAGTTTTAATGAGCTTTCTGTTTTCAGATCAAGTTTGAAAAACAAAGTTGAAAATCCAACTACACTCAAGCGAGTAACAGAAAGAGAGAATCTTGATTGAACACGCGATAATCCGAATCTACAGCAAGTACTTGCAAGAGAACAGTTCTAGGTAATTCTTGAGTTGGTAAGGTAATTCTTGAGTTGGTAAGGTAATTCTTGAGCTGGTTAACATCTACCTACATACATCCCGAAGTTACAAAGAATGGCAGACCGATTCTGGAACTCCGTGCCCGCGGCCCTGAGGAAGCCCACTCTTGATGAGCTATACAGGCGCCTGAGGGACTTGGACTATACCCAAATAGACGAGAGAATGGCGGTGATGCTGAATGCCATCCTCCAGTTGGAGGACCAGGGTGAGTGCAGGGAGTCTGCAACGGAGGCTGTCTTGATGATCGGCTACACCACCGAGGGAATATCGAACCAAGAACAGACCAGATGGTTGTCTTGGAATGTGGATGGAGGAGTAAGGGGTTTTGACTTGGCAAGGAATCCTGGCCTGAATAACAATACCGAATATGGCGCAGGGGAATTCCCACTACCGACTAGGCCAACAGTAAGGTCCACCAGCCAGAGCTCGAGTAGGGTGCCATCGATGTCACGAATGCAACAGACGACCGAGGCATATCCGGATCTAGGTGTTCTAAAGAAAGAGCTCGAGAAGACGCAGAAGGAAAGGAATAAGGCGAACCTCGATCGGGATCAGGCAAATCTGGATCGGGAGAAGGTTCAGCTGGAAAGGGACCAGGCGGTCAATGAGCGAGACCAGGCTCTGAGGTTGCTTGAGATACAAAAAGCTGAGCATCAACAGGAGTTAAGGGTGCGGGAGAACGTCGCGAATCGTGATCAATTGAAGTCGGAGTTGGAAAGGATAGAACAGCGACAACGCGAGCTTGACGCACAGAAGGGAGCCAGGTCAAACGAACGAGTGGTGACCAGCTCGAGGCCAGAGTCGCGCATGGAGGTGGATGAAGCTCCCAGGGCTAGAGGACGGTTCAACCTTGACCGCGAGGCCAGAGAACACATGAGTGAAGGGTTGGAGGTCTGGATACCGAATGACGTGACGCCTTCCCTGCGCAACCTAGAGACACAACCTGTACGTCCCCTGATGGATGTGGTGTTACCAGGATATACCCCAACCTCGACCTCGAGTGGCAGTCAGGTGAGCGGCGCCTCATCGCGCCTGAAGGAGCTAGGCGATAAATTGCAGCAGCAGAGTCGTGAAAGATCGACAAGGCCAGAGCTTCCCCCAACTTGGAGGGAACAGCCAGTCAGGAATGTCGTGATCGCAAGCTATAAGAAGAATACAGAAGGGAACTACCACAGGCACAATCGGCTGGACTGGAGTGCGGAACAGGGAGCCAGGAGGGACTGCTTCCATGACGCAGCCTGGGTGGAGTATCTAGCGCCACCTCGTGTGCCAGAGGGTGCAGTTCACCTAATTATAGGGGATAGCCTGGTGCGGGTGTTGACCCAGATACGGTCACATTGGCAGACAGGAGTCTTGAGTTTCGCTGGAGCTGCCACGCCACAGATGTTGGCAACCCTGGACATGCTAGGGATGACCAAAGTTTACACAGTGACCCTGATGGTTGGGACCAACGACGTGTCAAGGGGAGAAGCGAGGAAAGTAACGAGGTTGTGCGACAAGATGAGCTGCCTTCTTGAGGAACTGAGGATCCAGATGGACCCCATCCTGCTGACGGTATGCACGGTCCCCTACAACATGATGTTTGATCAGCACGCCCTAGAGATGAACCAGAAGGTGCGGAGCCTGAACAAGGTGATCCGAGACATACACCGAAAGAGTGTGCTTCCTCTCAGGCTGTTGGACATAGCAGAACGTATGGAGAAAAAGGGATTCCCTGAAGACACCTCAAAAGATGGAATCCATTTCGATAGGCCAAGGGGAGCGGAGTGGCTGAACGACGTCTTCCAGGAACACATAAACACGCTAGAGGCGGACCTGCTGGAGACAGCCCAATTCACTTTAGGACCACCTCCCAACCCACCATTCCTTGCCTCGAGGGCCTTGGCTGGTCGTTTGGGAGCGAGAGTTGATACTAGAGACAGTTCAAGGAGCAATCAGACCCGATTGCAGAGTGCCACGCCAATGGAGTCGGAGGAGGTAGAGTCATCAACACCTCCGGGCTCGGCGATGTCCTCTGTGGTGGTGGCAGATGGCAGGAGAGAAAAGAAGTCTATGGAGACTGCCCGCTTGAGATATCCTGAGAAGGTGAAGGAACTGGATCTAGAGAGTTTGGAATGCAGACGAGAGTTGGCGGAAACCCTGGGGATCGAACGAGTGTCGCACGAGGATTTGAATAGACATCATTGCGTAGACTGGTTGAAAGCTCACGAGGCGCACTTCTCGAGAGCGAAGCTAATGGAGACCACAGACCTGACTGGAATTCCCACAAAAACGATCATGGGACCCATTAACTACAGGCCTCTCAAGCTGTTGGGGAGTCCTGGACTTATAATAGAACCTCCCAAGCACCGAACTGGCATCGCCAGGATCAGGTTGGCAACCCCGGCGCAGTTAAAGGTGGTAGACAAGCTACTCAATCCGGGGGGAATGGAATTGCCTGATGCCGCTTACGAAGGTCCGAAGTTGGCAGAAGATCCCAGGTACGGGAAGCCCTGTGGTGGCACCCAACTGGCCAAAACTCTGGCAGTTTATGATAGAGCAGATCCAGCTGCTGCAAGAGTAGTCATTGTGGCGGGATCGGACTTCGAAGGAACGTCTCCCAAGTTGTTCTGGCCGGAGACTCTGGTATACTCCTTGCCAGGAGCCGAATTGAACCAGATGTTGACTCTAGTGGTGGCAATAAAGTCGGAGATGCCCTGTGAACCTGAGCTGCTATTGTTTGCAGGAATGAATGATCACCTGCACGCGATGGGACTTCTTGAGCGACTGAAGGGCAAGGAGATTCCGACATCAAGGAAGATATGGGAGGCTATTCAGGCGTTATTTGCGGCGATGAATGAGGTACAAGAGAACGTAGCCTCGAGATTTGGGTCTAAGACGAAGGTGGTGTTTACCACATCCCCAGGATACGCAAATATGCCACCCGCCCTACAATTCGTGTACGCGGTCTTGATCCTGATAGCAGAAGGGAGTGAATGGCGGATTCTGATGGCAGCCCCCAATCGAGAGCTGGAGCCATCGAACTTGAGGCTTTACAAATCAGAATTGCCGGCGGCATGGGCTGACATATCTCATGCACTGAGGGGTTTTTACGGACTGGCCGACGTCCTGATTGTATTGGATGAGGTACTCTTGCTAGAGATATCGAACTTTGCTAGACAACTCAAGTTCAGCCCAGTCATCGGGGACGACCACCCGGCGATAAACCAGTTGACGGCCAGCCTGTGGTTCCGGAGTATGGATGTGAAAGTCGCAAATTCCACCAGCAGGTCTAGAGGTCCCAGCAACGAGAGAAGAAATGTGGTCGAGACGGAGAAACAGTTAGAATCGATGAAATATCGCTTGACTCAAGAGAATGGCTGGTGGCCATTCCTGACACCAAGGCTGGAGAACGTCACGAATAAAACGAGGGAGGAAGCACCACTCCTCGTGAAACAAATCTGGAGTTTTCTAGAGAAGCAACTGGAGCTAGCTGAAACGAGAGACATGACGGTGGCTAGATTTGTCTCGGCCGCCAATGAAGTGACGATTGGAGGATTTTGGAGAGAGCACGCCAACGGCGAATTGAAGACTAGGAGAGATTACGAGATTCTCAAGTTCTTGAGTCCTTGCTGGGAGAAAGAATTCTTGGCAGGAGTGTTCGGCACCACGGCGACTATCTTCGGAGCCTTCGTACAGGAGATACTGGGCATGTCCATCAGCCTGCTCTTGGCCCTGTATTTAGTTTACCCCAGATACTTGTTCAACATGGGCCCAGCATACATGTTTAGTCGAGGAGTGGAGACACTTCGAGTTGATGGGTATCTGGCACTAGTACTCTTGACCCATGGGGAATTGGTGTCGTTTCATCGGTTAATGGAATATGGAGAACCTCTGTCTATGGGGAGAGTCCACACGAGCATTGAAACCAGCTCCTACAAGTGTGCCGCAGGGTTGAAGACACTGCTGGTGCAATACCTCATGATGCAGAATCGATACATGACGGGTGAAGATGAGAACCCAACCTCGAGAGAAGAATGGGAGAAGGCGAACAGAGGGATGCCTCTGTTGACGGACCTGTGTCTGGCAATGAGGTCGGACCCAATGGGGATAATCCGGGGTCTAGAGGAGGTGGTGACCTGCATCTATGGTCCAGCAGTGACGTACGCGTTTCCAGATCCCCTGGTGATAACGTATCGTCACTCGGTGACGCACTTGAGTCTCATCAGCGTACTGGATGGTACAGCGCTGAATTGGTGTCAGCAGGAGGTGCTCAGGGCGCGTATGAGCAACACGGTACTCTTCGGAAAAGTGAAAGATGCCGAGATGATGGTGTGCAACTTCAGGGGACAAATGCAATGTAGAATGGGAGGCAAGCGAGAGGGCCCCATTGAAATGTATCCAAAGTTTTGGAACCTAAACCCATTGACGGCCGACGGACGAGAAGTCTTGAGAATCCCCGCCTGGAAGGAGTGCTTTGCACTAGTCAAGAGGGAGCTGGAGGCCATAATGGAGAAAGAAATCCTACCAGCCACCATGCCTGAGTTCCCGACAGTCAGGAGGATGACCTTGGGAATGAATAGTCCCTTGGTGGTTCCCTCCATAATGGCGAAGATGATGACGGAGGAAACGCAGAGGCATTTCACGGATGGCTGGGATCCCCTGTTCATCGGCTACACGGCGGCAGTCTACTTCCACACCAGCGAGATGAAGGTAAATTCGTGGACGACGCAAGCGAAAAAGAGTAGAGGTTCGCAGCCCCCTGGATATGAAGTGCGGAAAGTCTTGAGGACTCTTGAGAAGGAAGGACTTGAGAATATGCTACCCATATGGGATGATGGCAGGATGATCGTGATGGAGGGGCACGTCGCATTGGTGGACGAAATGAAATTTGCCACGAGAAAATACAAGGCACCCTATGGCTTGGAACAAGTAGAAGTGACACAGGAGGGAACAGAACTAGATGCAGCAGGTCAACTGCATGTAGCCCTGACGGAATATAAAAAGCTGGATCCTACGACACCGTCACCACTGTCTGTAGACACGCCTGGAGACAAGAGGAGTGGACCCGTTGAGGATCGATTCAAAAGAATTCTCGAGAGAAGAAGAAATGAATCAGAGGAAGAGAGTATGGATGAAACTCTCAGTGAAGCTGGAGAAGACATGGAGGTGGGGAATACGCCTGAACCAGGGCCATCAGGGGAGGAACTCACCACTCAAGAGCTGTTGAAAGACTTGAGCGAAGAGAATTGGGCAGATACTGCCACCCCACCTCTGAACCCGTCCCCGCGGAAGAACCTAGAGTTGCCATTGGCAGGTGAGACCTTCAATATGGGGATGTTACTCTTGAGCTCGGAGGAAAGGGAGAAGAACACGTTCGAAGGGAACAGGGACATATTCTTGGGATCTCTCGAGGATGACGCTTGGCAGGAGTTCCTGGAGGAATTCAATCGAGAAGTGGGCAGCGAGACGACGCTGGACAAGTTCAAGAAGGAACTGTGGGACGCAGTAGTGAGATTCGGGGAACCGCTCCTGATAGGAACGGGCCTGGATGAGAAAGCAAGAAAAGAGCTGCTGAACAAGCTAGTGGAGCTGAGGAACGCACGATCGAAGACTAGAAAAGAGAAATGCGAGGACAGCTCTACTCTGAAACAAAAAACTGTGGATAAAATGGTTGATGATATAAAAAGGGATAAGGTTGGGACTAGTAATATGATTAAAAGTACTAATATCCTTAAGGCTCGAGCAGGGGGGAGGCAAGAGTTGGAAGGAGTGGATGGAGAGGTCGAATCAATGATGATAGCCACAACACCCTCGAGCAGAGATGTGAAGACTCGCAAGAGGAAGAGAGAAGTGGAAGGATGGGGTAGTCCTTCAGTGGATGCTGTTTCGGAAGGAAACTTGAGAGAGACGGCGCCCATCGTTTTGGCTCGATGCAAGAAGGCGGCATACAAGAACAGCTCGGAGCTCAGGAAACCACTTGAAGTAGAGAAGGAAATAGAGGTTTCCGCCAGTTCGACGTCAGAAGAAGACTTCAAGCCTCAGAAGGTAAACGTGAAGAGAGGTTCAACGAACGGACAGGTAGGGGAAGTGGAGATCGGCAAAGAATGGATCTCGAAGGCACATCAGGATATGGGCAAGCAAGTGACGAGTGATCCATTGGAGAGGAACAAGACGAGGAACACTTCCCGGACGTGGTGGGTGGCCCTCGAAACATTGAAGGAAATGGAGGACTGCTTGAAGAAGTTGGACAGTGGAATAGCTCGCAAGCGACGCAATTGGGCCACCCAGCAAAAAGCCGAGGTTAATAAGATAGAGATGGCAAGTCATCTGAAGAGGTCCTGGCAGAGTTTGTTGAAGGATCATTTTGAAGAGGCGATGAGGACATCCTCATCAGCACCGCCACTGATGGCGAACCCCTTCGTTAGAACTGCGGGACAATTAATGTTCACCTGGAGTCTGGTGGGAATAGAGTTGGAGACATTGACCTCGTATGACAGGCTGAAGTTGGGAAGCAAGAAGCTAGAGGTGTATCAGGCACTGATGCAACACGTGGCCAGGGACAATTCAGGCTTGAGCCTGGCTAGAAGAAAAGATGCCACATGTTTCTTGAGATGGATAATGTCAATGATGTCTGATAGCACCATCCTGGCATGCCACCAGAGAGCAAGTGGAAGTAAAACCATGGAGAAAAGAGTCTCAACGATCATCTTGAACGTATATCAGAGTACAGGAATAGAGAAAGAAGATGGTTCCAGACTATCCTTAGAGAACCATCGAAAGCTGGACGAGGTACGGAGGTTCTCTAATAAGAAGTTCGAGGAAGAACATGATGTTCATCGTAACCTGGCCTCGTCAGAACAGTACTCGAGACTCAGTGAGAAGGGGGAATACCAATATGTGTCTGGAGTGATGGGAATAGCCTACAATCCCTTCTTAGCCTCGGAAGCTGGAGGAGCCCACAGAAACCATGAGGTAGCGGAGCTACTGAAGTTTTGGACAGAAAGAATAATGGAGATAGACGCGGTGGAGAAAGAGGGGCCGAGCCTGGGCCTGATTCTTGAGAAAACACCAGAGGTGATAAGCATACCGCGCTCAAACAGGAGAGTTGAAGTGAACGTGGGCGGTGGAAATGGCTTGTTAACTACGAACTTGGGAGTGATATGGAAGCTACTAAGACCCTCCTGGTGTCCACATCCCCATGCGAGTCTAATCGAGGAAACCACCGAGCGAGTGAGGTTAGCACCAACGGAAGATGAAGATCTGGCGAAGTTGAGTGTGCTACATAAGCTAATCACGCCCCAGATGCAAGAGCCAAGCGAAAGGACGAGCGACCCCGGGTCAGCAAAGAAATTGGAGCCGGGTAGCTGTCTGGATTCGACGTGTGGGAACGGAGAGTACATCTGCGATGGACGGTCATGCGTCAGAATACTGTCGTTTCAAAAAGAAGACCTGGTCACTTGGTTCGAAGACATCACAGAAAGGGAGAAAAGTGAAGTGCAAATAACAGCGGAATGTTACGCGAGAACCACGGTGAATATAGCGACAGCTCTCGGATTCTTCTCGAGAATGTGTGTTCTGCAGGCACTGGAGAGACTGGAATCTGAACATCATTTAGTGACGGCGTTGAGCGTAGAATCATGGCCCGGGGTGTTGCAGGTGACTCAAAAACACATCCGGAGCTGGAAGGTTGGTCTTGAGGCGGAAATGGGATTTCCCATGAGCGAAGCTTATGGCTTGCCATTGAACGCGAAATCGCTGATAGGGTCAATGATGGCCAACTTGTGCGGAAGTCACTACCCGCTACACATGGCGATGGTGGAAGTGTCCAGCCAGAGAATACTGGTGGACAAGGCCTTCTCAGTGCCCAAGTGCGTGAGGTTGGCTCGGATGTCGCATCACTCGCACAAGTTGTTGAGAAAAATCAAAGGGACAGTACCAAAAGAATTGAGAGATGACTTAAGCGAAATCTGGGGAGAAGATCTTCTGAAGTTGGAAAGAGAAAACACAAGCGATCACGAGAGACAAAACGTGATCGGGAAACCTGTGGGAAGTACTCCGAACCTGGAAGACAACGACACGATGCACGAGAAAATGATGGAGCTTGAGCCTCTCTTGGAAGCCTCAGGGGAGCGTAATCTCAGGAGCATTGAGATCTCTCATGGGGAATGCCCATGCCACTGTTTGGCACAAACGGTGTGGTATCCAGATCACAAGAACCTTTGCCTGGTGTGGGATGTGGAAGAGATTCGGTCGATCGGACTGACGGATCACCGGCAGAAGGTGACGCTCTTAGTAGTGAGTACGATGTTAGCTCTGAGATGGATAGAAGAGAATATAACGAAGTATCGGGAGGCGACGACGCCAACGGCTGAGTCAATATACGCGATAGACTACAGCAGGAGACTCGAGTTGTTTGAGACTGCGTGCAAAGTATTCGCCATACCGACGGAAGTCAGGCACGTATGGAGTCGCTTGAGGTACTTTCCATGGTTTCGGGCGACACTGACGTCTTGGTTGTACATGACAACGAAAGATCACATGAGAAAACATCAAAAAGAGTATCGACAGTTCCAGGCCGAGATTGGGCCGGAAGCTTTCAAGAGACCCCTGCTAACCCATCGTAATGCGATCACGACAGGATGGAAAAGAGTGGGTAAGATGTCTAGAGACAATACCAAAGCGAGGGAGTCAATACTAGAGGAAGACCTGGCGAAGAACGTGAGCTTGAGCCTGCACAACTCCTTTTGCTTGAACCGAGAAGCTAGGGTGAAGGCACTACCCAACCAAGCAAAGAGGTTGCATGAGCAGAGAGAATGGATGCGATCCTATGAACAGCTGAAGGCTTGGGAGGAGATTGTGATTAGTTCCGATGATGAAGAGGAACTGTTGAGACAGTTTGCCGCATCCAGCACTTCAGGATGCAGTACCTCCAAGGCGAAGAGTACGAGATGAATGGGCAAATCGGATGGATCTTGAGTCTTGAGAGGGAAGGGGGGCTTGAGCGTGGATCCGAGTGAAAGTTGGATTCACGAAAAAGAAATTTTAACAAAGCAAATATTGTTACTAATATACTATATTTATTATATAAATCGAAATGCTGCATGACAATTTCCTGATTGAATAGGACAAAAGAGATTTTAAAATGATTGGCTTGAAAAGCGAAAATTCAAGGGTGCAGGTGTATGCAGATTTTGGTTGCTGTTTAGCAATAGTGTGAAAATTTTAAATGGCTGTGAATTTTGGGGTGTAGATAAGCTTAAATCTGCTGCAAACTTCTGTAAATGACCACTGGCACTGTATCTTGAGCAACACTCGGTTTTTCTGGGACTCACTGGCAGAAGACAGCGCGCGATGAGGACATCGATCTCGAGTCCGGGGAGTATGTGCCAGTCGGTCATATTTGGAAGTTTGACCTTGAGAGAAGCAAAAAACACTTGATTTTGGAGTGAAATTTAATTTTTCAAAATTTCGAATGGAACCTGTCATGCACGATTTTCTCGCGAGAACTGAAAATCAGAAAAAGAAGTAAGAACAATTTCAGAACGATTGAGACACACACGCGGGAAAGTTGTAAGAAAAAGCAGTAGGAAATTGCTATTCGCAATTTCCATCACTATAATAATCGAGAGTAGAGCTGTCCCATCTGTGACAGAGACGAGAGCATTCCCTCGAATTGGATTATAGCGACTGGAGTATTATTCGGAACTGGACTAGAGTGAACCTTCGGTGGAAAGGTGGACAACTTGAGTGTCCTAATGGTTCACAAGAAAACTATTGTCTAGAGTATAAACTCGTTCTCATTGTTAAAACTATAAAACATTAGACTCATTTAGTTACGTTATTTAATTCTTGAGTTAACTACCGACTGGATTATTTCCCACTTCTTGAGCGTGCTACTATGTGAGTACAAATTTAAATTCCTAGAGTGTGTTTTATGATTGTTATGTTGAGGTAAGGCGAGTTTTAGGTTGATCCATCTGAAATGGATCAAAGTTCCACTGTCTAATAAAAAGTAACTTAACGGATTGTTCCAACCCGGTTTTTAACGGCGTTCATGTATTTTGGGTATCTAGAGACCTAAGTATGGGGACGTTTCTAATTCTAGAGTGGGGGGATATTTTAGTAGTAGCCTTTAAGCTGTAACGGGTCGTAGTCTCATGTCACAAGCGAATCGAACTGGCTCCGACCGTTCTTGAGGTAGAAAAACACAAGAGATGGTGTCCCTGACCCTTGAGCCAGTGGTTATAGGGCCTATTTTTCTTAAGCCTCATGTGTGACTGCAGTAGACGAATGTTACAGTGATGTTGCAGATTTCTTCCACTGATTTCTGGAGGGTGTTGTCGTAATTTTGAAGGAGCTGCTCGTATAGAAAACAAGGGGCTGTACGAAGGAAATATAGGAGTTTGGGTAGCGCAAACGAGTTCTTGTTTTCTTCTACCTCAAGCGGTCGGAGCGAATTCGGTTCACTTGGAGCGCAAATAGTGGGTAGCGCAAATAGTGTCCCTGACTCTTGGTTAAACTTAATTACCCAATCAATTCTAGAGCTGCTTTATAGTTTAGTTACTCAATTCTAGAAGTCGTGTCGGTATGTGAGTACCTAATTTATTTTTCTTGAGTGTGTTTTATGTTGTTATGTTCAGTTAGAGAGAGTTTTTAGGTTGATCCATCTGAAATAGATGAAAGGTCCACTTTCTAATAAAAAGTAGCTATACATAAGGTTCCGACCCTGTTTTTAACAGCATTCGTGTATTTTAGGTATTTTGAGACCTGAGTATGGGAGCGTTCTATTTTTCTAGAGTGGGGGGGGGGGGGTATTTTGCTAGTGGCCTTTAAGCTGTAATGCGGGTTTTAGTCTCATGTCGCAAGTGAACCGAATTCGCTCCGACCGCTTGAGGTAGAAGAACACAAGAGATAGTGTCCCTGACTCTTGGGCCAATGGTTATAGGGCCTATTTTTCTTTAACCTCATTTGTCACTTAAGTAGGCGACTGTTACAATCCTGGAATGTCCTGATTGAATTAATAACATCTAAATTCGTTTTCAGATGATGAGAAGCTAGGAGTTGAGGGAAAGGGTTGATCCAACTCCGATGGGAATGATGATTTTTATCTACTGAACTAAAACAAAAGTAATATAATAAATAAGTAGTAGCCCTGGTTTTAGGAGTGACCTCATGGTCTGGGGATACTGAAACCCAACCATGAGCTCACTATTTTGCATGTAACTAAGTTAATCTGAGCGTTCTGACCGAAGCCCAAAACAGTAACAATTTTGTCGACCCGATGTTAAAAGGACCACACAAAGAACTGGCTTTGGTAGAGACGGTTAAAAGCATGTAGAGTTGTGTTTACATGCTAGCCAGTCGTTTTACAACCTAGCTTTATTTACCGTCGATATGTACTTCCGGGCGAATGTTACAGCATTTTGGCGCCATTCTGGTCGAATGTCATAGACTTCGAGGGCATTATGGTCGAAGGGATCAGAAATAACGAAAATATTTTTGATCAAAATTTTCTGAGACATCTCTCTGAACTGCGAACTCATGATATCATAGAAGTGCCTCACCTATTGTCTTGGCACGTTTCTTTTTCAATACTAGCCTGATTGTTTTGGTAGGTTTAGTTTATTCGACATTTTCGAATTTGTTTTTGATTTTTCGCCGACTTAGCTGCTTTCTGGTTTTGTATTGCAAGTGAAGCGAAGCTCAGCTGCTGTGTACAAAGTTGTTCTGGAAAAATTTAGACCATGTTTTTTGAATGTTTATTGGAACGTTTTCGAGTTACAACTCATCAATTGTTATTTTTTTTGTACACTTCTATTTTACAGAAGATATGCCTGCACAGATCTTCTTCAAGTTCAAGAGTCAATTAAAGTTTGACTCAATTCCGTTCGATGGGTTATCTATATCTGCTAAGGAGGTACGAAGATCAATTGTGGCCAAAAAGAAAATGAAAATAGATGAATCGGATTTACAATTGATAAATGCAGCTAGTAATGAGGGTATGTATAATTGTTATATCGGTCGCGATTATTTTTTAATAAAGATTTTCTAAGGTAAAAGCAACGTGAAATTGATGTAATTTTTAGAAGCTTTAGAAGTGAACAACTCAACGGAATACGAGCCAACTGTTTCTTAAGCTTTTGTTGTATTTATAACTTTTGTATTTTATTTTTAAGCTAATTGACTTCTATAACTTCAAAAAACTAATTTTTTTTGTTTGTTTTAATGGGACTACATCAATGTTCGTACTTTGTTTTTCTGTAACCGTTTTTTGCCAATGTTCGTACTTTGTTTTTGTTCCGACTACCGAAGCTGTTGAGGAACTTTGGATTCTAGAACATTGAAATTAGCGAGGGTTATATCAGATTAGTAGCCTTTCACTCGAATATGCAGTGAAAATAGCCGAAAGAGTATTCATGGTCTCGGCAAAAATCGGCCTGAGTATTTCAATTTTCAGACCACTTTTGAGCAAAAACCAGTGAATTGTGACCCTAAATTGATCAGTCGAGTTTCGGAATAATAGCTCATGTGCTTAAAACCTTATGTTTCAGTAAATTTAATTTCTCATGGAATGCTTTGGATTTTATAGAGCACCCACTAAAAGAACATTTTTTCACATTAATTATAAAAGTTACTTTAGCTGGAAAATTTCGTTGTTACTTCCAAAGTAATTGACCACTGTCATTTGTTTTTTTACAAGCGGTGCGTGGTTTATTATTGCGAAGATTTTTTCAACCTAAGTCGTCAATGTTGTTGTTGTTGCTACACTGATTTCGGTTTCGAACATCCAATTGAATCGGAGAGATTGATTCTGTTTGAGAGAGAGAGAGAGAGAGAGAGTCAGGGGTTTTTGTTCGTTGTCTTGTATAATCTATCACTGCAGTTCCAACCAGGGTATCTAGCGGCAAAACCGACATTGAAGCGGAACCACCTTTCCCAGCGATAGCGTCTTTGTGCTGGTATCGGCGCCTCCTCTCTGTATAGCACACTCAAGAGTGAGGTTTGGTTGTCAAAAATGATGCCTGTTCTAGGGGCCAAGGTTATAGTTAGTGGCGAGAACCGAGACAAATTCTGTTATGTGATAAGATGCAGATGTTTGGCAGATTCCTCGGGATTCTCCTATAGGCTGTCGGTGGTAAGTGCGATAGGGTGTACCCGGCAATTAAAGGGATGATCAGTGGTGTGAGGTCCTATATAGTAACTTGGGCAAACGTCAGGTATATTGTTATTCAGTCTATGGTGGTAACTATTAAGGTGGATTGAATACCCCGACCTAAGTTGTGCTAGCCTACATCTGTTTTTCCGGCAAGTTTGTTTTCATTAGCTGATAAAATTGGAATTCTGCTAAGTAGCTTAGATTTCTCGTTAAGGCAACTTTGTCTTTTGGTTAATGGAGGTTTTTGATCCCGCAAAAATATTCAAGTTCAGAGATGCTCTCATGGTTGTTGGTAAGCAAGTGTTCAATTTTGGGTTTCAACTTATGTTCGACGGTGGACCTGATGTTCCTGTTGCACTGCACCCTTAGTAATTTGCAGTATGGTGATCTGCTCTGTGCTCTTGATAACATCCAGGCAGAAAATGTTTGGAGTAGTAGATGTTGGGGCAGTTCAGCCCGGGGGGGGGGGGGGCGTGAGTACTTCCATGTATTAACATAGGCTATAGAGTATCCGGTCCTCATCCTATATGTTAACATAGGCAATAGATTTCCCATGTTTTACGGTGACAGGTATCAGATGGTAAGTTTCGAGAAAAAAGCTTTTGGCGCCCGATTTTGTCGATGTTCTAGATTCTAGACTTTTTCTTAATCAAAAAACAATAAATTGTTTACCCAAACGTAACGTTTGAAAAGAAAGGTTAATTACAGAGAAAATTTTTTAATTTACAGCGTCGTATACAATTTTACAACATAATCTCTTACAAATTTAGAGGTTTATCACATCTAAACATCCATCACATTCAACTTACCGTTTAGGGTAAAAAAAGCTCATTCCTTTTTTAGATTGTTCATAAGTGGCAACAGCATGGTTAATCGTTTTTAAATACTCTATTATTTGACTTCAAATTCACTGCCTCATCCAATACTTGTCGATTCTTTGCCGTCGGATCATCTCCAGAGTCCTCTAATGCGCGTTTGATCAATCCTTTACTGCTAAACTTATACGTTTGACTTTTGCTATCGTAACAGCAATACGTTTTACTACACAGTCACAGTATTTTGGTGCATCTGAACTCATCCTTGAACAATCCTGGTTCTCTCTTCTCATGTTTCTTATGTTTAGAGCAGCAAGTACGGGGGAAAAGTTGTTTTTCGCATCTCATCTGAAATCGTCTCGACACTCCGTGCTTCGCTTTTCAATCCATTCTGCTCGCTTGCTGGGAAGGATACATTCATCTTAATCTTCTTCTGCCAAAGCCAAATAGAGGAATCTGTATCCATTTCGAGTTCTTCAAGTTTGTAAACGTCGCAAAATTGGTCGAAAAAGTTATTATACAGCTCCAACATTCTCAACTTGGCATGCTTTAGTATAAAGAATCCTACTATAATTGGTTCACGATGCTCTATAGTAGTTTTAACAAGTTTCGCTTCATACAAATCTTTAGCTACGATATTGAGTCTCTTGAGGAACTGGTAATTAAAAGCTTTACGGGTTTTCTCGTCTCCAAGATATTTGTCATTGTATGTTTTGATCTGTCCATTATTTGATAACCGCAGGAATTATTTCCGAGCAGTTTCATAGTTTCGGTAACCACTTCAGATAAAGGTTTTTCATCACCGGCTCGCCTAGCATCAACAACCGACTGAACGAAACTTTTGAATACTTAACGCGGTGTGTATTGTACAAATCGATAAATTTTGGTACACAGTAAACTGCCTCGTTCATTAACAATGCTGAAAATCGTGTGTGGCCGCTTTTTGATGTTAGTTTCAAATTCCAGAATCTTTGATTGTATCTCCGTTTTAAGTTTGCCACTAAGTCATTAATGAGGGATTGTGGATCTTTGTCACACAAAAGTATGGGTTTGTAAAGTAACTTGGATGAAAATGACACTAATGTGGGTTCATGCTTCCCGATCCAATTTATTGTTTCTGTCGGTTCTAGTTGTTCAGATGGCCCGCCAATTGATTCAAAATCAAAAATAGCGACGTTTTTGAAAAAGGTCGGTTCTTTGGTAAACTCAATATTGAACCCATCCAGTTTTTGAAACAACGTCTTACGTGGAGAGTAAAAATACGTAGACAGGTTTTCGAGTGGCGCGCCAATTGATTCAAAATCAAAAATAGCGACATTTTTGAATAAGGTCGGTTCTTTGGTATACTCAATATTGAACCCATCCAGTTTTTGAAATAACGTCTTACGTAGAGAGTAAAAGTTTTTGTTGTAAATTATTTCCGATTCGGTCTTTGCTTCGTAGAAAATGCTTGTTGAAATGGTCTAACTTGTGGAAAAATGTATCGCAAGCTGGGCATCGGAAGCATTTGAAGTTGTCGATTTTATTGACGTAAAAAACGTGGTTGTTGTATTGTAGAAGTTTCATTGTATTCTCCTATTTACCGATACTTCTCCGAGCTAATTCTGCCACGAAGTCTTCAGCTTCAATGACGATATCGTAGATAAAGATGTTTTTCTCTACTTCATCTCCAACTATTGACAGATTATCCATCGAAATTCCACGAAACTTCAAGTCGTATAGTCGTCAAGTCTGCTTTAGTACAAAGCAGTATAGATTTACCAAAAAGTGTGTTGTTTTCATAAGAGTAGAGTTAACGATATTCACCGGTTTCTATATTACGTAACACAAATTCCAAGCCAATGTTGATTTTTGCTGAAAAATCAAGTTTTTGAAATACTTGATCCAGTTTTTCATTAACAAGATTAGGATCTAGTTTTGAAGAAGTCGAATACCTTGTGGCGTCCATTTACCATATCAGTATCTGTCAAGAAGTGTTGACTAGCAACTCATCTCGTAGCTGATCTCAATCCTCCTCGTTTTCCAAGATTTTTCAAATCGGCAACAGAATCACTCGTTTTCCTCGCTTTCAACTCTTCACCACAGTTCTCGCATTTCTTTTTCTCAATCCTGTTGAGTGCCGGCATCTAGAAAAAAATAAGAGTTTTAGCATGTGCCTTAATTAAAGGTACCTACTTTATTGGGAGATTTGAAAACGGTATAGAGCGATTGCTTTTAACGAAAAAGAAAATCAGAATGGAATAAGTTTTATCTGATATTGCTTAGGGAAAATCAACTAATCAGAATTGAGATTTTTCAAGTAACACACTGTTTTTTGGAGATCAACCAATCAGAGTCCAGCATTTTCTAAAGGTAAACTGTTTATGATTTTTTAGAAACCGTAATCCTTATTTGAAAAATGTCTATCAACACATTTGAGTTTCCTCGAGTTACTTTACAAGAAAAAAAAATCCAATTGATTTTCTGACTGTTGAAATAGATGCCGACCCCTACTTTTTTCATAAATTTTTGGACGTTCAAATTGTACAAAAGAGCGTTTTCCGGCTGAGTAAAGGTCTCTTTAGAGAAACTCGTCCAATCAAAGAGTTTACTTCTGAGCCAAGTATTTAGTATCAAAGCTTTAAACTTACGGCTGAATTACACCTGACAAGGAAAGAAAACTTGTAATTGATCAAAAAATCGTATGATAATGTATTAGAGAGTATTTTTATCTCCTACCCGATTCCCAAATTTTTCAAAACTCCCCGGCAAAGTTCTTTTTCCCTCCATTTTTTAAAGATTTTTAAAGTTCAAAACCCTGCATGATCAGGTTTGGAATAAGATTTGCTTCGAAAAATTCATCAGCTTTGAGCTATCTTCATCAACTTGAGAGAATATGCAGAGGTGCGACTTGTTATAATTTTGTTTTTTGTGTTACTTATATCGGCAATTGTTTTGATTTTCACAGCAAACATTTTGTGTTCATTTATTTTTGCAATTTCCTTTGTGTATATTTTTACTTATTTAGAAGATTAAAGTCCTCAAAATGCAAACTTTTATCTGATTGGATACGACAACCAGAACAGAATTGAACATTTTTTTGTGATTTCAAACAACAATTTCAATTTTTCCGATTGGAGACGACTTTGATCAAAAGTTTCCATAAAAGGGAGCTGAAATCTGAATGGACACGATTACAGGCCAAAAAAGGAAAATCAGTTTTGACTGGTGAAACCCACGCTTTTGAGTTGAAGGTATCCCTCACTCCTAACGAAAAATCATTTAAATATCAACTTAATTACCGTCAACTACTTCCTTTCTCTGCTCTACAACAGTCACTATAGTATTCTTGTTTTTACTCTGTTTCTTTTACTCAAATTATTGGTCAAATTAAACTTCTCAGTGCAAAACAGCAATCTTTTGTACTCGGTAGAGTTTTCGTCTGATTTGATACAAATCCAAGTGCGATAAACAGTCTCTTTAGTTTAAGTCTGGCACCTGGTGGCAGTGATGCGAAGGGATTTCAACGAACATCATGTGACGCAAGTAAACATCACAGATACCAACTTGGAACAATGCAAATGATAGAGGAAATTTTTTAGCATGTGGGAATGAACTACCCCGAAATTCTTGACTCTAGATAAGTGGCTCAACCAGTCAACGACTTCCTCTTTCCTTGAGAGGAGGAGTTGGAATCAGTCGAAAACCCCATCGCAATAGACAAAGATGCGGGGTTCTCTGAAACAATGACACCTCCAGTAGCACAATAACCACACCAGTCTCGACCAGCTCTGCGTTCTGGAAAGAACTTCAAGAATTCTTCTGCTGTTTGACAGCTCATTGAGAAATAATTTCTCTGAATAATTATTGCTTGTCATTTATTTCATCTTCTGTAATTATCCTTTTTTTAAAACTGAGAATAAATGAGTAGTTCAGTCTAAAACATACCATATGGTTGACTCATCTGAAATCGTCTCGACTCATCTGAATGTTTGACTCATCTGAAATCGTCTCGACACTCCTTGCTTCGCTTTTCAATCCATTCTGCTCGCTTGCTGGGAAGGATACATTCATCCTAATCTTCTTCTGCCAAAGCCAAATAGAGGAATCTGTATCCATTTCGAGTTCTTCAACTTTGTTAACGTCGCAAAATTGGTCGAAAAAGTTATTATTCAGCTTCAACATTCTCAACTTGGCATGCTTTAGTATAAAGAATCCTACTATAATTGGTTCACGATGCTCTATAGTAGTTTTAACAAGTTCCGCTTCATACAAATCTTTAGCTACGACATTGAGTCTCTTGAAGAACTGGTAATTAATAGCTTTACGGGTTTTCTCGTCTCCAAGATATTTGTCATTGTTTGTTTTGATCTGTCCATTATTTGATAACCGCAGGAACTATTTCCTAGCAGTTTCATAGTTTCGGCTACCACTTCAGATAAAGGTTTTTCATCACCGGCTCGCCTAGCATCAACAACCGACTGAACGAAAGTTTTGAATACTTAACGCGGTGTGTATTGTACAAATCGATAAATTTTGGTACACAGTAAACTGCCTCGTTCATTAAGGATGCTGAAAATCGTGTGTGGCCGCTTTTTAATGTTAGTTTCAGTTTCCAGAATCTTTGATTGCACATCCGTTTTATTTTTTTCCGTCAACAACTCCAAGTTTGCCACTAAGTCAATAATGAGGGATTGCGGATCTTTGTCACAAAAAAGTATGTGTTTGTAAAGTAACTAGGATGAAATTGACTCTAATGTGGGTTCATGCTTCCTGATCCAAGTTTTTGTTTCTGTCGGTTCTAGTTTTTCGGATGGCGCGCCAATTGATTCAAAATCAAAATTAGCGACGTTTTTGAATAAGGTCGGTTCTTTGGTATACTCAATATTGAATTCATCCAGTTTTTGAAACAATGTCTTACGTAGAGAGTAAACATTTTTGTTGTAAATTTTTTCAGATTTGGTCTTTGCATCGTAGATGATGCTTGTTGAAATGGTCTACCTTGTGGAAAAATGTATCGCAAGCTGGGCATCGGAAGCATTTGAAGTTGTCGATTTTATTGACGTAAAAATTGTGGTTGTTGTATCGTAGAAGTTTTGCTGTATTCTCCTATTTACCGATACTTCTCCGAGCTAATTCTGCCACGAAGTGTTCAGCTTCAATGACGATATCGTAGATAAAGATGTTTCTCTCTACTTCATCTCCAACTATTGACAGATTATCCATCGAAATTCCACAAAACTTCAAGTCGTATAGTCGTTAAGTCTGCTTTAGTACAAAGCAGCATAGATTTTGCCAAAAAGTGTTGTTTTCATAAGAGTAGAGTTAACCATATTCACCGGTTTCTATATTACGTAACACAAGTTCCAAGCCAATGTTTTCAAACCTTGTGGCGTCCATTTACCATATCAGTATCTGTCAAGAAGTGTTGACTAGCAACTCATCTCGTAGCTGATCTCAATCCGCCTCGTTTTCCAAGATTTTACAAATCGGCAACAGAATCACTCGCTTTCAACTCTTCTCCACAGTTCTCGCATTTCTTTTTCTCAATCCTGTTGAGTGCCGGCATCTGGAAAAAAGTGGGAGATTTAGCATGTGCCTTAATTAAAAGTACCTAAAATATTGGGAGATTTGAAAAGTCTCAAAAATTCTTATATTGCTTATACTTTTTTGAATTTGGAAATAATTGAAAATAATTTCAAGTAGTTATACAAAGTATAGAGCGATTGCTTTTAACGAAAAAGAAAATCAGAATGGAATAAGTTTTGTCTGATGTTGCTTAGGGAAAATGAACCAATCAGAATTGAGATTTTTCAAGTAACACTGTTTTTTGGAGATCAACCAATCAGAGTCCAGCATTTTCTAAAGGTAAACTGTTTATGATTTTTCAGAAACCGTAATCCTTATTTGAATTTTCTCGAGTTACTTTACAAGAAAAAGGAAACAAATCCAATTGATTTTCTGACTGTTGAAATAGATGCCGACCCCTACTTTTTTCATAAATTTTTGGATGTTCAAATTGTACAAAAGAGCGTTTTCCGGCTGAGTAAAGGTCTCTTTAGAGAAACTCGTCCAATCAAAAAGTTTACTTTTGAGCCAAGTATTTAGTATCAAAGCTTTAAACTTACGGCTGAATTACACCTGACAAGGAAAGAAAATTTGTAAATGATCAAAAAATCGTATGATAATGTATCAGAGAGTATTTTTATCTCCTACCCGATTCCCAAATTTTTCAAAACTCCCCGGCGAAGTTCTTTTTTCCTCCATTTTTTAAAAGATTTTTAAAGTTCAAAACCCTGCATGATCAGGTTTGGAATAAGATTTGCTTCGAAAAATTCATCAATTTCGAGTTATCTTCATCAACTCAAGAGAATATGCAGAGGTGCTACTTAATTTAATTTTGTTTTTTTTTGTGTTACTTATATCGGCAATTTTTTTGATTTTCACAGCAAACAATCTGTGTTCATTTATGTTTGCAATTTCCTTTGTGTATATTTTTACTTATTTGGAAGATTTAAGTCCTCAAAATGCAAACTTTTCTCTGATTGGATACGACAACCAGAACAGAATCGAACATTTTTTGTGATTTGAAACAACCATGTCAATTTTTCCGATTGGAGACGAATTTGATCAAAAGTTTCCATAAAAGGGAGCTGGAATCTGAATGGACACGACTACAGGCCAAAAAAGGAAAATCAGTTTTGATTGGTGAAACCCACGCTTTTGAGTTGAAGGTATCCCTCACTCCTAACGAAAAATCATTTTAATATCAATTTAATTACCGTCAACTACTTCCTTTCTCTGCTCTACAACAGTCACTATAGTATTCTTGTTTTTACTCTGTTTCTTTTACTCAAATTATTGGTCAAATTAATCTTCTCAGTGCAAAACAGCAATCTTTTGTACTCGGTAGCGTTTTCGTCTGATTTGATACAAATCCAAGTGCGATAAAAAGTCTATAGCTTAAGTCTGGCACCTGGTGGCAGTGATGCGAAGGGATTTCAACGAACATCATATGACGCAAGTAACCATCACAGATACCAACTCGGAACAATGCAAATGATAGAGGAAATTTTTCAGCATGTGGGAATGAACTACCCCGAAATTCTTGACTCTAGATATGTGGCTCAACCAGTCAACGACTTCCTCTTTCGTTGGGAGGAGGAGTTGGAATCAGCCGAAAACCCCATCGCAATAGACAAAGATGAGGGATTCTCTGAAGCAATGACACCTCTATTAGCACAATAACCACACCAGTCTCGACCAGCTCTGCGTTCTGGAAAGAACTTCCAGAATTCTTCTGCCGATTGACAGCTCTTTGAGAAATAATTTCTTTGAATAATTATTGCTTGTCATTTATTTCATCTTCTGTAATTATCTGCTTTCTTTAACTGTGAGAATAAGTGAGTAGTTCAGGCTAAAACATACCAAATGTTTGAGAACAATTACAACACAATTTAAATTAACGATACAACGTTTGCTCAAATATTAAAAAAATTTTGCTCACATGTTAGAGAAAAAACTAGAAATTTGCACAAAAGTACAAATACTTGATCGTTATTCTCATCTTGTCAAAAAACTGAAACACTTTTTGCATCTTGTCGAAAAAATTAAAACTCTTTTCGCTTTTTGTAGAAAAAAGAAGAATCACTTTTAGCTTTTTTCAAAAAAGTGAATGATTTTTCGTAATTAAAAATTAGAAAAAAGTTTTATCCTTTGCTTTAAAATTTTTACTTGTTCATTAATTAACTGACAATTTTCCTTTTTCTTTGATACTTTTGGAAGTTTTGAAAAAGTTTGAGAAAATTTAGGTAGATTATCAAAAGTTTTTCATTGAGAAATTGGCATGATCTTTATTTACAAAACCATCATTTAAAAAGTCCGTTGTTTTTAACAAATCAGGTTCATGTTTTGAATTTTGTACTTCACGAACTCTTTCCAGAAATACTGAACCAATAGTTTCGCGAGTTTCGGGTTAGAGCATAAATAATGGTGTTTGGATTTTTTGCGCAGCAGCTTTTTCTTTGCAATACATGGCAGTTTTTCTGCGCCTTTCCATTGCAAGTTGTGATGAACAGCGCGGTTAAGTTCCTTGAAAACTTCGCCAGTTCATGAAAAATCGTTCGAATAAAATCTGTATTTGTACAGAGTGTAAAAACAATCAATAATTTGATATGTGGAATGAAATTTGCCCAATCCTTGTAATCGAAAGAAGAACCAATCAGAAGTAGGTGGAACTTACAATTTTCCAAAGAACAGTAGGAATTGTGGGTAGAGACACAATAATCTTGGATTACTTTGTTTTTTTGTAAAAATCACTGGAAACGGAAATTAATATCGATTTTTTTTTACAGTAACCTGAATAAAAGATGGGAAGAGTTTGTCACATAGCAGCAGCCATTTGTAACAGTGATTTTAGCTTGGAATTATGGATTTATATAGGAGCACTAACACCTAAACAATTTCCCTATTGGAAACTTCACACAAAACTCCATTTATAGTTCTATTTCCTTTTGTGGTAAATTGAATGACTTTTATTGTTTAGTTCCGTTTTCAGTTTATCTCAAAATCATTTACTCGCACTTCTCATCTGATCAGTTCACTCTTCTGTTCAAAATGTGCTCGAGAAAAGACACAAGTGCCAATGATATTGATTTTCAAAAAAATCAAACAAGAATTGGAAGATTTGCTTGGTCCTACAAGGGGATAATTTACTTTAAACCCTGCTTCCAACTATTCAAGAAAAATGAGTTGGGGTAACTCGGAAAAAGACAGCAAGTCTATCTTAGTGAAAAAGAAGCTGAAGTAATCTCGGCAATTAGAATTACTGTTACTCAAATTGCTGAAAACCTTAAACTCGTTCCTATATTGGATCTCACTTTTGAAAAAGAGTCAACTATGGATCAGGAGCTCTTCAAATGCAACAAATTCTATGACATAGCAACTTACAATAGAAGACTAGTTTGTGTCACGATCAAGAAATACAATGTTAACAAACCTTCCTATATTCAGATATGACTTTTCACTGCAGAAGAGAATGAGGCACTGAAACAATGTGCCTACGTCAACTTTACTTTGAACGAATTCAAAGAACTGTCCCAAATTTTGGGAGATTTTGTTTTTGTTGAGAACTGTAATGTAAAATTGCGTTAATGATTTGAAACAACCATGTCAATTTTTCCGATTGGAGACGAATTTGATCAAAAGTTTCCATAAAAGGGAGCTGGAATCTGAATGGACACGACTACAGGCCAAAAAAGGAAAATCAGTTTTGATTGGTGAAACCCACGCTTTTGAGTTGAAGGTATCCCTCACTCCTAACGAAAAATCATTTTAATATCAATTTAATTACCGTCAACTACTTCCTTTCTCTGCTCTACAACAGTCACTATAGTATTCTTGTTTTTACTCTGTTTCTTTTACTCAAATTATTGGTCAAATTAATCTTCTCAGTGCAAAACAGCAATCTTTTGTACTCGGTAGCGTTTTCGTCTGATTTGATACAAATCCAAGTGCGATAAAAAGTCTATAGCTTAAGTCTGGCACCTGGTGGCAGTGATGCGAAGGGATTTCAACGAACATCATATGACGCAAGTAACCATCACAGATACCAACTCGGAACAATGCAAATGGTAGAGGAAATTTTTCAGCATGTGGGAATGAACTACCCCGAAATTCTTGACTCTAGATATGTGGCTCAACCAGTCAACGACTTCCTCTTTCGTTGGGAGGAGGAGTTGGAATCAGCCGAAAACCCCATCGCAATAGACAAAGATGAGGGATTCTCTGAAGCAATGACACCTCTATTAGCACAATAACCACACCAGTCTCGACCAGCTCTGCGTTCTGGAAAGAACTTCCAGAATTCTTCTGCCGATTGACAGCTCTTTGAGAAATAATTTCTTTGAATAATTATTGCTTGTCATTTATTTCATCTTCTGTAATTATCTGCTTTCTTTAACTGTGAGAATAAGTGAGTAGTTCAGGCTAAAACATACCAAATGTTTGAGAACAATTAGAACACAATTTAAATTAACGATACAACGTTTGCTCAAATATTAAAAAAATTTTGCTCACATGTTAGAGAAAAAACTAGAAATTTGCACAAAAGTACAAATACTTGATCGTTATTCTCATCTTGTCAAAAAACTGAAACACTTTTTGCATCTTGTCGAAAAAATTAAAACTCTTTTCGCTTTTTGTAGAAAAAAGAAGAATCACTTTTAGCTTTTTTCAAAAAAGTGAATGATTTTTCGTAATTAAAAATTAGAAAAAAGTTTTATCCTTTGCTTTAAAATTTTTACTTGTTCATTAATTAACTGACAATTTTCCTTTTTCTTTGATACTTTTGGAAGTTTTGAAAAAGTTTGAGAAAATTTAGGTAGATTATCAAAAGTTTTTCATTGAGAAATTGGCATGATCTTTATTTACAAAACCATCATTTAAAAAGTCCGTTGTTTTTAACAAATCAGGTTCATGTTTTGAATTTTGTACTTCACGAACTCTTTCCAGAAATACTGAACCAATAGTTTCGCGAGTTTCGGGTTAGAGCATAAATAATGGTGTTTGGATTTTTTGCGCAGCAGCTTTTTCTTTGCAATACATGGCAGTTTTTCTGCGCCTTTCCATTGCAAGTTGTGATGAACAGCGCGATTAAGTTCCTTGAAAACTTCGCCAGTTCATGAAAAATCGTTCGAATAAAATCTGTATTTGTACAGAGTGTAAAAACAATCAATAATTTGATATGTGGAATGAAATTTGCCCAATCCTTGTAATCGAAAGAAGAACCAATCAGAAGTAGGTGGAACTTACAATTTTCCAAAGAACAGTAGGAATTGTGGGTAGAGACACAATAATCTTGGATTACTTTGTTTTTTGTAAAAATCACTGGAAACGGAAATTAATATCGATTTTTTTTTACAGTAACCTGAATAAAAGATGGGAAGAGTTTGTCACATAGCAGCAGCCATTTGTAACAGTGATTTTAGCTTGGAATTATGGATTTATATAGGAGCACTAACACCTAAACAATTTCCCTATTGGAAACTTCACACAAAACTCCATTTATAGTTCTATTTCCTTTTATGGTAAATTGAATGACTTTTATTGTTTAGTTCCGTTTTCAGTTTATCTCAAAATCATTTACTCGCACTTCTCATCTGATCAGTTCACTCTTCTGTTCAAAATGTGCTCGAGAAAAGACACAAGTGCCAATGATATTGATTTTCAAAAAAATCAAACAAGAATTGGAAGATTTGCTTGGTCCTACAAGGGGATAATTTACTTTAAACCCTGCTTCCAACTATTCAAGAAAAATGAGTTGGGGTAACTCGGAAAAAGACAGCAAGTCTATCTTAGTGAAAAAGAAGCTGAAGTAATCTCGGCAATTAGAATTACTGTTACTCAAATTGCTGAAAACCTTAAACTCGTTCCTATATTGGATCTCACTTTTGAAAAAGAGTCAACTATGGATCAGGAGCTCTTCAAATGCAACAAATTCTATGACATAGCAACTTACAATAGAAGACTAGTTTGTGTCACGATCAAGAAATACAATGTTAACAAACCTTCCTATATTCAGATATGACTTTTCACTGCAGAAGAGAATGAGGCACTGAAACAATGTGCCTACGTCAACTTTACTTTGAACGAATTCAAAGAACTGTCCCAAATTTTGGGAGATTTTGTTTTTGTTGAGAACTGTAATGTAAAATTGCGTTAATTGTGTTTTTTTCTTGTAATTTAAATATTTATCCTCCCAAATCATTTCCATAAAGCATTCGAGATGAACAGTATGAGTTGGAATTTTGGTTTTTCAATAAATTGGGACTTTTTCATATTGTTCTACAAGAAAAGAGTTCCAAAAAATTTCGCTAACTGTTATAGAATCACAAAATTCACGAAACTTGCAGAATTTGGACGTGGACTCACAAATTTCACAATTTGAAGGGACTCTGCATAATGGTACAAGAAAAATTTTCATAGGATACCGATCCGATGCCAAAAAAATAGATCTTATAAAATATCGTACCAATGGAAAAATAATTAATCTTTTCAAGTACAAAGGGAAGAATATGATAAGTTGCTCGACATACTGTTCTCATTACTAGGTTGTGTTTAGACATTTAAAAAAAACTTGTATCATTATTGACGAATGCACTGTAGAAATTGAATGCAATTCTCAGATTTTTTGAGATTATATAGCAAGATTTTTCGCCAAATACAGGAAAAAGACTTAGGATTTGTACCTGTTTTGTTTTGGACCCGGATATAAATTTGAAAGAAATGGACCAAAAATTTTCTGTTGGAGGTTTTGTTGGATACGGAAATTCCTTTGGGGAATTTTTCTTTGCAAACTCCAAAATCTTTAGACTACATGCAATTCTACGCGAATCTCCTGGATCTGTGAAGTCTACTACCAAAAAAGGACCTGGTTAATGTTATGTCATACCTAGTCTTCCCAGCTCATGTTATCTTGGTCTTATGACTTTTCTGTTTATATGTTAAAATATTTGCTTCATCAGTATATGCATTGTTGGATTGCTAATCATTTTAACCAAAAATCTTCAGAGTAAACAGTTAAAATAATGAGTCTGGCTGTTTTGGACATTGATTGTACTGAAAACAATATAGTAAAAGAATTAGGAGTTTTTCAGGATGGACAAACGTAGGTTATTCCTTTCTTCCTCCCAAAAACATTAAAGCAATTTCCCAATTTACTTGATGTACAAAGATCTTCATGGAATCAGTTGGAGCAGTGGTTACGCAAATTATACTGCTTGAAAGAATTTTGAATATCTGTTAAGCTCAGAAACTGAATTTTTTGCAAAAGGTTGTGAAAAATGTAAAATTCTTTCAGAAATTCTGGAAGCAAAGGTTACAAATTTGGATGACTACGCATGCTTTAAAGTTCGGAGTTGGATTTTCAAAGATGAAGAATGTGATTGGAAGTGTAGCAACTGCCCATTTCTTCATGCAAAAACTCTTCCTTGTGCAGAAAGAAAAGCATTTGCATACGGAAGATGCGCTTGATGTTTTTTAACAAATTGTAAATCGTAATAATCTTATTCTAATAACTTTTCTGAACTATAATTAAATGTCAATGTCAACAATGTTAAGATGGTCGATCAATGTGACAAGCCCGTAAGTTAAGAAAATTTTGCTTTTGATCCAGAAAATGATGAACGAAGTTGTTTGGACGTACATGTAATCTGGAAAATCTCATCTTATATTGATTGGTTGAAAATTGGTGTTTTCAACTAGCATTTCACAAAAACTTTTGTTTTTATCAACAATATCGAACTCTTTATAGTCCAATTCAAAAAAAACTCTTAAATTTATCCAAAGAGTAGATTTTGACTTGATTGAAAATTTCTTATAACGGAACTAAGTTTGTGCTTATTTTTGATGATTCTTGTGACGAAATTTCTGACCCCAAACAATTTGTGAAAATTGCCACTGCTGAAGACACAGGGGTCTGAAAGCAATATACATCAAACACAAATTATTTGATCAAAGCAAATTGGGAAGAGATGTAGATTTGCAAAATACGCACATAGTCTTATTCAAGTCACCGAGAGATGTTTTACAAATCAATACATTAAGTCAACAACTAGGACTAGGATCACACTTCAAAGAGTTGTATCAAGATGCCACATCAGTTCCTTATGGTCATTTACTTATAGATTTAACCCCGAAAACAGTTGATTCACTTAGATATTGCTCCAATAGTGGTTCTGTTCCAACCAAATTTAATTTACCAGCCAGAACAGAGACAAAGTTTTTGGACGATGGGTGCCCAAAACGTCTCTATTCACCCAATATTTCAAAAGTTTTCCCTAAGACTTGAAAAACAATTCATTCTCAATTGTCCAAAAGATTTCATTCAGTTTCTGAGCGATTGTTTGGTAAACCTATTAAGAAGAGAGCTGTAAGATCTTCAGAAACAAGACGTGCCTCTCGGCATAAAAGAACTATTTTAAATTCAACTAGAGGGTTACAATTGATATCTACTATCACTCCATTTGTCATCGTGACATAGTATGGAACAGTTGGTTTTAATTTGGTACTCAGTTTATCAATCACAAAGTGCACTTCCAAGAAAACAAAAATTGGAACAAAGGCAAGAAAAAGAAGAGATTGTACCAAAAGACTTAGATCAATTTACAGTGCTGTAAATGCAAGGTTGAAAACGACGGGTAACAAAAAGCATCTTGCTGGTTTAATTTTGAATTCTCCTAGATTTAAAATGAGCCACTTAGAAAACATCATATTTGAAAATCCAGATACAAAAGAATCTATTGTAGATTTTAAATGTGCACTAAAGCGAAAAAATAGCAATTTTCCAGATGTTTTTTTTTACAATTTTGGAAGCAACTCAAATTCTACTCAAACTTGTTATCAACAAGAATACCAAAGCAAAAGATAGAGGAACTTGGATCCCTTTAAAAATTATGAAAAGATAAGACTAAACAGATTGTATTCTAGGGGTAGAGCTGCGTAGCGTACGGGTCTGTGCAAAACTTGAGTAAAGCGAGCGGTTTATCAAAAAAGAAAGTAGAACCATTCTTACAAACCAAGACATTTTAGACAATTATTGGTCCATCAATCAGACGTTTCCGAAAACTTCAAGCTTTTTCAAATTATATCAATGAAATCTGGGGTATAGACATGGCTTTTGTAGACAAGTTAGCTAGTCAAAACAATGGAGTTACTTTGCAAGCTAGTCAAAACAATGAGACACTTTGCAAGCTTTCAAAAAACTGATTTCTCGAAAAAACACTCCTGAAAAGCTTTGTGTTGATAAAGGAACAGAATATGGGGGAAATTTAAAAATTTTTTCAAGGAGAATGACATTGAAGTATACTCAACAATGAGTGAAACATAAGCTGCATTTGCAGAGAGAGCAGTTCAGTATTTAAAACATGTAATATATATCGTTATATTGAAGACAAAAAATTAGTGCACAAATTAAAACAATTTCTTTCTACCATGAATTGTCCCAAAAATTGGTCTTCTGGAAAATCTCTGAGAGATGTGAAAAATAATGACTTTTTATCAATTTGGTATAAAAAATAATTCATGAAATACACTTAACCAAAATTCAAAATTGGGGTCCACAGTTTACCGATGAAATATTTGAAATATCATCAATATCAACAAAAAAACCGGCAATGTATCATCAAAGATCTTAAAAAAGAAGAAATTCTGGACAAAGTTTATGAAAAAGGGCTGAGGAAATGTTCAGATTAAAGGTAAATCATTTTTTGAGTAGTGGCAAGTCAATGGAGCACGACATCGAAAAAGTTGGTTTCGAGGAACTGTTTCTTGCCCAGAATGTAATTATTCTTTTTACAATCAGCAGGAAATAAGTTCCCAAACGAGCAAGAAGTGCATAAAATCTGCCCCCAAGGCAACAAAATGTGTATCATGTGAAGAGTATTTTCCAAGCTATTCACTTCTACAGCATCGCAAGAAAGATCACGTACTGGAAGCGGGGAAACAAGCTATTCTGTTGCTAATTTGAATAATCTTGGAAGTCGAAAAGGATAGTGAACAGATAGTAAATGAGTTGCATACCCATCAACACTTCTTAACGGACACAGAGATGAAAGTTGGACGTCACAAAGTATTCAATTTTCAACTGTCGAAAACAGATCCTAACCTAGTTAATGCAAAAATGATCAAAACTTTGAATAATTAGCAAAATCAACCTTGCCTTGGGATTTGTATTATGCAATATCGAAACCTGCGAATATAGTTATTTCTACGCTCTTGAAAACAACACACTCTTCGGTACTAAAGCAGAGTTGACAGCTATACCAAACAAAGTCAATAAGCAAGATATCTTTGAAGTTTGTACGCAAGAGTGACAAATTAAAAAATGGCGATTCAACCTGATCGCTAACGTCATCATTTTTGCAGCCCTGATTGAAAAGGTACCCAATGGGATGTCCAGGTTCAGTGATTTTTGGACCACTTCTGAGAAATCATTGTTTGATTTCGGGCTCAAGGAAGCAAGCATACAATGATAACTTGTGTTTATTCCCAGCAATTAACGAATATTGAAAGATCGACATCGATAATCTTTGATGATTTTATTGAAAAATCGGATTGTGATTCGAAACAGTTTTGATAGATAATTTACCAATAGTTGAAGTTGTCCCTACCCTTGGCTGTGAAAAAAAAACGATCGATTTTCATAATGATAAACAGATGGACATGTTAAAACTCGGCTGCACACTATTGAACCTAGCGAATGTTTTTCTATACAAGTCAATTGAGTGTAATTTTTATCCATTTTGGAGTGAGAGTGTGATAGTGATATGCTTGGAAAGTACGGGATGATATGAATGGTAGCCCCTCAATTGTTTTAACAAGGAAATCAGTAGCAAAGGAGACGTTCTCGAAAATCGTTAATTTTTTGTAAATCAATCGTTATGCTTGATGCCATTAAACTATCTGTATTCGATGTGCCAGCTTTCAGCTTTGCCCACAGGTTACGATACAAGATGGGACTACAATAAAGAAACCCAAAAAAAAAGGCCAGGTAAATTCGAGTTCAAACCTTTGCAAATATGGTCATGTCATGTTTTCAATCAACGAGAGCTCAATGCAAAATTGAAAACTCCTTCACAACAGGAAGTCTGAAAAATGTTTTCTTCAGAGTTGTTGATTATTTCGGCCCTTGTTAGACTGTTTTTTGGAGAAATCTGTTGCTTCATTTTCTGCCTTTGTCAAGAAGCTAAATCTAGCTTTTCTTTCCTAATCGCGAAACAGAGACAAGATACTGTTCTGCTTCAAAGTAACCATCGGGACAAGTATAAAACCAAACTTCTACTTGGATCTTGGACTACAGTGTACAAAAATTCAGCGCCACGTAAAGTATTCGACAGTTTTGATTAGTTTGTTGTTTTTGATAAGTCCTTCATCTGAGTGGCAGCCGAAACAATGAATTTGTTAAAAATTAGTTCCTAGGGTAATCAAAAATGGACACATCAAAGCATACATTGACAAAGTATCTTGGTGACGACAAAACCCATAAAGCTATTACCTAGCAGTCCACCAGGAAGCTCAACTTTGCAGCCAAAGGCTTGTTTGAAATTGAGCTTGTTAAATATACTATTGAACATCCTGAACCAATCATTGAAGGATTCTTTAAACTACAGTACGCCACGTTGAGATTGCTAGAACTGTATTGTAACATTTTCGACAAGATTTTTGAGGTTAACGAATTTGGCGAGCTCGAAATTGACACATATTCGCTCTATTTGGCTTTAGCAGAAAAAAAAAGATTTCTTATGAACGTGTCCTTCCCACCAAGCGAGCAGAACGGGTTGAAAAGCAAAACCAGGACTGTCGAGACAATTTTAAAGCAGATTCGAAAATTACATTTTTTCCCTCGCAATTTCTGGTTCAAGCACAAAAAGAACGTGACAAGGGAGAACGAGGGCTGCTCAAAGAGGAGTTCAGATGACTGAAATATTGCCAGTGCAGTAAAATAAAAATCAAAAGTATTAATTTAGCAGAAAATGACTGATCAAATGAACATTGGAAGACTCTGGAGATGGTCGGATGCCAAAGTATCGACAAGTATTCGATGAGCCAGTAAATATGAAGTCAACTAATAGAGGATTTAAAACGATTAGCCTTGCAGTTGCAACTTATGAACCAACAACTAACAAAGTACTGAGCGCTGTTGTTACCCTAATTGGGTTATTGAATATGATGGAATACATACCAAACCTCTCAATTTGTAAAAGTTTTTCCTGTAATTGAACTTTTTTCAACAAATGATTCTTTTTAAACGCTGCGCTTGGATAACAACTCACAATCTGTTGTTTCTGGTAATCCAGAAAACGTTTAGAATCTTGAACAAACTGCTGTTCGGCAAAATCGGGCGTCCAAATTTTTTTGAAGCGTACGATCTGAAACTCTTGTTTTAATACATGGGAAATATTTTCCCTCGCAATTTGGCTCCAACATAAACTACGCATCCCTACAGCCAGCTAACCATCCATCTATCCAACCTATTTTTCTGTTTAAGATAAACGTTGCCCTTTTTTGGGCCTGCTAGTAGTTATAATTTTACATTGTTCTACTTGTCTCTTAGAATGAATCAGTTGACGATTTGATCTAGAATTTAATCTTTAAAAAGCAAAAGATGTCATGCGAAATCTTAGTGCGCGATAATAATCTTTCGAAAATGAATCGAAATGCGATTACGGTCATCGCAAAAAATGATTCGTTCAGTGATTTTCATTGCTTATCATTTTTTGTGCGTTTCTTAGAATACTCATTAGACGATGCTTTGATACCCGAAAACACTTCACTTATAGTTGTCAGACTTCCTCGAGGATCTGGATCTGGTCCCAAGGTGTACAATCCAGTGTGAGTTTTCAATTATTGGCTTTCGAAGTTGGTGGGCTTAAATTAGTGCTTATCATAAAATTGAATTACTGTTTAGTGACAAAACTACAACCAAGATGAGCTACAGCGCCAGTATAGCGCAGGCACAGGCTGCAGCTCAGAAGGTATGCGATCGCATAGACGACATGATTAATACATTTGGTTGCCCTAGTGATCAGTACCATGCACTGTGATGTGACCGTGTACCATACTTTTCCCAGTTAGAAACCCTGTATACGCTAGCTAAAACTAAATTATTACACCTGCGAGAGCAATTGTTTTTTAATCCGGAGCTAGACTTTTTCCCGCAAACAACTTTTCTTATAGATTTTTAAAAAATGGACATTGCTTTGTTATGGAACCTGACCAACTTCGAGGTGCGATACCACTTGGTCTGGAGGTAATTTGATTGCTTTTGCCGCCTATCGTCAGGGGTTCGAGACCAGGCTGCACCTTGTTTTTTTCAGTGTCTGAAGTTGAAAACTTTTTTCCCGGAAAAATTGAATAGTAGTTCGATAATTTGTCGGATTATGTTTTGTCGGCTTAGTTGTCACTACACGGATTTTTTTGCGCTGTAAGCATTTTTCATTGTAGTCTCAAGTGTCGTTGATTAATTCCTGTTATTTGTAAGTTTACTCACCTTGACTGGTATATTTTCTTTCTTGCAGTTTTTTTGCTTAGAAGCTTTATTCGGCCTTAATGATTTCGGCTTATGTTTTTGTCGACTTAGTGAATTTATTATTGATCGGGTTACGGGCAAAAATGATTATTCAGAGTGTTGAACGTAGTGAAGACTCTTATATAGGTCTCGCTGATTTTTTTTGTTTGTTTTTTTTTCGGGAAAAAATCCTAAAATTTCACGCTCATTTTGGATTTTTCGCGGTTTGACTTGTGATTTGTTTTTAATTTCAGTGCATTTTCATTGTTAAAAAGAAGGCAAAATCCACTACTGAGCAGCAAAAATGTAAAGGTCACGAAAAATGTGATCGACTTCTAATTTCGAAAATGGAAATCAATTATCAGTATTATGAAAATTTATATGGTTATGGGTTTCTCGAAAACTACTCTACCGATGTTCAAAAAAGTAGAACCGATGGGACGTCCCCTGTGGGTCTGTATACTTCCCTAATCTCTGTTTACCCGACTTCATTTTCTATAGCCTTTAAAAATGTGTGTGGGGGATTTTGGACCCATATTTTTGGATTTTTTTACGTTTTCTCGAAAACGATCCTCTCAAATCCGAGGTTTTGTTTTCAATAAATAGAAAAGGTTGTGAGAAGCTCCCCTGCTTAAGCGGCTATGCCTAAGTTTTTTTACACATAAAATTGTGGCCCTTGAAAAAGTCAATTTTTTTTTTTTTTTTACCATTTTTTTTGATTTTTTTTCGAAACCATCCTGCCAAATCTGAGGTTTTGACCTTGAAATAAAAGACGGCTTGTGGGGAACACCCTCTCAGTAGCGGTTACGCCTAAGTTTTTTCACACAAAAAGTTATGACCCTCAGAAAAGTCTAATTTTTGATTTTTTCGAAACATTTTGACTTTTCTCGAATCATGCCCTCCCAAATCTGAGATTATAGTTCAAATCGAAAGGACAGGTTGTGGGAAGCTCCCTGCATAAGCAGTTACGCACGAATTTGTTTTTACGAAAAAAGAAATGTCCCTTAGAAAGATCAAATCTCGATTTTCTGTCGGCTTTTTAGAAACTTTTTGACTTTTCTCGAAAACTACCCTCAAAGCTGAGATTTTGATTTTAATGGGCAGAAAGAGTTGTGGGAGTTTTCCCCATGCATAAGCGGTTCACTCGTGTTAGACGTTTCGACCAACTTTTCCTCAGCGAACCTAATTTGTGGAATTCCGGGCTTCAATGGAAACTACCAAAAGACCTCGCAGAGGAACAAGTTCGCCTCAACAAATCAGCAACCGATTGGTTATGAAACTGCCATCACTGTTAAGATGAAAAAGAAACCATTGAAACTTTAGCAAAAAAGAAAACGTAATTCAAACAATTCTTAGAAAAAAAAACGAAGAACAAATTGTTTAGCTTTCAATATCTGATATGAAATATTAACGTCTTGAGTTTTGTGAGTGACCTTCATTAATCAGTAACCTAACCTGCCGATGTGATTGTTTCGAGTTTTTTTTTGCTGGGCGGCAAGAATATATTGTAATAATTCTTTTTGTTTGAAGCTCCCTTGCATATGCTGCTAAGCCCAGATGTTTTTCCACATAATGGCCCTCGGAAAAAAATCAAATTTTGATTTTTTGACCGTTTTTTGAAATTTCTCGAAGGTTATCCTGCCAAATCGAACTCCTAGTTATTTTATAACAGAACCAACTAAGGTTTTTGCTTAAGCCCACTTTTTGAAATTACCGTTTTCCTTCCGCATCAGTATGAAAAATTTTTAAACAAGTATTTCCAGCTTTAGGTTGCCTCTAGTTTCATACAACAAAGTCATCCGCATATAACTGATGAAAAAATCTGAGGTCTTAGATAATATATCATTGGCTTTGTGCTTCGTAAAATCAATGGACCTTTAAGTGTTTTCTTCGGGAGCTCCTATATTTTATTGAACAATTTCCGACAAGGTTATCTATTATTGAATCGTTTTTGAAATGCCTTGCTTAAAGTGAGGAATTAATCAATGTATCAAGTTATCCGGTTTTTGTGAGTTATTTTTAAATCGAGGTTATTTTTTGTGAGTTATCCTATAAGCCGATAAATTGGGATAAAGTTGTGATAAGGATTTGAGATGCAGCTGAGATTGGGAACTAATAAGTTCACGACTAAAGCGATCCGTTGTGATAGATCACTTGAACCCATTAAGATCATTGAATTCATTAATTGGGTTTTTGCGCTTTTCGTTTTTTTTCCAGGATAAATGTCTTAAGATTTGATCACGTACAATGAACACGAATTTAATTTTTTTTGCGGTTTGACTGATTTAATTTAAAGTTCTATTTGATTTTTTTTTGCTAAAAGGTAACGATTTTACGTGAAAATGGCGTGAACAAAATTTTAAAGTGAAAATGGCGTGAACAAAGATGCATGACATTTTGTTTCGAAGGTGGAATTCTCAGCGGGATAAATAATCACCTATTGACCCAGTTTATTTTAATTGGGTTAATCTTTATAATTGAAATTGAAATTTTTTTCACATGATTTATTGTTTTAAACTCAAACATTTAAAAAAAATTTACGTGAAATTGTTTTTTTTTGATGAATTTCTTGAGTGCATTCGCTTTTTTTACGCTAGCGGGCGAAGCGTAATAGTATGAACCTTCTTTTAACCTAACTCGAAAATAAAAGTGTTCAGTTGGTGGTACTTTTGCAATAATCGCGATCTGTACCATCAGAAATTTCATTGCATCTGTTCTCTGCTTTATTTGTAGCTCGCTTTTGTCGATCTGTAAGCGTCCGTGGCTGAATGGTAAGCGCGAGAGACTCCTAAACTCTGGGTCGCAGGATGAATCCGAAGCGTTGCAATTTTTTTTTTACTAATTCGAGGCCTATTTCTACTTAGTTCATTTTATTGAGCTGCATTATTGTTGTGTTCTCGCAGGTGTGTTTGCGAAGCGCAGTTTCACCTCTGCGGCTTTGTTTTAGGCTATGTTTTAGGAACTCAAGTGTTTGATATTGGTCTGATTTCTTCCGCAGCCCATTTTCTTTGCGGTATTCAAAAAACGAGAAAAATTTTGTTGCTTTAGGAACTTGCGATTCAAGCTGCATCTAATCCTCAAGTTAAAATATCCGAGTCAATCGTAAGTAGTTAGTGCTTCAAAAAATGTTAAGTAGTGATGGCTTCCCTTAAAGTTCTAAGTGTTCATTAGGGCAGTATGGATATCTCGAAAATGACAGGAAGTGAAGAAGACAAAATAGCCACAATGCAGAAATTCTCTGGCTCTGATTTCGATCCGTCCAAGTAAGCGTACTATACCATTAGAAAGTCTTAATCGTATTTATACTGAATTGTCATAATAGCTCACAAATATAAACGATTAAGGTTTTAACATATTGTTACAGATACGTAAGCATGCCAGCCAAACCGCCTCCGAATTACATCTGCCACAGGTGTGGACAGCCGGGCCACTTTATCAAGTACTGTAACTATGTTGGGCCAGCCAAAGTGGTGAGCATTAGTTTTGGAACTCCGATTTTTGGATCTACTTAACAATCTCCACCCCTTTCAAGAAAGGGGGGGGGATTGTTAAGTAGGTCAAAATGGTCGATTTTTCAACCAATCAGAATGCAGCAAAATCATAATTTTCAATAGAAAGCTCATTGCTAATTTACTGTATTTATTTATAGGGGTGGAGATTCTTAAGTAGGTACCATAGGGGGGAAAGGGAAATTGTTAAGTAGATCCCAATTTTTTACGTTAAACAAAGAAGTTGCGAAAGTTTAAATTGTTATCAGATAGAATTAATCTCTGAACGCAAGCAAAGCTAGTGTGATATAATCAGTTATTTGGGTAGTTTTTGTTCCGACTTTCGATACGAAAGTAACGGAATATTTGTGCTCGGGGTGGGTTTTTTTTTCTTCAGACAAATTTCGACTTTTTAACTGGCCATTTTTGAAGGAATTTTTTTATATCATTCGAAAGCTATTGTTGTCCTGAGCTTAAATTTGAAAAAATATTTCACCTGTGACCACTTTTCGTAAAGTTATGGGTGTTTAATGATTGCCATTTTGGCCAATTTGGAACAATTAACGCGCGATATATTTCGCGCTATTAACGCGTAAACGGAGATTTAATCCGCCTTAGAAATTGTTCCAAATTGGTTCAAGAAAGCTTATATGCCATAATTGATATAATAATAGGAGCGAAATCTATCTTTTTGTACTTTATATGGCGTGTGGGGGGATGATTTTCATTAAAAAATTCAAATTTTAGAAAAAAAAATTTCATTTTATTTTTTTATATTTAATTTTTTTTGTTATTACTGCTCATGAAATCTCAAAAGGCAGTCGGAACATTCAGGGCTTCGCCCTGATACCAGCAGTCTTGTTTATTATTTACGCTCAAAATTGTTCACACTTCACTTTTTGTGTGTGAAAACTCATTTTAAATTAATTTGCTTGACGGCATGCGCTTCACGCTCACCAAAGCTACGATAACAAAAAATGAAGAAAGGTTTTTGGGTCTTTTACTTATTCCTCTCAAATTTACAACTTTTGCAATTTTGTAGTACTCAATGTATAAATACAGAGAACAAAAACGGGGGTTATTCTCACGCGCGAAGGACCGAATGGGCGAAAAACTCGTGGGCGAAGGACCGAAAACAAAATTAGCCGAAAGTCAATTTTTAAAAAGGAGCAATTGCTATTCAATTAAAATGAAGTAAATGAAGCAATATTTCGCTTCTTTCTTAACGAAACCCTTGAAATATAAAATTTGTTCCAATTCGGCAGCGGTCAGTGACAATTTGAAAAATTTGCATATTTCTGCCGTTTTTATATTCGGCCAATATCAATATTCAGTCGCTGGAAATATTTACTTTCTTTCCAAATTTTAGATTACTGAAATATGATTGGCTGATTTTTATTTTCGCGCATTCGGTCCTTCCGGTATAAGGGATTCCACCAACAAAAACATTAATCACTCTGATTCGTTTGGTTATTACAAATGCAATTATTTCAATTTTTAGCCGATTTCTAACAAGGCCGAATTTTGAGCAGATGTTTGGCATTTTTCCTGTAGCTATTTTCTGAGTTTTTATTATGGTCTAGGTAAAACTATGCAGGTTATCTTATCAAACTTGAATAGCTATCAAACTTGAATAGATATCTAACTTGAATAGATATCAAACTTGAATAGGTATCGAGCTTATTAAAGTTTTTGGCTGATGCGGCTTATTTATAAGTCGACTTAAAGTTGTGAACAAAACATTTTGAAATGGTGCTGAAACTTGATTGGCTAGAATTAGCCAATCAAATTTAGAATTAGAAATCGAAGCAAAATGGTTTCAGCTCAAAATGTTGAAATATTGATTTTTGGGCGGAATAAGTAAGAAGACCCTGGTTTTAAGTCTTGATGCTCGAAATGATTTATCACCTGTTTAGGTCATAGGCGTTCTTTTCTTAAGGCCAATCTCAAATTTGATTTTTCGCGCGCGTCTTTTAAAATTTTTATGATCATTTCTGAATTCAAGTAATTTAAAGTTCATTTGTAAAGAGGAAGACAAATTCCGCTCTCTATTAGTACGTGAATGGATAATACATGGGGCAAAATTAACATCCAACACGGGAAATTTTCAGATTAATTTTGACGCAATTTCGAAAGATCGAGAAATTACTGACGCTAATTATCAAAGAAAATCACTCCAATTTCGGCGCCAAAAAGTCTCCAAGTACAAATTAAACAATTATTTTGGCGGCAAAACGTCTAAATTTTATCTCCCATAATCTTTAAGTGCCACTTAAGATGGTAAATTTTTGCCGTTTAATTTTTGATTGCCGCACTTAATATATTGAATTTTGTTCATATTTTCGGCACTGTTGAACAAAGTTTTCATTTTCGGCACTGCTGAACTTAATTTTTTTTCGGCACTGTTGTATTTCGGCACTGTTCTGCCCCATGTAAATTCAACGCTGGGGTGGAGGATCTTAACTTGGTCTAATTGGGGGGGGGGGTTGTTAAATTGAACTAATACGTGAATGGTTTTAGAATACTGAACTTAAGTTTAAGATTTTGTATCGGAATAAAAACGTCCACTATTGATCTGTAATTGGGTGAGTATCACGGAAAAAGTGCCCATCATAAATTGTTTTGAAATGCGAAGAGCTCAAATGTGATATTTTAACTAATTCAAAATTTGTTTCCCAAAAAATTCAATCATCGTTTTCGATTTCCTTGTTCATTGACTCTTATCCAACCATTTTTGTTTGTTGGGAAATTTGGTTGGCTGTTAGTCCTTTTTTTCTGTCAATTTTGTTTGACGTGAGAATGTACAAATGGCGTGATAAAACGAGAATAATTTTCTAAAATAAATTTTGCCTAGTGATTCAATTTTTTCTGATTGGGTGAGTTTAATAAGTATATCTGATTTTTTTTTCTCCGAATTTCAAAAGTTGCAAAAATTTTCATGAAGTCATAATTTTGCGTTTGACTTGAATATATTGACAATTTTACAACAGTCCGTTGGCTATATTACTGAGTTAGTATAATTTATCTATAGACCACGTGAAAAATGTTTTTAGGTTTTGTTGTTGTTGTTTTTTTATCTCGGAAAACATCTAAAACATGTTCATGGTCAAGTTCAAGTACAAAATTCAAGTTAAGATGTCAGCTGGGTATGGGAGCAAATAGAATTGCTGTAGTACGTCCATGCTGTGTGAGAGCTTCTGCGACTACTGTCTTGCTTAGAGTCGATGAACGTAGTTCAGACTCTTATATAGGTCGTGTTGATTTTTTTTTCGCGGTGTGACATTTGATTTCTTTTTATGTTCGGTTCATTCATTTTGTTGCAAGGAAAGCAAACTTCCTCTATCGAACAGCAAAGAGGTAAAGGTCACAAAAAGCATGATCGACTTCTAGTTTCGAATGTGGATTGTAATTTTCGGATTTCCCGGCGGAATAAAAAAATTACCTGTTGATCCAGTTTTCTCAAATTGGGTTAGTTTTATCAAAAAAGTGTCAATCATAGATTTTTCTAGAAATTCAAAGACCTTTAAGGCAATATGTTTTTAAGAGTAATGATCGTAATGAAGACTCTTTTATAGGTTTGCTGATTTGTTTTCAGTAAAATTCTTAAAAGTCTACTAACTACAGATATGCATTCATACTTAATGATGCATTTATAAATTCACTTAGGTTGATATGAGTTCAATTGAAATTCATCTGTTGAAAGTGACGTAAATAGCACTATCCAAATCTGATCGTAGAAATGGCACGTAAAACTTGAACGGTTTCTAGTTTCGAAAGGGGAATTTAGTTTTTAGATTCCACCTGTTGATCCATTTTTCTCTAGTTGGGTTCATGTTATCAAAAAAGCGCCAACCATAAATTGTTCTGGAAAGTCAAAGAGCTTAAAGGGCATCTATTTTTTTCTTTGAAATTGGCAAGTTGAGATTTTAGAACATGTTTTATTCGGAAAACTCTTTTCCAATCTTCGATTGGCTATGTTTTTCTTTAAAGTTCAAAATATAAGATTTTTTCAGAAAACAAGTCAGTTTTTTTTTCGTTTTACTTGCGTTCATTGACTTTTTTGGAACTGTCTATTGAATATGAGTAAATGTTTTTTTTTGGTTTTTGCGTTTTTTTTATTCAAAAGAAAGCATTAAGTGGCGTCCTCTCAACGATTCTTTCCGATTGCAATAATTTGAAGACAAAAAAGCATATACCAGTTCAACGGCCTAAAATAATTAATTCCAGAAAAAACTTAATTTTGGCTGATAGAATTTTATTAGGCTTCCCGTTCTTATTCAGCGATACTTTAATATTCGATTTTACGCTGATTACGCTTGCGATTAGCAAGTGTTATCAAACTGGATTATAGACTTTTTTCCCGCGTTAACTCGTTTAACAAAATCATTTCAATCACTTGTATGTTGGTTTAAAATGAATTCAAACTTCTTTGCGTTCCCAGTCACTTAAGCCTGGAGGTAACGATTATGCCTTGGAAGGTCCTTGGTTGGAATCTGAGAAGGACCTGTTTTTTTTCAAACGGGAAAAATTCCGTTTCAAATAAAGTTGTCGGCCAATTATTTGTCTGGTCATTTATTACCCTGACTTCGTATTTCCTTTTTTTTTCGCTTACAAAAAACCTCAGCCCAAATTAATTCGGCCTATTTTCATCGGCCTAATGACCTAATTTTGGGTCGTTTCAAGTGAAACACAATTTTAACACTTCCCTCTGCACTTTTCAAGTGGGTTGTATGTTTACTACTCGGTTTGTTGAAACTTATTTTTTCGTTTTGAAAAATGTTTTCACGTTTTGCAAAAATATTTGTTTGTCTCATACACTGCTACTGAGTTTCATAAAAAGATATCAATTTTAAGACCACCTGTGTACCTGTGAATTCCCTGTGTGCCTGGATACTCCCCTGAAGTCTTTTTCTACTTGACCCCTCTGTTTACCGCCTTCGAAAAAGTGTGGCTTTCTCGATAACTACCCCTCTAAAATCTGAGTTGTTAGTTTAAATGATTAAAACTGTTTAGAAAAGCTCCCCTGCATAAGCGGATACGCCCAATTTTTTCCTACACTTAAAGTAATGGCCCTCGGAATAGTCAAATTTTTCATTCTTGACGGTTTTGTGATTCTTTTTTTCTCGAAAACTAACATCTCAAATATGATATTGTGGGTTCAAGGGATTTAACGGGCACTGGGAGGCTATCCTGCTTTAGCGGTCTTTTACAAAGTTTTTTATCCAAAAATTTCTCGCCCTCGCAAAAGTCAAATTTTTGATTTTGACCGTTTTTCAAATTTCTTTGAATATTCTCGAAAACTTCCTGCGATATCTGAGCTTTCTTGCGATATTTTGGTTTCAATTTTAAGAAGGGGTTGTGAGAAGCTCATTAAATTATGCGACCACCTCCCACTTTTTCTGACGCCAAAATTTATGGCCCTCGGGAATTTTGATTTTTTGACCGTTTTTTTTGAAAGTTTTTTGGTTTTTTTTAAATCGAAAACTACCCTCCCAAATCTCACATTAGGTTACTTAAATTCCTGCTACATGAGCGGCTCCGCTCTGTTTTTTACACAAAAAACTATGGTTCCGGGAATGACATTTTTAAAATATTGACCGTTTTTCGGAGTTTTGTCCGTTTTTTTGGACTTTTCTGCTAGCTATTCTGCCAAATCTGATATCATAGCTTTAATCGAAACAATACGTTGTTGAAAGCTTACGTTTATAATTGGCCGTGCCCAGTTTGTTTAAGAAAAAAATTATGGCCTTCAAACAAGTCAAAGTGTAGAAACTTACGCAGTTTTTTGGAAACTTTTTGACTTTAGGCGAAAACTATCGTACCAATTGTCAGGTTGTGTTCAATCGAGAAACTCGGTTTTGAGAATTTTCTAGTTTTTTCAACATTTAATTTTTTCAACTTTTTTAGTTATGTTGTATTTTAGTAATGTTTTTTTTTTCATAGACCACAATTCCTTCTGTGAAAAAGGCGACTGGTATTCCCATGATACACACAAAACCAGCCAATCAAGACACACCAGGGGCTATGCTCACAGCAACCGGAGACTACGTAGTTCCTATTATCGACAGGCAAGTACATGCGACTTAAATTTAGAACGAGGGCTATGAATGATTAGGGCATGGTATCTGGATAAGAGAAATAATTTTATTAATTTAGTTTATTTATTGAGATTAAGTATGCGTGTTTTGTAGTACTCGTATTGTATTGGAAGTTACATTATCGCAGCTGTCAATTGTGAATTGAGTCCGTTTGATACTTTTCGATTGAGCATGTTAAGTCATGTTTTGATTTGTAATATCGATAGTGAAACAGTAGTTTTGCCAAACTTACCTTGCGATACGACTGGAAAACTGAATTCATGAGTTTTTGATTGAATCATTACTCCTATCGTGAAGTATCTTGAAAAACCAATAGTTTGACATGGAAAATAGTTTGACAAGGAAAAAGTATCGGGATATATTTACATAGTTTAAATAACGGTTCATTTTTAATGACAGACTTGCAATATTTCGGGCCTGTAAAAAAGTAAGTTTTCGACTGTACTTATCGCCTCCAGAAATTTCAGTTTTTTTACTCTTGTTTGTCTATTTTAGCCAAGCAATATCAGAAGGCAAAACAGAAAAGCCGCCCTTCATAGACAATGAATCAGACGAGGAAAACAGCCAGGATGTGGACAAACTGACAGCTGAGTCATCTGCAGGTGCATCAGACACTCCTGACTCGTACAGATGTCAGCTGTGTGAGGGACCATATAGAATGGCTGTAATCACCCCCTGCTGTGGAGAGAGCTTCTGCGACGACTGTTAGTTAATAGATATGTTGTTAATTGGTGTCCCACAATCACACATCGCGTCATTTCACCGATTATGCTTTTTATGCTTGAACGCATACGTTTATAAATCCCGTCAACGAAGGTTACGTTTTGTTCTGATCAATCATGAAACAGCGTGTTTTTCTTCCATGTTTTTGATATCTTAAGGGCCTCGAAAAGATTTCTTGTCAGGGAAAACATGTCGGAACACACGGTATTTGGTCTGCTAGTGTGCGCCTTTTCCATGAATGAGGCTACCTAATTTTTCCCACTTTCATAACGAAAGTAACGGAATATTTGTGCTTCGGTTTGGTTTTTCTTTCTTCGACAAAGTTTGACTTTTTAACTAGCTGACGGAATTTTTAAATATCATTCAAAGTATTGTTGTCCTGAGTTTAATTTTGAAAAGATATTTTACCTGTGATCATTTTTCGTAAAGTTATGTGGGTTTAAAATTTGCCATTTTGGCAAATTTGGGACAATTAAAGCGCGATATTTCGCGCTATTAACGCGTAAGCGGAGATGTAATACGCCTTAGAAATCGTTCCAAATGGGTTGAAGGAAGCTAAAATGCCATAATTGATTTGTTAATAGGCGCAAAATTTATCATTTTGTACTTAATAAGACGTGTGGGGGGATGCTTTTACATAAAATTAAATTTTTTTTTATTACATTGAAACGTTTCATGTTATTAATGCTCCATAGACCTTAAGAGGCAGTCTGAACATTCAGGGCTTCGCCCTGATACGAGCAGTCTTGTTTTCATTTCTTGCCCATTTGGGTTGTTTTGTGATGCATATTTTAAACTTTTTAAACACCATAATTTTTTTTTTCATCTACCGCGGGAACTTTTCCACTAATATGAAAGGATCACAGTTTTTTAGTGAATTACAGTTTCGAAACTTAAGTTTATTTTCAGAGTTTCGAGTGGAATGAAGCAGATAACATGTTCATCCGTTTTTAGCAAAGATGTGTTTATCAAAAAAAAATTTGATTATAAAATGAATTTAGAAATTGAGAAAAATCCGTTGTGTTCTGTTTACCTGAGTCATGAAAATTTTTGCAATCTTCCGATGGCTATGCTATAGTCACGAAGTCGACTCTTTTTTTTAAGAGTCGATGATTTAGTTCAGACTCTTATACAGTAGCGTATTTAGCGCGGGGGGCGAACGCCCCCTCAAGGATTCGTCTCCCCGCCAACAGAAAGGGTCCCCCTATTGAGATATGCAGTTTTGGCTGACGGACCCTTAAATTTTTCTAAAGGAAAATTCTGTGCCAATTTTTAATAATTGTGAGGGAGAAGCGCGCGTCAAAAAAGTGCAATTTTTTGGTCAAAAATTTCCTTTTCCCTGTTTTTTCAAAATTTTGCCTGAGGCCAAGAAAGTTTGGTCAGAATAGGGTTTTCTTAGTACTCTGGGAGAGCTTAAAAAGACAATTTGGTCAACCCAAAAAAAGGTCGGCAAAATTTTCGACAATTTTTGAAAATCTCTCCTCGAGAGAAAATCCTATATTCGCCCCTGCTCTTACATAGGTCGTGATGATATTTAATTTTATTTTTAGGAAAAGCCCTAAAATTTGGTCCGGCACAATTTACTTTTTCGCGGTTGGACTCTCCTATCAAGTTCAGTTCATTTCTTTTGCTCAAAGGAAGGCAGACTCCAATATCGAACAGCAAAAGTGTAAAGGTCACGAAAAACGTGATTGATTGACTTCTAGTTTCAAAAATGGAATTTAATTTTCAGATCTCCCAGCGAAACAATTTACCTTGATCCAATTTTTTCTCATTAGATTGTTCTTATCAAAAAAGTTTCAATCATAAAATTGTTCTAGAAAATCAAAGAGTTTTAAAGCCATCTTTTACTTCAAAGAAGCTGAGATTTTTTCAAAAAAACAAGTCAGTGTTTTTTTCTGTTTTCTTGCGTTCATTGACTCTTTTCCAACTGTCTGTTGGCTATGTTTCCATTCAAATTCATTTACACTCTCCAATTATCAAAGCTGAAATGGCGTGCAAAAACGTGGTCGATTTCTAGTTTCGTACTTTTCCTAAAAATCCGATTTTCTCAAATTGGGCTAATTTCATCAAAAAGTGCCTAATTGCCAATTATAAGGTGATCTAGAAAATCAAAGGACTTGAAGAGCATCTGTTTTTGCAACGAAAATTGAAAGGTGATATTTTTCAAAAAAAAAGAAAAGTGTATTAGTACGAACCTTCAGAAAAAAACGAGTGTATTAGTACGAACCTTCTTTTTTTCCAACTTAAGTCGCAAATATTGGTGCGGCACCCTAAGAATGGTGAGGCACCTTTACAGCTTGACTTTCGTTTAGTAATAAGTAAACACAGTTGATGCATTTTAAGTTCATCAAGTGAATCGGAAAAAAATGATTTGTTTCAAACAACGTATCAATAATGAACATTCGATTTCAGAAATTTTCTAACTGAATATATCCCGCAATTTTTGAAATGCATAATTTATACAGAATGCGGCTTTATGCTTTGCGATTTGTTACATGCAAAGTTAGTGTGGATGCCTTCAGTTTGTTATTTTCCTAATTATTACATGCAAAATTGTACCACTATTGCTGAATCGCATTGGCAAGGTATTAGCACATGTAGCTGCTTTATTCTTGAGTACTGTTTGTCGGTTGTTAACCTTGCGTGGCTGAGAGGATAGTGCGTGAGACTCAAAATCTCTTGATTGCAGTAGGTCGGAGATTTGAATCCAACCGACAAACACTAGTCACGAATAAAGCAGCTACAAATGATTATAAATTGCCAATGCGGTTAAGCAAAAGTGACAGCAAATACACAAATAGACACAATTATGCTTGTAATAACTTGGAAGATTACAAACAGAAGGCATCCACACTAACTTTGAATGTAACAAATCGCAAAGTATAAAGTCGTAATTTTTTGAAATGCATTTCAAAAAATTACGAGGTATTTTCAGTTAGAAAATGTCTGAAATCGAGTTTTCATATTTGTTATGTTGTTTGAAACAAATCATTTTTTTGGTTCATTAGAATTTGCTAATTCGAGGCTTATTTCTACTTTTTTTTATTTCACTTGATAGAGCTGCTTTTTGGCCGTGTTTTCGCAAGGGTCTGGGAAGCGCAGCCTCGCCTCTGTGTTTCCAATTGTCTGTTGACTATGTTCAACTCTATAGTTTTCGCAGTACCTGGTTCGATTCGAGGCTCATACTTTGTTAAAAACATTAATTCAGATGATTGGATTGGATTAGTTCTCAGGAAACCAACTGAACAGTAAATGTTTGTGTTCAGGCATTTCGGATCGGCTGATGAAGAATGAGAAGAAGTGTTATGTCTGTGCCTCAACAATTAGCGTCACCTCCCTCATCCCCAACAAGAGTCTCAGGGACGCCGTTATCAAGTGGCAGAACGACTCAGGAGTAATCACTTCATCTACCTCAACCGCCAAAATGGGGTCAGTTGATAATGAAATATAATGTAAACAAGGATATCCAGTTACTGTGCAAGTAGCACAGAATGTTCCGACCATAGTTTTAAAAAATACAAAGAAAATACATTTTTTTTCAAATTAGTGTCGTTTTCTCTGCGTGTTGTGATAAAAGGATCTGATCCAAAAACTAGAGCTTAGGCATATTCGACAGTCATAGTAAAATGAGCAAATTGTTTAACTTCCTTTCTTAAAAAACTACTTGATTAACAAAAAAAATCTAAAATTTTTTTGAATTTTTTTGAAGTTTTCCGATTTTTTGAAGTTTCCTATTCCAAAAAGGCGCTAAAGTACTTGAAAAAATATTTTTACTCGAGTAAAACTAAGTTTCTAAGGGTTAATTTTAGCTACTTTAAGCTTTTAAGCTATAAAATTAAGCTACTGTAAGCCTACTCGTTCGCTTTATTCGCTCGAATTAAACTAAAAATCCCAAATTTAAAACGTGTTTTTCTCAATGCTGGGTCAATTTTTTGAATGTCGTTCGAATCACCACTGAAAGAGCGTTAATATGATGAATCATTCGACCCATTTTGATCATTACACTAGCGAGCTTGCGAGCGTTAGTGCATCAGTACGGACCTTCTTTTTTTTCTAATCTAACTCGCAAATAAAAGTGTGTACTTATTTGGTGGCACTTTTGCTATAAACGATCTAAGTAATGGAAATTTCATAGCATCTGTTCTCTGCTCTATTTGTGGACAGCGTTTGTGTTTCATTAAGCGTCCGTGGCTGAGAGGTTAGTGCATGAGACTCATAGCCTCTAGGGCGAATCCGAGACAGCCGAATTTTTACTTATTCGAGGTTTACTTCTACTTTTTCTTATTGCGCTGTATAGAACTACTTTTTGTCGTATTTTTTAAAAGGCCTGAGCAAGCAAAATTATTTTAAAAACTATGACTATGTGATTTAAAGGGAAGGAAGAAGCTGCGAGATTTAAAATTCATCAAATCATACCATTGTTGTTCCTTTTTTAAGGCCTACACTCGGTTTTTGTAGTTGTTTTTATGGGTTTGGGATATGTTGCCTCAAACTTGGAAGCGCAATGATAGCAGATCATGGTGAGCTTCAAACCACCCGGTGGTTTGAAGCTCGCCATAATCCGTTATCATTGCTTCCATGGCTGAGACAACATATCTCAAAACCATATAAATAACCACAAAAATGGACTCTTTTCCACTCCCCCTACATTTCAACTTTTTTTTCAACTTATTTTTCGTAATATTCTGGCTGAATGCGTGATTTTAGGATAGAAGGTGTAAAGAGCAAATGTGTTCACAATGCAAATTTTCAACTTAAGGACAACTTAAAGTTAATTTTCAAAACTGAAATTTGAAATGTGTGTGGGGGCGACCTTTCGATTAAAATGGGCAGTTTTTTCGAGTTAGAGTTGGGGACCGCGACCGATTCCCCATTACTCATTCTACTTTGTAGTTCGATATGGGTAATTTGTTGTCATAATCATACAATGTTTAGAACATCTCCTGGTGCTTCCCCGCACTACACACCTTCCGGAAACAGTTCGCCACACCATGGCAGCAGAACTCCGCAAAAGGGGGAAACAGCTGTGGATCCCAGCATGAACGAGTCCAGATCGAAATCGCTATCCAGTCGACTGCAGGTGATCCAGGAGATAGAACAAGAAGATGGACTCGTCTCTGTCAATCCTGCAACAGCTGCTGGCGGAGAGAAGGAAGTGAATGAGAGTAGCGCAGTCGCGAGAGAGGAAGGATTAGGAAGCGGATTGATTAAAGAAATGTCAAAGACTCTCTCTGACCTGTATGGGGCTATTAATTGGGATGATGTAGCTAAAACTGGAATTAAAAACAATTCTGCTGCTCTAGCTACTACTGCCAATAATTTACCATACATTTCTACCAATGCTTCTTTGACTAAGTCACAAACTAGCAGTTCAGTGCCTGATTTTCTAGCCGCGTCCTCGCATCAAGCGACCAAATCGCCAGATGCTTCAAATGTCAACAACAACAATAACAAGGTAAGCATTTTGTTGATTAGCTTTAATTATTTGTCCTGGTGAGAGCTGCTGCTTGTGCTACGTGCGAGCTTCGAAATCATCAGCCGCATCGGTTGGGCATCTGATCAAGCCATCGCGTCATGCAGTTGTGGAAATCTTTGAATCTGGCTACTGAACAGCTTTGTCAACTTTATGCTTCTTTGTTCCGAGGACCGATGCTTCTGCTATATGTCGGAAAGTTGAACGAAGAGGAAATTTAAGAAATTGATTGCAAGTTTCAATGATGCAAAGTCTAAGAACTGATGAACTGGACTTGATTTAATTCGGTGTATTTAGAACTAAAAATACATGTTATTTAGTGGAATTCAGTATGAGAAGTGCTGCCTTTTGGAAGCTCAGTAAGGTCCTCATGAGATGGTATGGGTTGTTCAGTTAAGATGATCGTACAGTCATTCTAACCAGCACTCGATCCAGATTAAAGAGAACCTACTTTTTTGAGCTTCTGCAAGCATTATAATTGAGATCATACTCATAGCATATGTTATCAGTGCCATATTATTAGGCCTATATACAGAATTTTAATCGAACTGCAGCTACATTATTGGATCAAACGAAAAGAAAAAGGTTTTCTATGGCTACGTTATGACATGGTCTTCATTAACATCGCGAGATTGAAGTCTATATCGCGAGATGCGGGCGTCTACATTAATAAAGCGAGACTGAGGCGGAAATTGAATGTCAAAATATCGCTCGGCAAATATCCGTTTACTTAAGTCTTGAATACCGTAGTTCTTCATTTGGAAAACTACTGAACTAAAATTAGAGCAACTAATTTTCGGGTGGTCATTTTTCTTAGTTCCGCAAACTTTGTTTTAGCATGTGCACGGACACCATGCTACAGATCCGATGTGCGCTCATAAAATTTTCTCAAAAAAGGCTGAAGTTATTGAGACAGCGGAAAACATTAACATAAATTTCCGGTTGCTGTGCTTAATTTCTTAATATCTTTGAAGTACTAAATAGAAAGTATATTTTTTGGAAATTAAATTATGAAGAGTTGATGGACGTTGTGCGGACTCTTAAATGGTCGCGTTGATTTTTTTTTTCGTTTTCCTGTTCAGGCTCAAATTTATTTTTCGAGGTTTGACTTCTGATTTCTTTTTTAAGTTCAGCTCATTTCCTTTGTTAAAAGGAAGGCAAATATGGCTGCATTGGCATCATATCTTGGTATCTGTTTTTGGTGGCTGATGTTTGACGCTAATTAAGAGCCCACGGCGCAGATGCTCCGATGTTTACACTGGCCGTCAGCGTAGTGTAATATTACGGACCTTCTTTTTTTCTAACCCAACTCGAAAATAAAAGTGTTTTTTAAAAGTGTTCATTTATTTGGAAATTTAAGTGTAGCATTGGAAATTGCATAGTATCTGTTCTCTGCTTTATTTGTGGCTAGTGTTTGATCTCTATTAAGCGTCCATGGCTGAAGGTTAGTGTGGGAGACTTAATATCTAGGTCGCAGGTTCGATTCTCAGATGTACCCGACTTTTTATTATTGCACTTTTTAGAGCTGATTTTGCCGTGTTCTTGCTTATGTTTGCGAAGCAAAGCTTCGACTCTTCGTAGAGTCTTAATCTCGAGGTCTGCTTTCCGATTCTGGCGCATGCTAAAGTTTTTTTGACTTGTACCTTTTAATTTCTTTCATTTTTTGATTCTTGTTGGACTGATTGTTTTGTATTTTCTCGTTTGTGTTTGAAAAGTGAAGCTCATCTGTGTTTAAATAATTTTTTCGTCAATAATGGAGAGGCAAGAGATACAGCTTCAAGAACTAATTAATAACAGCTTAAGTACATAACTAACGATTGTGTTATAAGATCAGTTCAATATTTACAACCTAATTTGAAATTTGATGTTAAGTTTGTGTTCCATTGGTGCGTCCTCTATTAGTTTAGTTTCAAGCAAATAACATGAAATATAAATAATGATTGCATTGAAGACTCGTATTGGTGTTCGTTTTTTAAAAAAAATGTCTTAAAATTTGTTTAAGCTCAAATTAATTCGGTTTTTTGCGGTTTGACCTTAGATTTCTTTTGACGTGCAGTTCATTTCCTTTTTTAAAAGAAAGCAAATTCAACGATCGAACAGCAAAAGTATGAAAGCCAGGAAACACATGGTGGACTCTTAGTTACGAATCGTTATTGTATGTTTTTTTGTTCATCTAAATATCGGAAGTGTCTTGCCTGAACCTCTTTTTTGGGATTTTTTCTGAAAAATAGTTATTCTTGCGGATTTTGTATACAGTGAATTGACATATGAATAAATCCCGTGACAAGTATGTAATAACAAGTTTCTTGTGATACGTCATTATCCGTTATTGTTCCGACTATTGAAAATGGGTAGGAACTTTGTATTCGGATGTGTTTTAGTTTTTTCTTTGTTTTCCACGCAAATTTAGGTATCACAAAAAATCATATATCATATAAAAGTCCTTTCAGTCTTGATTCGAACCACATAAACAAATTCCCAACATTTTTTCTTGTGTCGAGAAAAACCGGTTTGAAGTTCTTGATTTTTGGTCTTAACTCGAGCGAATAAATAAGTTTACAAGAGCTGAATTTAAGCCGTAACTTTTGAGTTTTACTCAAGGAAAGTTTTTTTCAGCTTAGCGTTTTATTAGATTTTTTAAAAACTGCAAAAAAAAACTGAAAAATTTTGGCCTCATATTGCTGTTTGACGAGTGAAAAAGGTTTGATAGGTTTCGACCCATATCAAGCTTTTTTCCTTTTTTCGGCTTGATAGGTTTCGGCTCATATTGTATCGGTTTAGTGACCTCGTTTTGTTTCATTTGATGGGCAAGTAATTTTTTGTGTTTTGAGTGTGAAGGGGACTTATTAAGTTTTGATATGTTTTAACTCTTTTTGATTTTTTTTCGGCTTAAAGGTTTTCTGCTACGGATTTTTGGCTTTGTTACCGCGTGGTAAGTTTTCTTCCGATGATAACTTCACCTTGCATTGTTGTGGCCTGATTTTGTTTCAAAATGAGCTTTATTCATTTTGATAGATAAGTTTTTTGGATTTTTTTCGACTTAGCCGCTTTCGCGTTTTGTGTCACAAGTGGTGCGAAGATCCGTTTCGCCTCTGTGTTGAATTTTGATTTTTTTTCTAGTTCAATTCAAGTTCATTGCTAAAAAACGGATAGTTGGTCTCTCCAATTACAAAAGAGGAATCGACACAAAAATGTATTTTTTTTTTTTGGTTTAGAAAGATCGAATATCAATTTAAATGCTTTTAAACTAGATAACGCATCACTTCTGACAAGCTTTCCTTAGTGGTAAAGTCGGCTGGGAACAAATCGAACCTCTCTACGCTTTGTTGCAGTCATGTTTTGAGTTGGTCAGAAATACAAGTTGAACTAAAGCCAGGAATGGATTTAGGGGTCGGAACAACAAGTTAAGCAACTGAAACCAATTTCTGTCGGCTTACTTGCCGAGTGTTTTATTTTAGGTACTTCTGAAGAAAATTTTTCTACCGTTTCTAAAGGGTAAACATAATTCATAGTTACCTAGTTTTTATACACACCAAAACTTTCTGTCAGAAAAGAAAATGTTTTCAAACTTTCTTGTTAAAATTTTTGCATAGAAATTTCAGTTTTTTCGGATGCATTGTTTTTGAGTTGTTCTAAAAGTTCGTGGAGTAAGTTTTAGTTATAATTAGTTTTGTGCCTTTCAGGTTTGAGAATTTTCTTTTGAACTTATCAAAAAAATTTCGAACAACAATCATACATACCAAAAAAGTTTGTGGCGAGTGTCGCTCGCGATTCAAGAGTTTGATATTTTCTGGCTGAAATTTTTGAAGATTGATTTTTTTTTTCATTTACGGGCGTCTTTTTTCTATTGTTATCTTTATTTTGTTGCGATCAAGCATTCTCACCATTTCATTTCAAATTCATATTTGATAAGTTTGATGTAATTTACTAAGTTTCAGTTTTTTTTCAGATTTTCTGCTATTGCTTTTTGTGGCAATTAATTGAATAATTTTTGCGTCATTTTTTTTGAAAATTTCATTTGATCTTCGTCTATAGCCATCAACGAATAGAGCCTTTTCTTATCCCCAATAGGATAATCCTGTAGGATATGCCGGTTGTTTTGTTGCAAGGTTTAAGGAAAGTTTTTGAGTACAGATAAGAGTTTTCGGATCTCGATTTTTCTTATCGTTTCCATATTCTGCGATTGGTTTTTATGCGGGTATCTCACATGATGCAGGGACCGAATAATGTTAGCGTTTTACAGTGTTGATTTATATTAAACGCATTGAGCGAAAAAAAAAAGAAAAATTGGCTTAACGAGGTAAAAAGCAATAAGACCAAATTTTTTTAGAAGCTTATCAGAATTAATATGATTGATTTGTTTGTGAAATTTGGAACCACAATTTTCCGTAAAAACGAATCAACTAAGTGTCAGAAAGGCAAATGCCTGAAATAGGGATCAGTTACAATTCCTAACGTCTGATGACAAAGTAGGCCACCATTTTACTATGAAAGTTCCAATTTCTTGAATTGTAAGCAATTTCAAAACAAAATACAGTTTTCAAAGAATTTGTCCTGGAACTTAGTTTTGCCAAATAAAAGAATCACTTCAGCTTTCAGAAATTTTTCTTTCTTAAATTTTGTTTGACTACACAAAAGAATCAGTTCAAATTTAATGATACGCTCAAAAGCTGGCCCAGTAATTTTCGCGTAAGTTTGAAGCAAAGGAATCGACTCAAAATAGCAGTTTTAACGTAAATTGTGGGTCCGAATTCCACGAAAATTAAAACTTTTTATTTGAACTTTTTTTCCTATTTTTTTGTATTCTTTGTTTTTTTTTGCATGTTCTCAGTTGTGTTTTTAGTTTTGTTTGGCTAGTATAAATGAGCGCTGTCAAAGTATGTGTAAAAACATGGAACGAAGTAAAGCTTAAAAGAAATCGCAAAAATATCAAATAAAGATAATAAAACCATGACATTAAAACCAATATCAACCAGTACAAACTTATCAGATGAAAAAATTTTGAGTTGATGCGTGCTGCGAGTAAAATTACCTGAAAATATTGAGCTGATACGTATTGCGTGTCTAGACAAACAGCTTGTGGAAACGATGTGAAAAAGACCGGGGTTATCGATTCTAAGCGCAAACGCGCGTTATCAGCGAAAGGCAAGAGAGGCTGCATTGCCACAAATCTGTGTTAATAATGCTCGCGGTTTTCTTTGTTCACTTTCCACCGATTAGAAAATTTTTATATGTTAAGACGGTTGGTTCCAAAAGTTTTCGTCATTCAGACTCTCCTCCAGCTTGGGATAAACCCCCATTTTTCGTGGAATATGTCTTTGTGAATGCCGTTTAATGAACGAAATGGTTCAGCGCTCAGATCATCTGTCTGTTTTTCTATGAAACTCTAAAAATTGATTCTGTGAACTTGTTATATCGAGTCATTTCTACAAGCGTCATTACACAGAGTTTGGGCCGGCCGAAAAGACCCATTTAGTTGTGATTTAAAAATTCTGATGAATAATCAATTTTCTTTAATGCTAAGTCAAGCCACGCAGATATGTTTCCATTGCGTTTTCATTCCTGTATGCTGACTTGAAATTTCTGTTTGCATGTTTTCGGCCAACTGATTTTTGATTTTTTTTTGTGGATTTTTGTGGCATTTTTCTCATGTGCTCAATGAAAACCAGTTTTAAGTGTATTTTATCAGGATTTTGTCTAATATATGCAGTTGTCTAATTTTGTCTTAGTATGAATGAATTTTCGTAAACATTTATTGTTTGTAAACTTTTTGATTGGAGTATTAGTGACTAAGTTGATCGCTCTAGTTTTTCCATGACTTTAACAGTTAATAATATGCTGGAAGAGGTGATTAAGTGTCATCATTAATTCTTTTCTTATGCCATAAGATATTTACAACGTGATTGTTTCTTCGTTTAATTAGTTTTTTAAAAAGTTTTGATCGTTTGATGATTTTTTTTTGAATAAGGAATGCTGTAATATAATACCTAGCAACCGCTGTTGCTTTTACTTATGTCAAAGTTTCATGTCAGTTTGATGATTTTTTGGTTGGACCACTTCACGATGTTTTTTTTCTTCACAAAGTGATTTCGACTACCTAAAAGAAAGCTCGCTGGGGGAAAAGTATCGTATGATATCAAACCCCTTTCAGCCCTAATTTGAATTTCAAGAAAAATGTATATTGAAAAAGTGCAAATTTTGAGAAAAATTTTGGTCTGTTTTTTTTTTGCCAAAATTTAATGGCACAACTCAATTTTGATGATACTAATTTAATTCTACTGCTATTCGTACGTCATTGAAGCTGTTTTACTTTCCATACATCAGTTTTTAACCGAATTTGGTCGCCTTCTGCGAGAAACAAAGAAGACTATCGTGATTGCTACAAATTGTGTGACCAGGCAAAAAAAATTATTGCGGATTCAAAATAAGGGTATCATTGGGGAAAACAATTCGAAAGTTAGGAATTTTTTTTATGATTTAGAAGACTTTGAAAACTATATTGCTTATGATTGCAAGCTTGATGAATTGATATGAACAAACAAAGAAGATTCAGCTTCTATCAATCTGCTTGATTTGAAAAATTCTGTTTTTTTTTTAGTTGAAACTACTGAAAATGTCAAATTAATGAATTCTATTTATTAAGAGTTCGAAAGCTGAGAAGATGTTGATGGAAATAACAACACATTTTTGAAATTTTCGTCCCCTGTAAATTAGAACATTTATCCATTCTTTTCGATAAAGGTTGAATAAAAGGTTTTGCGAGATTCTTTCAAAAGTTCGTTGCCTCTGCATTAATGATTGACTACTTGTTTTTGGCATTAAAGCATTAGTTGGATGTTTGCTGACTATAGATGCCTAACGGTTTTTCAAACAAGACCAAACAGTGTTAATGAATGAAGTGCTTTCAAAAATTTCCACATGATTAGAAGTAAACCGATTGAGTACAATATATCGAACCCTCTTTTGTACGATTTAATTCTTTTTAATCCAAAAACAGAATAAATTGAGTAGCTGAAGCGTTTTATGTGAAATATCAAGGGTTACATTTAGTTAATCGAATGAAATTTCAAAAGCAAATGTAAATTTTTGCAACCTTTTCAAAATTAATCGGATTTTAACGCTCATCAAATTATTTATGCCTCAGACAGACACTACTTTTCAAGACATTGTAGTTGCTTTTAGTGTTCTCATTTACTTCTGCTGTTTGCCATTTTACTAGCGTTGACTTCTTAGATTTTCTCTTTTTATGTATTTTTTTTTCGCTTAAAAACTTACTTTGTTCTGCTCAAATGATTTCGGTTTATTTTTTATCGGCTTAGTGACCTAATTTTGAGACGTTTCAGGGAGAACATAATTTTAATGCGTACCTCTAGAGCGCACAAAATGCTAAACATCTTAATAGAAATTATAGCTAATATTTTTCATGACAATCATTTTTTTCAGCTTGTTTTTTTCTTTTTTCGACTTGATAGCTTTCGGCTTCTTTTATATCGGCTTAATGGCCTCATATGGCGTTTTTGGAGGAGCGAGAAAAAGTCGATGGGTGCTTGTCTGTGTTTTATAGACCCAGGGCTTAAAAAATTCTAATTAGTCTCAAATGTTTTGAATTTTTTCGGCGTTTAGTTTTTCCATCTTTTGCGGCTTGATAGGTTTCGGCTTCTATTGTATCGGCTTAGTGGCCGTATATTTTCGTTTCACGAGAAAATAAAGATTTTTTTGTGTGTGTTTTGAAGGTGAGGGTGACTTATTATTTTTTTATAATTCCTAAGTTTTTTCGGCTTTAAGGGTTTCTGCTCAGATATTTTCGGCTGTTACAGCTTGGTAATTTTTCAAATTCTTATTTCACATTCTATGGTCCTGGCATATTTTAGTTCATAACTAGCCGTGTTCATTTTGATCGATCCAGGTTTTTGAATTAGATTTTTTCCTACGGCTTTCTTGTTTTGTATCGCAAAGGGCACGAAGCTCAGCTTGGCATCTGTTTAATGAGTGTAATTTCGAAGTTAAAGTCATAATGTTACGAATTTTAGAATATATACCTGTAAATTTTTGAAGCCTTAAAATGCTGTTTAATTTTAAAAATAAGTTCATCTTTTTCAAATAATCAACCAAATTGAAAAAAAAAATCTGAAAAAAATAAACGTTTTCAATTTTTCCCCTCATTTTTGAGCGTTTTGCTTTAAATCAATGTGGTTGAAACATTCTGTGCTACACTCACAGCAACCGGATATCCCTTTTTATTTAAGTACACGTATTTTCCGATTTGATAACCTCCAGTAAATTGTGCTCAAAGTTCGAAAGATTGAGAGTAACAGCATTTTCTGTTTCCTGAAGTTCATTTATATTTTTACCACGATATATTGGCTGTGTTCAGTTTTCCGATGAGTTACTACGATCAAATAGTGCGTTCAATGTAATTAAAAAGTTGGGCCTCAGGAACCGAATCAACCATGCTCGAGAAAGAGGTTGAGCGAAAAATTTCTTAATAATCAATCAGTTCAATGAATTGTTTCGCCTTTTGCATATGAACGTATTTCAGAAAAAAAAAGAATAAGAGCTTTCGTCTCGGAATTTTAAAACTACGATAATCACGATGATGTATGTCTATACCGTGAAGCGTTTAAATCAAAGTTTTTAAGCTAAATAAAAGTATCATTTTTTATCATCTAGAAGTCACCGGCAATTTTAAACTATCATTAGCTAATTAAAACATTGGTATTTATATTGTTCAAAAAAAGTTTCGAATGTCAAAAATTATTGAATTTCAAAAGTTTGAAAGAGTACAATTTTCAAGGGATGTTTGATATGCGTTTTAACAGGTCAGAGAAAATTCTGAAGACAGAGAAAGCAGCCCAGCCGGCGCAGAGTTTGACACTGTAACCAAAGTCTCGCCTCATTATCAAAAACAGAAGAATGATGATAGCAGCGCGACCTTCGATCCATCCAAGCTTTCTCAGTCAGACGCAGAATTGTTCGTGAAAATATTAAATCATGCAAAAACTGAAAAAATGGACCATTTGCATTAATTTTTGGTTTGATTTAGGCTCAAATCCTTGTTGTTGGATGCAAAGAAAAAGGAGGAAAAAGAAATTGCGTCGAAAGCAGAAAAAACTAAAAGCATTGCCCAGGTTTATTTTTTTTTCAAACATTTTTGTATCGCCGCTTAATATTGAGATGTGGCTAATCAATGATATTTAACATAGCAGCTTCCATTTCCGCCACCGCATATGATGCCACCGGGAGGCGCCGCCGGTTTGTGGCCTGGAAATCCGGCAGCTGCTGCAATGCATTTGAATCAACTTTTGATGCCAAGCATGCTTCCGCTACCCATTCCACCAGCCGTGTCCTCAGCAGGCGCTGCAGTGAGCAAAGGATCTGCAGCTGGGTCATCGGATACCTTGTTGGGAGTCCCGTTTCTGAAGCCAATGTCTGAAAAAGAGTTCTACGCAAGACAGAAGCAACTGTCAAAGAAAAGTGGAGAGACTAACATCAAACGACTGGAGGCAAAGTCAGTCCTTTTTCATCTACAACACGATACGTCCAATAGTCTTTTTACGCTTGCGATTAACAAGCGTTATTCAATCGGAATCTACTCTCAAGTTTTTTAAGATTTTCCCAGTTTGCTTAACAAAATCATGCCCGCCTTTTGCCATATGACGGATTTTTTTTGCTCCAAGCAACTTGTTGTTGCAGGTGTTTTTGATTTTTCCTGTAATTTTTAATTTACTAGACCTGACTTCGTACATATTCCTTTTTAAAAAAAAAAAAGCTTTGTTCGGCCTACATGGTTTGGGCTTTGGTTTTATTCCATCCCATTTAAGGTGAACATGATTTTCACATTTTAAAGATTAAAGTAACAAAATTGTTGTCATGAAAACAAAATTGTTGTCATGAAAACTTTGATCTGTCAAATTCTGAAACTAAAACAATTTCATCCTTGTGTGTTTCAAAGAAGGTTCGTAAAAATTATGTTCACATTTTTACGAACCTTCTTTGAAACACACAAGGATGAAATTGTTTTAGTTTCAGAATTTGACAGATCAAAGTTTTCATGACAACAATTTTGTTTTCGGCTCACCGGATAATCAACCAAGTTTTGTCGGCTCACTTGCCGCTCGATAAATGTTTTAAATTTTTTTTTACGAATCGACTGTATTGCTGGACGTGTTTTCCTCAAATTGAACATCATTTGAGTCAAAACATGAAATTTTTGCTTTTGGGTATTTTTTATATTACTTTTTTTGGGTATTTTCCATTTTTGTTTACTTTGCGGCTTTTTTTATTTCATTTTTTAAAGTCGATGAACGTGTCATGATGGGGCTAATGGCAGGGGCTAATGGCAAAAGTTTTTTTTTCAATTTTGACCCAATTTTGGTTTTGAGGGGAAAATTTGCCATTAGAACAAATTTTTATCGTCACTACATAAGGTTACGTAGTTGAATTATGCATTTTCTTTTTACTGATCTGGCCGGCCCTTTTTTAACTTTCTGGTACTTCGGTTTACTGACCTACCACCTACATTTAGGCTACTCGAGAAGCAATTACAACAATTAGTATCCAGCGATGACTCGTCTCGAGGTGCACGCAAGATGAAGAAACTTGCGAGACGACGTAGGTCTCCATCGCCGAGAAAGTCCCGCCCAGAGAAGCGGGCGCACAGGGAGAAGTCCCGAGAAAGAAGGCCTTTCCAGCCAAAACATGGTTGGCCAGCAGACGACAAGCGCCGAGGAGAGTACAAAAGGTACGAACCGTATCCTCCACAGTCAAAGAAGCATAGGAAACAGAGTAGGTCAAGAAGTGGTTCTAGAACATTCTCAAAAAGTCCTAAAACCCGATCGCCGTCTCCGAGGGGCTTGAAGAAACCGAGAGCAGCGAAGTCGCCATCTTTGACCGAGTAAGCTTTAAGTTAACTTTCTGTCAAACTTTTGACGGAAAGTCAAACGTTTCTGAAGAAAATTGATTAAGCTGGAGTAACATAATTTGTTCTTTAGAATATCTGATCCCTTAGAAGCAGTACTAAAAAGTGCCAGACAAAAGGTGGAGGAAATGGAGACGTCTTCAAAGGTAATCATTAGTTTTTAGTGTCACTTTGGAAGCTAGTGCAAAAAGGTTGAGATACAGCACAAAAACATTGTTATGGCCTTTTTTTACGAAGTGAGCGGGAAGGAACTATCGCGAGACCTGGGGATTTTCTAACAAGAAACTTTCAATCGCGATTCGGATTCTCAAAAGAAATTGTTAAAATATTGTCTCAGTGTGGAGTAATTTCATTTTTCAGAGTAATTTACTGCGGGGAGAGAGAATGAGAAATCCGTTTTGGCTATCTGTTAAACAATTCTCTAGCTATAGTAGATATGGCTACCGTATTATTAAGAGTCGATGAGCGCAGTGAAGACTCTAATATAGGTCTTGGTGATTTGAAAAAAAAATTTTCATGAAAAAATCGTAAAATTAGTTCATGCTCAAATTTGATTTTTGCGGTTTAAAGTATGATATCATTTTAAATTTAGTCCATTTCCTTCGTTAAAGGGAAGGCAAACACCACTATTCGACAGGAAAAAAATGTAAAAGTCACGAAAAACGTGAACTATACCAATTGATCCTGTTTTCTCAATTTGAGTTAAGATAATCAAAAACGTCCCAATCTTAAATTAATCTTGAAATTCTTTGAACTTTAAGACCATATAATTTTATTTTGAAATTCGACAGTTTTTTTCCTGTCCCTTTCTACTGATTGACTATTTTCTAACTGTGTTGGCTATGTTTTTAGTTGACAACCTTATTCTATGCTCCTCTTTTGGTCGAAAAATGTTAGAAATGATCGAACGGTTTTTAAACAAGTAAAGAAAACTGCTTGGCAAATGTTACCTTTGGTGGGAATGTTCTGTGCAACTGATACAACAACATTGTAATTTCGTCATTGTAATTGTACTTTTTCCACATATAGCCTTTTCACTCTAATTAAGTAAGGGTCTAGCTTTTCTTCCGATAACACAGTCTGATTATTTCTAATTAATTTAGGCTGGGAAAAAGAAGCTAGAAGAAGGCGAGCTGGAATCCCCGATTGTGAAACAAAGGCGCATAAAAGAGCCTCGTGCAAAATCAAAAGAACGCCGCCGCAGTCTTTCGCCAAAATCGGCCTCAAACGAGTCTAATGACGAATCAAAAACAATAGAAAATGTGACTGAAGAAAAGGGTGAAAAGTTAGACGTGGTTTCTTCGTTTAGCGAGATAAATAAAGTGAAAAGTGACGCTAAGAAAGGTGAAAATTGTACGAGACCAGAGGGCCAATCAGAATCGAGTAAACCGACGACTCCTACCTTAGATGAAAAACCAGAGGAAGCAGAACCTGTTGACTTTTCACTTCTGGCTTCTGTTGATTTGATGAAATTTGACTCGGAGGAAGATCGAAAAGTAGCAGAGAAGTTTCTGAAGGAGGCTCAGATTAAGATTTTGGAGCACAGGAAGAAAGCGTTGATAGCTAAACAGGGGTCAAGTTCAAGAGATCGAACGCCTGAAGCGTTAGAGATTCAGGAAGAAAAGAAAGATGCTGAGAAGGGCAATGAAAAAGAAAACGTTTCTCGAGAATTGAAGGAAATTATGGTACCAGAAGCTGAAAGTGTCGTAATTGAGGAAACAAAGTCGAAGAAGAAAAAAGATAAAAAGAAAGACAAAGAGAACGCTCTGGGGTTAGTTCAGTACGGGTCTGAAGAAAGTGAAAATGAAATTGATCAGGCTAAAAAGGAGTCAAAGGGAAAAGAGCATACATCTGTAATCAAAAAGACTCCCAAGAAAAGCAGACATTCAGATATTGAAGGGAAAACACCCGATAAATCAAGTAAATTGAGTTATGGAAAAGAGAACGAAGTTCTGACAGAAAAGTCTCCAATTGAAAAACCCTCAAAAGTTTCCATTTTGAAAGCTAAGTTGGAGAAAATAGAAGCAAAGTCAGCTGAGAAAGTTTTTGCTAATGAGACTACAAATAACGAAGGAGTTAATGATTCCGAAAGCGTGAAGTCGGCTCACGATGCTGCATCGCATCCGAGTGACTATGACCATCCACAGTTATCTGCTGAAGAAGAATTCATACCTGGAGAAAACGACGGAATCGATGATGACGAGCAAAATAATTCAGAGGAGAAGAGGAGTTCCCAGTCGCCCTCAAAAAAGAAGAAACGACTCAGAGTCGAGCCTCCGCCGATGGTCAGTAAGACCTCGGATCGAGTGGAATCGTCAGCTGCTGATTCAGAGACGGAAGGGGGAGGTCAAAGTCAAGATAAAAAGAAGTCGAAGAAGGAAAAGAAGTCTAAAGAAAAGAAGAAAATGAAGGAGAGAAATGCGACGAGTCCGACTGCAGAAGAGAGTGTTGGGAAAAAGGAGTTGAAGACTAAGAAGAAGAAAAAGAAGAAGAACAAAGAAGGTTAGAAGCATTTCGAGCTCGTATTATTGGAAAAGATCGAAGTATTTCGAAGTTTGTAAGCATTCTACCTTGAACCCATTTTTAAAGACATCATAATTTATACGGATTGTAATATTACCTCTGTGTAAAAAATATATTTTTCAAAACTTGTTTTTTCTACAGATAAAGAATCCAAGAAAGAAAGGCAACGAAGAAGTTCCAGCAGTGATGCCGCTTCAAGGGAGCCAGTCTCAAGTGACCCAGAAGACGGACCCTCACCTGCGTACGATAAAGATGAAAAGTACAGTGTCGAGAGCAGGTCGCCCTCGGCCAAACGCAGGAAGGCGGACAAGATAGTGAGACGTCGCTCGGAAGATCGACAGTACTCGGTGGAACGAAAGATCAAAAACAAGGAGAGGGACCGATACGTTTATAGAGACGAAGAAAAAAAAGGTTTGTTTTATCAAAGACCTATACGCTCAAGCAAATTGAAAACGTGACTTACTTTTTAAAGTTGCTTAGCCAGCTGGAGTTGTTGCACCAGAAATAGAAATTTTTACTAGCTGTAAGTTATCTTTGGTATGAATGTTCGACAGTATGGGTAATCTAAGGTGTTTTTTATTCTCAAGACTTAATGCTAATGGCATGTGATTTGACCAGGTGCAGTTTCGTCAGCAGTCATCACTCACACCCGGCGGCATAAATCTGACAAGTACAGAAGATCCCACTCATCTGACCGTGTAGGCGACGGGAGGGGAAGAGAAAGGGACGAAGTGTACGAGTCAGTGGGGGGCAATGGGAGCAGAAAAGAGCGCGTGAGAAAGGAGAGAGACAGAGATAGTAGGAGTGAGTCGAGATCCGTCTCCAGGAGTCGCAGTCCCTACGAGAAGAGGAGTCCATCAAAGAAAGACAAGGTTCAATTTTATGATTGCCCTATAACAATAGTACTGTCGTATAACAGTATGAGGATTGAATATACTTGAGAAAAACGTTTCGCGGCCATTTCCAACATTGCAAAAGTACTTCTATAATTGAAAAATGTGGACCAAATACAACTATAAGTTGATATTCAGGTGATTCAAGTTATCAGCATATCATGAAACGTCCACCCAGTCTGCTTTTAGGCTAGAAATTGAAATCATGTATTTTTTTTATTACAGCGGAGAGCTCCAGAACAAGTCTCGCCCACCAAAAGCAAAGTTACCGCTTTGATGCCGGACGAGCAACTGCCGCCTAAGAGTAGAGGGAGCAAGAAGGTTTCGAGGCGAGATGACTCGGATGATGAACGAGACGAGAGACGGGGTAGAGGAGACCACAAGAAAAGAAGAACAGACAGTCCGGCTCCACAGAGGAACAACAACCATACTTCTCACTACTCCGAAATCAGTAAGCAAATATTCAAGTTCCAGTGCATGTTATGTATTGTTAATGCCAAATTGTTAACAGGCAATAAGCATCTCAAAATTGAAATACATTAGATTTGCAGGGATAATTTTGAAAGAAAACGTTTTTTATACACTTGTTTAAAAAACATGCAACAGGTTCTTTGCTCAAGAATACCGTTGATCAATGTGTAAACACTCCAATGTGTAAATTTGAACGTAGTTATTTAACCTAAAACTGCTTATTTTGACGTCGGATGTCTCTTCATCACTGATTTCTACACGCGAAAACCGTGTTCAAAAAACAAATTAACCTAAAATGCTGTTTTTACCAATTACACCTTTAAAGGGTTTTACCAATTAAATTACTAAAGGTCACAGATATTGTCAAAAATTTGCCATTAACTGTAAAGAAGGAGTGCTTACACATTGATTCACGGTATTCTTGACCAAAGAACCTGTTGCATGTTTTTCAAACAAGGGTATAAAAATGTTTTCTTCCGAAATTTTCCCTGCAAATCTTATGTATTTCAATTTTGAGATGCTTATTGCCTGTTAACTTAAAACATCATTTTTATTTAAAAAAACTATATAAAAACTGCATATTCTAAAATTTTTCATATGCACTGATATATTTAGGTGGATCTGAGTCAGATGGTGCTTCATATAAAAGCAGATCCATATCATCTCCAGACCAACAGACAAGACGGCACCACCGGCGGGACAGAGGAGAACGAAAATCCAGTCACAGTCGCCGACCGCACGATAGATCCGACTACCCTTCGAAGCACTCGGGTCGCCCTCGACACGATGACGACGTCTATGTCAGTTCGAGGGCTCCGAGATCACCTGTTAGAGATGCGACTTATCATTCCAAGAAAGACAAACGCAGGAAATGATAATAGAAGCTAAAAACTAATAGCGAACAAAACGAAACTTAACGAAACGGCCTAGTAATTGCTGAAATCTTCGATAATATTTGCTATTTCAAAAAGTATAAATTATGCTTTCTTACGTGTTAGTTGTTTGATTTTTGTCCTTATTTTCTGCAGAATTTATTATTTTCTTTTACTGTAATTGAAATTCGGATTTTGCTTAACTGTTTCCTTTTACTATAATACAGAACATCTTTTTGAAAAATTAATTTAAAACAAAAAAAAATATTATTGGTTTTAAGAAAAGTATACGATCTTAGTTTGCGTCATTAACAAGAATATTGAATAAAACTATAATACTAGCAAGTTCAGGTTAATTCACTTTTTGTTGTAATCTTGATTTTTTCCATGAGTGAGAATATCTCTGACAGAAGGAAGAAATATGAAAATGAGTGTAGCTCAGCTGAGAAAGTGACGGATCAGCTGTATATTCAAGAATAACAAAATGTTAATAATGAAGTGAACTCAATTCTGAACAAAGTCAGACTAATGATGTTGACCTGGGCCTTAACACTCACTGTTTCTGCACACAAACTGAAATAATCACATTTGAATTGAAAAAGCTGCCGAAAAACTTGGTTTCTTTTTGTTTTCAGGTACTTCGTTCAATTAAGTTTTATATATACCCTTTAGATAAGTGTTTTCTCTTTTTTAGTTAAGTTCATGGCTAATTTGTCAATCATAAATTTTTCTCGAAAATGAGAAAGCTTCAATTTAAGAAACTTCTTTGTGGTCTTAGGTTTCCTTGAGTTCTTTTACGTTTTTCTAACTTTGTTGCCTATGGTGAAGTTGAAAGTCGAATTATATCAGTTGGAATTTATTAGCACAGCCTTAGCAGTTCGTAACGAATCAAGTGTTTCTCTGGTCAGGTCTTTTGGCTCCGAATGGTCTTTCGGCTCATTCAATATGATATGTTCATTACACTTGCAATAAGCAAGGGTTTTGCAATCGGGTACTGGACTTTTTTCCCGTAAACAACTCTGTCCACAGGACTTATTGGACTCCTGACGTTACCTTGGTTCATAAGTAGTTCAAGTTTTGTAGTGTTGTCTCTTGCTCACTTAGCCTGGTAGTAACGAATAAGCTTGGGACGGCAAGGCCCTGGGTTTGAATCTGACCAGGACCAATTTTTTTCAAAAGGTTAATTTTCCGGTTCGAACAAATTTCGGCCGATGATTTTTCTGCTCATGTTTTGTCGGCCAAGTTGCAACAAATAAAGTTGTTCATTTTTTAGCCTTAAACAATTTTCACTGCAGTAGCTTTTGACATTTTAAAAATCAGGCCGAATTGAAGTTTGCTTTTGACATTGTTTCTAATTTTATCAGCGCGATTTAGTAAAAGTTCACTTTTTTCCCTGTTGTTTGTTTTTTTTATGGGCCTATTAATTTCCGGTGGAATTAATATCGAATTTGTGGCCTTTTTTGCGTTGTTACGACCGGTAAAGGTGTTTGTGCGCGTGTATGTGCTCTGAGGGGAAAAGGTACTGAACATTTTAATAAGTTAAGAATTTCTACATAGGTATTTTCGGATGTGTTAATTTTGACTTAGTAGTTAAAAATTCAAATTCAATCAACCATCCGGCGCATCCAGCTAGAAGTAAAACAACAGCTTGAGACTGCAAAAGTCTGCAATTTGAATCCGGCGGGCCTAATTTTTGCAAACTAGAGTTTGTGCTTTTTCGGACTATCTTCTGTCTGTTTATTTTGGTCGGCTTGGTTCCCGTAACTCGGTGGCTCAGCTTTATTCCAAGTTCCTGTTCCCCGATGCTTGAGAAGACAAAACCCGGTAGTTCGATTTCAGTTGAAACTTGACTGTTTTACCCGCAAACAGTTCTCCATACACATTTCTGCTTCAATTCTGCTGTCAAGCTCAATTTCTTTACACTTGCGAGCTATTATTAGCATTAGTACGACTGTGATTTGTGTTCAACCTAACTTGCAAATAAGAGAGCGCATTTGGTGGCTTTTTTCGCTCAAATCACAATCTCTAGAATTGGAAATTTGTCCTACGCTTTATTTATGTCTAGTGTTTATTGATAACTAAGCGTCCTAAGACAGAGAGTGAGACTCCAAATCTTGAGGCCGAGGTTTTGAATTCGGTACTTAAGCAATTCGGAAAGCAAATTATATCTTCTGGAACTCTTTTCAATCATTTGTTTTTTGAAATCTTGGATTTTTTTTGTTTAATTTGATCAGTTCTTTTTATACAAATCTTTCGAGTCTTTCAAAAAAATGGTTCCAATTAAAAAATCAATTTTTTGTCTGGTCTTTTTCAACCTTACCCTATTTTCTACAGCCTTCAAAAAAGATTTTTGACCCGTTTTTTGACCTTTTAATTTCTCAAAATTTACCCAACAAAACCTAAAACTTTGACTTCGATTAAAAACACGTGTATGTGCATAAGCAGCATTGCCCAAACATTTTTTTACTCTTGAAATTATGGCACTTAAAATTATCAAATAAAAATTTTTTGACCGTTTTTTAAGATTTATGCTTTGTCTCAAAAACTTTGTCCCAAATCAGGTTTTGGGGGCTCAATAAAAAAAAACAGGTTGTGAGAAATTCCCCTGCATGTGTGGTTACGGCCAATTTAATTTATAAAAAATTACGGACCTCATATAAAACAGTTTTTAACCTCAGATTTTGGGTACAATTGATAAACAAAAGATATATGAAGCTTCTCTGCAAGAACGGACTTCCACTTAAATGTTTTTCTTATCACAAACAGTGTTATGGCTCTGAGAAAAGTTTTTGAACTTTTAAAGGTTTTTTGGAAAGTTCGACTATTCTCAAAAACTACACAGCTTATTCTCAGATTAACAGAGTTTTTTTGCAGCATACGCCCTTTTTGGTGTTAAAAAAAGCTGTAACTTTCGGAAAAATTAAATTTGATCATTTTTGAGACCGTTTTTGGAATTTTTTTTTTGACTTCTTAAAAAACATCCTACCAGATATGAAATTAAGGATGAAATCGAACAAACTGGTTGTGAAATTTTGTCCGGCAGGAACTTTGATTCAATGATTTTTGTAAAAAAAAACATGTTATGTCAGTCGAAACGTCGGCTTTTAAAATTTTCGGCGTTTTCCAAACTTTTTTTGAAAAAATTTCTCTCTCGAAAACTACCCTGAAAAATCAGAGATTTGAATCAAAAAAAGAGACTATGGGAATCTTCTCCGTAAAAGTGGCTTCCAAGTCATAGCTTCAATAACAAATCAGGCTGCATAAAAAGTCCCCTATTCTGTCAATTTCAATTTGACTTTATTTTTTAGAACGTGTGATAGGTATCTCATCTCCCCTACACCTGGTGGCTATCACTTCTTTAGTTTTGGGTTTTTGAAAACAACACATTTCATCCCTAATCAGTAAATCATATTTCAAAAAATATCAAACAGGCAACTCCAGTTTTAGCTAGGCACCTAGTTTTAACTGTAATTGAAAGTTCTTCTGTAGTTTGTTGTTTACCAACACTAGTTTTTTCTTTTAAAGGGGTTCGATTTGTCTTCTATCTGCTAAGCCAATTTATGTTGCGTAGTTTAAAACTCGAATTTTTAAATGGCGATGGTTTTTCATCTTGTTTAATATCTTGTTTAGGGCTAACATCTTGTTTAGCAGAATCACTTGAACCACCTCGGTTACTAAGGAATTCAAACTTCTATGCGTGTCCGGCACTTAGATTAGAGGTGAAGAAAACGCCTGGGACGACAAAAGTCGTGTGTTTGTACCTGACCAGGAAGTGTTTTTTTTGGTTTCAAAATTGAATTGTTCTTTTTTAAAAAAAATGTCGGTCCATAGTTTGTCTGATTATGTTTTGTCAGCTAAAAAGCCATATTGTAAAATTTTTGTTTTTGAAGGCCATTGTAATGTAGTTGCTTTCAGTGTTTTCAAATACCTCTGCATATTTTAATTTTACAAGCTTTGACTTCGTAAGTTTGCGTAAAAGAAGGGAAGTAGTTCGAGCGAGCGGATGATGTTAACTTCTTCAGATATTGCGGAAAAATCGTGTTAGAGTTTTGGATTGGATTTTTTAAATCATGATTAGACTTAAATTTGTGGATGTTTTCTTAAAGGGCAATTTCAACTGGTTGGATATGTTCATACGGGATAATAATGTGGCGAAATCTTCAAGTAAGAATTTATAAGTGAAAAAAAATGCATTTGTCTCTTAGGATCATAGTTGCGGAAGATGCTGTGAAGGTTAGTTGTTTTTATGCAATAAGGGAAGTATGTTGATGTGTATTGAAAGTTGATAAACAGGTAGTGGCGATGTCGGTTGCGAGATTTTGAAATGTGAAGTAAGTGGCTTTGAATAAAACTGTATTAGGTATGAATATCAAAGAGTTTAATTTAAGCATGATTTCGTGGGAAAATTTATTATCACGTTCTCCAGGTATAAGAAAAAAATGGTAGCTGAAAGTGATCAAACTTACTAAAGTACGATTCTTAAGCTTTTGTGTTATGGAGTGCGTGGTCGATTACATGATCAAACTTTTTATCAGTGCGTTGAGGTTGAAGATGTAGTCCGACTCTATGACAACTTTCTCTGTTAATTTTGAGTTCGCTGTGTGTCAGTATTAATTGTTGAGCCCTCCATATATCGGATGACTGTGTGATCATAGTGAGTTAATGAAAATTGGCTTGATTTTCGTGCAATTAAATGATTAAGCTTTTGTGATAAGCCAATGTTAGTGAATACATTCAAGTCAAGTGTAGTGCAGTGGTACCGTGGTGGATAAGGATGTCACAAAGTTCGTCGTCGTCTGCTGTCTTTCGTCAGGGAAATTTGTCAGCTAAAAAGCCATATTGTGAAATTTTTGTTTTTGAAGGCAATTGTAATGTAGTTGCTTTCAGTGTTTTCAAATACCTCTGCATATTTTAATTTTACAAGCCTTGACTTCGTAAATTTGCGTAAAAGAAGGAAAGTAGTTCGAGTGAGCGGATGATGTTAACTTCTTCAGATATTGCGGAAAAATCGTGGTTAGAATTTTGGATTAAATTTTTTAATTCATGATTAAACTTAAATTTGTGGATGTTTTCCTAAAGGGCAATTTCAACCGGTTGGATATATTCATACGGGATAAAAATGGGGCGAAATCTTCAAGTGGGAAGTTATTAGTGAGGGGGCAAAATATATACAACTGTCTAACATGATCATAGTTGCGGAAGATGCCGTGAAGATTACTTGTTTTTCTGCAATAAGTGAACTTAAGGAAGTATGTTGATGTGTATTAAAAGTTGATAAACAAGTAGTGGCGATGTCGGTTGCGAGATTTTGAACTGTGAAGGAAGTGGCCTTTAATAAACCTGTATTATGTATGAGTATGAGTGAGTTTGTTTTTAAGAATGATTTTGTGGGAACCATTAATATCAAATTCTTCAGGTATAAGAAAAATAAATGGTAGCTGAAAGTGATCAAACTTACTAAAGTACGGTTCTAAAGCTTTTGTTCTTTGGAATGCGTGGTCGATTACATGATCAAAATTTTAATCAGTGCTGTTGAGGTCGAAGATGTAGTCCATTTCTATGACAACTCTCTCTGTTAATTTTGAATTCACTGTAAGTCAGTATTATACGGTGAGTCCTCTATATATCGGATGACTGTGTGATCATAGTAAGTTAATGAAATTTCGTTTGGTTTTCGTGCAAATAAACAATTAAGCGTTTGTGATAAGCCATTGTTAGGGAATTTATTCAAGTATAGTGCAGTGTTAACGTGGTGGATGATGGTGTCACAAAGTTCGTCGTCGTCTGCTGTCTTTTATCAGGGAAATTTGAGTGGGTTAGTGAAGTTTCAATAGAAGATCCAAGAAAAGTTCGTCGATCTATTGGGCTCGTTGTGCTCGGTTTTCTCTGATAATATACGTGTACTGGGGGAGGAAATGGAGACTTTTAACTATAAAGGGTGTTTTAGTGTGACAGGGTGATTATTTTGAAGAACTTGGTTTGATTTTGGGCGGCTGTTCGAAAAATGGGGTGTGTTGATGGTTTTTTTCGCTTCATAAGGACACGCTGCGCGCGGGTGGGGGCATTTCGGGTAGATGATGTAGATGACTCAAAATTTGTAGTGGAGTGAGTCAATTGGCGAATTGTTAATGGCTAGTTGTGTTATGGACTTGCTGTTGGTTAGTTATGAGATTGTTTAGATCATGCTCAAGCTGGTGGTCAGTTATTGGGCGAGGGACATCGGGTGCATTCCTTGGAAGGGAGAGAGAATGGGTGTAGCTTCAGTGTAGGAAAAATTTGCAGTGGTTTTTACCATAGGGGTGGAGGGAGTTTTTGGTTGGAAAAGTGGTTGCAAAAAATTATTGAGACTTGGCTCGGAATCTGAAATTCCATCGGGTGTGTCAAGTGCGGGGCTATTTAATTGGAAGTTGTTGCTAAAAAATGTTTGGGTTGAGTCGTCAGAATCCACGTGTAGTGATTTAGATGAAAAACTGGGGCTTAAAACGGACAAGGGAAAGAGACGAGGTCTGAGAAGGATATAAGAGAGTCGTGTCGGTAAGGATTGTAATTTTACTTTTTTGTGTGGATTGTTTTGATCAGTTTCTCCTTATGGCAATTTCTGATTAAGAAGTGCCGTAACAAATAAATTTATTGGTAGTTACGACAATTTTGGCTTTGTTATTGACTCTCTTTGGTTCTTTTTCAGTCAAAAATGTTTTAGTTTGGAGTTTTCTTGTCATGCCAAAACCTGTTGCATTATGATTTTTTTAAAAATTAAAACACGTATCTTCCTCAATACATGGAATAAAGAGAAAAATATTTGGATTATAATTCGTTGTCGTGTATTATGAGTTTGGCGTTTTGTTTCCGCACAAAAAATGAGAACATCTTGTTTGGATTGAGCTTTTTTTATGAGTTTATATTAGATTCAAACCCACCAGTTGAGTCGTGCAAGTTACCAATTTATCTTTTCAGACATACATGATTGCGAGAAAATAGCTAGCATTTTGGTGTTATCACTCCAACAAAATTGAACCTTTTAAATGAGTTTTCCTCCAAGAGTTTTGGCATAAGAAATATTTTCTTGCTATTGATATGATTTGTAATTAAAGCTGTTTGCCTGAATAATTTTTGATATTGAAAAATTTTTTGATTTCTTGATTATGTTTATGGCTTGATTATTTTGAAGTGAACTTGATTAAGTTGGGATTAAGTTAATTAATTTTAAGTTGGGATTAAGCTTGATTAGGATAATTTTAAGTGAACAAAACAATTTTGTAATCCCAGCTATCCCAAAAAAGTAAATCAATTTGAATTTCCAAATGTATATAATCTCAAGTTTGGCTAAATTGATAATTAGATCAATTTCTATCAAATTAGACAACTTGAGCTTCAACTGTTAATTGATGGAGTACATTTTTTCTATTCAGGTCTTACGGTTTTTTTGTAAGACAACCAGTAAATTATAAGTAGTCTAATAATTTACTCTCCGCTTCACCTCTTTGCCAATATTTCTCCAACCAAAAGAGTTTATATGGTTTCAGCGTTATATCTGAAATTCCCTCCGTACTAGAATATCAATAAAAAGTAACTCGGTTGGCGCAAACTCTTTGCTGGTAAAGACTATTGTTAACTATTTGTACTTTCTTGGCTGATAAATCCTGACTTTTGAAGAAACAGATAAAATATTTTGTGCTCTGTGTGTTTGTTTTCAACTGAAAATGACGATTTATTAACTAAACGTGTTGCAAAACTTTTCTTCAATCTGAATATTATTGATATCCTTAGCCTAAATCCGTCGCAGCTAAGGATATCAAAAGTGTTCAGATGGAAAAAATTTAACCATCTTAACATCCTGAGCAGACCTTACTCCAAATCGAATTGAAGCAAGCTATCGGGTAAAATTAGTATTTGAACATATGCAAAATGAGTTCAAGTCCGGGGTGACTTTCTCATAGAGTAATTTCGGACAAGGAACACCGTCTGTAGGTCACGCTATCTTATTTTCGGCCGGATAGGTTCGCGCAACTTCTTAGTGTAATACCAATCTAATCTTATTCTTATATCTCCTAGTCTGACTAGATCTAGTGTATACTGGTATTGTTGCGAAGTTCAGAATCAAGAAGTAGAATTTAGGAAGAGCAATTGTTTGCAAAGTTTAATTTATTCTTCTCTGGCTGAAACTATAAATTGTTTCAGCCTTACATTTTATTCTAAGTTTTAGTCATGTATCTTGATTGGTTAGTTCTAAGTGTGTTACAGAGATAATTCATCAATAATAAAATTGGTTATAACGAATACTTGTTTTAAACTGGTTTCACCCAGCTGGGGTTTAAAGCGTTTTTAAATATTTATTTTTTTTCTTGTGAAGTATGGATGGAGAAAGTTATTTTTCGAATGGACTCTTAAAAGGAAGAAAGGGAGAAGATAAACAGTTGCTCGCGTTGAGGAATAGTCGTGTTGCAGAGAAAGAAGGGAAACCATTGCTCGTGAAGAGGGTATAGATTGCGTGCATCGTAGGTGAGTCGAGTGATCGTGTCAAGGTTGCAGATTGATACAGTGACAAGTCAATTTTGTTAAGCAGAGTCAGGCTACGTGCATTACCAACTAATCGTCGAATAGTGAGATAGTATTTGACTTCTCTGAGTGAAGCGCCAAGTGACTACAATTCGTATGTCTGAGTTCAACATCGAGTTGGCCATTATTCTTGTTCAATCGGTACCTTTGCTGCTATACTGGCTCAGTAATTTGTATCTTGTGAGGGTTGTGACTGCGGCAGGCAAAATTAGAAGATTTGCCATTACAGAGTCGGATTTTTGTCGAGTTTTATCTCCTTTTTCTATTAGTTATGATTTCTATTAGTTGTTTAATTGAAGCGTTTTATTTAGTTTCGGTTATTTGAAAGAGTTGCTCACCCTAGAGCTACTCTCGTCAAAATTAGGAGTGCGTGTCGTAAGCGTGGTTTAAGGCGGGTGGTGAGGCCGGTTATAGAGCATTCTCAGGACGTCCTTAACTGGTGGTTTGGGCCAGTTGCTGGAGTATAATTTTACCGTGTCTTTGAAAAGAGTGTCTTTTCGTTCTTTTTTTTCGTTCTTTTTATCAGATGTTTTCTCTTGCTCTTTTGTTCTTTGGTTGTGTCTTTTTCAAAAACTGTTTGTTTTTGCTTTATGTTGTTCTTTTATTGTTGTTACGTTCTACGTGGTCTTAATAAAACCTAAAACCTGGGTTCAAAAGATTAGTTTATCCAGTTTTAATCTGGTGGTAATCTAGTTTGGGTACCGTGATACTTTCCTGTACCTGCGGTTGCTTTAGTGGCATCAGTAAGTTGCATTGATCAGATTAAGCTTAGTTTAAGTTCCTTCCAACCGAGATGAAGGAACGTTTTAAAACACGTGAAAGGAAATTAGAGTTGTTATCACTTAGTTTGCCAAACTTGAAAGTCACTTCTATAACAATTCTTCAGTGGCAATTTACGTATGGGCGAGCTAAGCAATATAATCAAAATTTACAAAAATGAGCACACATAAAAGGCTAGTGTAATTAATTTATTACTAATTTTTATTAATTTAGTGCTTATTGCTACTTATCAGTTTGCTACTTATTGTTGGTTGTTTTTAATTTTATCTTTTCAGAGAAAATACTGGTGAAATCTTAAAAAAAGCTGAAATACACGTGTTCACTATGTGAGTGATGTTCCGATAATTAAATAGTGATGGCTATAAATTTATACTCACTCAGGGTCGGGTTCCAAAAAGATCCATTGGTGACAATATTTTTTATTTTGGGCGTGTAAACTAAAAGCTTGGCTAGCATTCGGATTAAATTTTTAGTGCGTAAAAGAAGGGATAAGTTTCGAGTGGCGGATGATGTTAACTTATTTAGCTAGCCATTAGATTATATAATTTATGATTAAACTTAAAATTGTGAATGTTTTCTGAAAAGGCAATTTCAACTGGTTGAGTACATTCATGCGGGATAATAATGGGGCGAAATCTTCAAGTAAGAAATTATAAGTGAAAAAAATGCATTCGTCTCTTAGGATCATAGTTGCGGAAGATGCTGTGAAGGTTAGTTGTTTTTATGCAATAAGTGAAGTTAAGGAAGTATGGTGATGTGTATTAAGATTTGATAAACAAGTAGCGGTGATGTCGATTGCGAGATTTTGAACTGTGAAGGAAGTGGCTTTGAATAAAACTGTATTAGGTATGAATATGAAAAAGTTTAATTTTAAGCATGATTTCGTGGGAACATTTATTATCACGTTATCCAGTTTTAAGAAAAAAATGGTAGCTGAAAGTGAGCAAACTTACTAAAGTACGATTCTTAAGCTTTTGTGTTATGGAGTGCGTGGTCGATTACATGATCAAACTTTTTATCAGTGCTGTTGAGGTTGAAGATGTAGTCCGACTCTTTGAAAACTTTCTCTGTTAATTTTGAGTTCGCTGTGAGTCAGTATTAGTTGGTGAGCCCTCCATATATCGGATGAATGTGTGATCATAGTGAGTTAATGAAAATTGGTTTGATTTTCGTGCAATTAAATGATTAAGCTTTTGTGATAAGCCAATGTTAGTGAATTCATTCAAGTCAAGTGTCGTGCAGTGGTACCGTGGTGGATAATGGTGTCACAACGTTTGTCGTCTGCTAATTTTCGTAAGGGAAATTGGAGTAGTTTAGTAAAGTTTTAATAGGAGATCCAAGAAAGGGTGCGGATAAGGGAAAAATCGACGATATATTGGGCTCGTTGAGCTTGGTTTTCTGTGATATTATAGGTGTCCTAGGGGAGAGAAGGGGGAGTCTTTCAACTAAAAATGATGGTGTTTTAGTGCGACTGGGTGATTATTTTGAAGAACTTTTGGGCGGTTGATTAGGAAATGGAGTATTTTGATGGATTTTTTCTTTTCAAAGGGACACGCTGTGCGCGGGTGGAGGCTTTTCGGGTAGATGATGTAGATAACTCGAAAATTGTAGTGGAGTGAGTCAATTGGTGAATTGTTAATGGCTATTTGTAATATGGACTTGCTGTTGGTTGTCTAATGAGATTGTCTAGATCAAATTCAAGCTGGTCATCAGTTATTGGTCTAGGGACATCGGGTGCATCTCTTGAAAGGAAAGAGACAATGGGAGTAGCGCCAGTGTAGGAAAAAATTGAAGTGGTATTTACGATAGGGGCGGACAAAATTATTGGTTGGAAAGGTGGTTACAAAAAATTAGGGTAGGAAAAATCATCGGGTGTGTCAATTGCAGGCTTATTTAAGTTGAAAGTGTTGTTAAAAACTGTTTGGGTTTAGTCGTAGGAATCCATGTGTGGTGGTTTAGATGAAAAACTGGGGCTTAAAACGGATAGGGGGAAGAAGTGAAGTCTGATATGGATAAAAGAGAGTCTTGTCGGTAGGAGGAGGCATAGGAAAGAGAACAATTGAGGGATCCAATCTGTCGGCTCATCATGGGCTAAAAAGATGATCATTATGAGATGATCATCAACGAAAACTTATTATGTGTGGTTGCTCTATGATTTTTTCATATGTTTCACCAGTGTTACGTGTTTGAAAAGCTGTTTGTGATATGGGGCTTTGTTGCTTATTATTGTTCTGGAGCCAGAAAATCTTGCCAACTATATTGGTGCTACGCTGGCTTCTTTTGACTTGTGTGCGTATCGCGCATGTGTTATAAATTCCTTTAAGTAGTGAGAAGGGTGTGATGTAAGAAGATAATTTTTATTTTTGTTTTGATTAAGCTTTACTTCATTGTGGCTATATTTGGATCCCGATTGAACAGCTGTACCCCAAAAATGTTCTTCGTGATGGGGTGTCTAGGAAAAGTACTTTATTTTTGTAGAGTATTGGTATTCTTTGGTAGCATCTTTTATCTTCAAGGACATATAGTGAGAAATTTTAAGTGCATGTATAATACCAAAGAATAATTCCTTCGTTTTCAATAAACATTGAGTAATTACCTGAAAGTAGGCATCCTGCATAGGGCATTTTTAATACGGCTAATTCTAGAGATTGTTATATTTGTTTTCGTTCTAGTTCACATAAGTGATTTAGTGTTTCGAGTTCAGATAGTGACATTTCTTGAAAAACTCTAGTGATAGTGCAGTCAAGTTTCACATCAAGATGAATGTCATAGTGACTTGCACCGAAATGTTTGTTACTATTTGCTAAAAGTTCATCTAAACGTGTACTGTCACGGTTTTCTGGTGGAAGTTTTCCTCCTGTGTTTCCACTGTTTTTATACAAGGTGACTCGCATAAAAATGATCATCCTCTCTGCTGTGATTCGGAAGCGAAAGAGGAATTATGATTTTTCCTGTTTTCATGTCAAAATCTTCATCATATTCAAAGATTATTTGAATAATTTTTGCCAAAAAGTGGTTTTGGATATTTACATGCTAGCTTTGTTTTAGGGTATATATTAAAACGTGTTAAATTGCTTTCTAGTCTTTCGATGTTTTTTTATGAATTCGACTTTGATAGTTTTCTATCAGGTTTTAATTGATTAAGTGAAATGGATTGAATAGTATACTTTTGTGAAATTTCATCTTTCTTGCCTGGATTTTAGCAACTTGTAATGTGGCGCATATGTCTTCAGGGAACCAAACAATGGTTGCCTGTATGCGAGTGGTGGAATGGCAAAGTACTTGATCAATTTTACAGGATAAGCGTGATAGAATATGGTGTCATCTTTTAAGTCACATGTTAATTGTACTTTTTTGAATAAAATTTTTCAACCTAAAAACATCATTTCTTGATATCTTGAGATTTTGTGTTTGCTTTACAGATTAACGAATCATTTATTCCCTAATGAGTTATCCAGTTCTTATCGTGCAAGAAATTCGTTGTTTTTCTGTGTGCACCGTGATGAAGAAAGTTTTTATCAAGCTGTATATGGACTTGAAGTTTTTCAAGTTGAGCTTGGTGTCCTGAGTCTGAAAAACTATGAAAATTTACAAATTTTTGATTGTTTTCTTTTTTTTTTTAGTCTTTACCTGTTTTATTTCATTTTTACAGTAGTCTGGGTCATAATTCTCATCGTTGCTTTGATAGTATAATTCATGATTGAGTCTATTTCTGTTTCCGTTTGAGACTTGAGATTAAAACTCATTATTTTCAGAAATTTTCCTGTGAGTTTATGAGCTGTAAGAGTTGTAGCGCGGGCTTTTAAAAAAATTGTTGCAATTACAGTTGTTGATTCTTGTTTTTGGTGTGCAAAATCGCATTGTGTAACCTGGTTAGTTGCGTATTGGTGTAGTAATTTTTGTAGATGATCTTCGCAACCAGAATGAGTTAAGAGATCTTGGGGTCTTGTTCGCGTTAGGGGATTATTATGTTTTGTGGGCTCAAGATGGACTAAGAGGAAATAGGAATTGATCGATAAAAAGTTAAAATATACAAAGTCATGATAGTCCTGAAAAGGGATTATAGAATTTTTATAGCCTCTTGTCTTTTTGGTGTATCTGCCGTGTTTATAAAATAATTCTTTGCATAGAAATGGAGGGGGCAATGATTGAACAGTTATCTCTGGTTGAGAAAACAGTGAAGGGTGATGTACTAAGTTGTTTAGTAATACAGTTATTTCAAACTTTAGAACTGGACTCTGTCGTGAAATAATTTGTTGATAATATTCGTGAATTTCTTTATGAATATCGTGTTTATTTTGTAGTCTTTTCAATGCACAATTATGTAGGCGGCCAGTATCAAGTTGATGTACAAAAAATGTTGGTGGTGCTACAAAAGAATTGCAGTCAAAGCGGAGAGGCTTACTATTGTTTTGCAGTTCTTGATATCGATCGTTCTTTTTATTTGGAAAAGTTGTTGGAAAATAAGTTAATGGTGTTATACCTGTTGCCGAGGGTGTTGATGGAAAAGATAGTGTTTCTTGTAATGACAAGGTTGTATCTGGGGAATATTCAAATGATTTTTTTACAAGCTTTGGTTCGCTTTGAATAAATTTATAGTTCATCCAATCTTGGAGTCTGTTTGAGGTGTTTAACCTAAAAAATCGAATGGAGATTTTCGTGTATTTTGATCTGATGTTAAACTTTCAATTGGATGAGTACTTTAGATTGTTTTATTTGAAAGATCTAGGCAGGTTGATCTGGGTGATGAAGGTATATTGAATTGATTTCTTGGTGTTGTTAGGTTTCTATGTTGTCGTGGATGAATTATTTGTTTGTCAATGGTGGTAGTTGGGTTTTGCTTTTGACGTTTTCGGTTTACATCTTGCTGTAATGATGGATAGATGTTACATGTTCGTTCGTACTGTGATTCGCTTAGGGGAGCATGTCAATGGGCTGGTATCAATGGTTCCGATATTGTTGCATGTTTTTCTCAAAAGTAAATGGATTTTCTACTTAAGATATATGAGTATGTGATTGGGGTTGAGTTCATTGACCTGTTGTGGAAATCTGCTGGGGATTTTGGGGTGAGTTGGTTGGTGGCGAGTCTTTTATCGGGGTCGGTGCTGCAATTTTCATTTTCATCTTTCCTTTTTTGTTAATGGTTTTTCAATAGTTTATGTTCTTGATAATATTCTTCGACAAAGATTATTAGTAAAAGTTTTGCTAGTATGAAGACATTTTTTGCCTCTAAAAAGCGTTTGTAAAGAGTCAAGATGTGGAAGCTATTACTATTAAAAAATCATTAGAAGTATCAAGAGTTCCTTTTGGTTTGGGAAAGAGATGGGTAGGTTTGAATCAGGAAAAAGATAATTAGAAACTGTATCAGAGGGATCGCCTAACAAAAATCACAAAAATTGAAATATTCTGGCAGAAATGAGAAAAAGTTGAAAAGTATTCACTCGCTTACCTCAGTCCTTTTCAGAGAACCCTCTCAGACGAAATGAAAAATAGATCAAAGCTCGGAAACGTTCAGCATCATAAACCCAGTCTATCTTTCAAAACTTAGTTCTTTTTTTTTTCATTTCAAATTCATTTCTCTAGTTCGTTGAAGTTTCTATATGAGTCTCAAATATTTGTCCTCATTTTATTCCTCTCTAACTTCTAGAGGGGGAAATGGAAATGTGGTATAGTGAGATTTCTATGAATATCATTACGTCATATCTTTCGTATTTAGATGGTTTCATTCTGCAAACCAAGGTTGTTGACGACCTGCCATACCACTACTGAAGTTGGTGCCATTCTGTTCTCTCAATCTATCATCTTACTTAAGTTGGTTCTAAGATTTTTTAATCAGGACATTTATTATATTCCTGTCTTACTTATATCTATTACACGAGATAAGTTAAACTCTTCATCTTAGTTTTTTTAAAGTTCCTTGATGTACCACATCTGAAAAGGAATTACGCAAAAAATCATAACGTCTTCACAACGTTTACTGATACTTAAATACAATTTCTGGACACTGGATTAATAGACATTATCATTTTTTCAAACTCATCCATTGCTCACCTTTTCACGTTTCCTGTCGGAGAGTCCAATAAGAGCTCCAATTGAAAGTTGAATTTGTTAAGTGAGCGGAAATAGTATCCAACCTAACCGCCCAGGGGCGGACGCCCTCCCTGTCCCTTAAACTTTTCTAAGGGAGACTTTGGCGCCAATATATACTTATTTTGAGGGGAGCATTTTCCAGTTGAAAAAATTGCTTGCGGCGCAAAATTTTTTGTCAAAATAGGGTTTTTTTTAAGGTTCTGGGAGCGCTCAAAGTCTATATGGTCAATCTAAAAAAAAATCGACAAAATTTTCGAACTCCTCGAGAAAATCCTAGATCAGCCCCTACAACATCCATTTAGGAAAATTATCCCGAAACATAAAATCTTTAGCAAGATGAAGTACAATCTATATTATTTTGATAAAACCAACCCAATTAAAGAAATGAAAATCCATAGGTTAATTTTTGAAAAGGTCCTTTTCAAAAAGTTTTCCTCCAGGAAAAGTTAAGAAGTTTCACCGCGTTCCTTGGCATTCAATATATCAATATATGTTCAGAATCATTCAATATATGTTCAGAATCACTCAAATATGCTCGCAAAAGACTATGACTCAAAACTTGATTCTTTTCAGGGTATTAATTTTTATCTGTGCATAACCAAACTCCAGCTGGGGCATCATATAACTTCAGCATACACTTCATCATCAATTAGTGATATAATTCATCTAACTAAAAATTTGTCTAGTGATCAACAATTAGGGAATGATATCAATTAAAGTTTTTTCAATCTCTCTCAAGTTTTGCAGGGTATTAGGAAGTTGTTAGGAAATAAGAAAAATTGAATTGAAATAAGAAACTTTCAGCCTTCTGTTTGGATGAGATGTTTGATTATGTCTTCTGCGTATTTGAGCTTACACCATTGTGGTAGATTCAACTTGTGGAGGTCATCGTCGAAATACGCGGGCGCTAAACCGTCTTCCACAATGCTGAAATATACTCAAATTATAGATACAGTTAGATACGTAATCAAGGCTGTTCAGAAGACATTCAATCACTGCCCGTTGATCTGAAGTCAGCTGTTATCTGACAAGAATTTTGCGATTTACCCTTGATAGTTTCGAAACCGACACTTTTTACTTTTTGTTTAAAATATCGGCATGCTAAAAACTAATTTCTTTTCATTGGTAAAATGAAAGATGTGAAATATTATAAAGACAAGAATTGTTTACAACTTGAGAATTGGTCTGAAAATGGTTAACTTACTGATAATTTGGATTCATCAGATCAGGTTCGTCCAAATTCAGCACAATCAGCTCATTCAAGTAAGTCAACAGCACATATTTCTTTTTCGCGGGCAGCTCATCCAGCGCCTTTTTCTGCTCCGAAGTGAGGGTTTCTTTGAACTGTTTCTGGATCCCAGCGTACGGTTCTTCGTCCTGATGGTCCAGCATCAGTCTGGTTCTCTGAAGTGCCAGTGCTTGCCAGAGGAACACACAGGACTCAAGTGTGATGCCACTGATTCCTGAACAAGTCACCAAGCATAACCAGAAAGTGATTGGAGAGTAAAGTAAGTCACAAAGCCTAATCATAAGCATATTGAGTAAGCTAGGGCTAGCTAAAGGTATTCATCATATAAAACACGACCCAGAAGAATAACCAATCTATGTTCACCTGGCATAGCTTCTATGCTGATTTTGCGGAGGAACTCGCAGATAGGCTGTTTGGGGTCATCCGTTCTATCCTTCTCCATGTATTTCATCAGGAGTATCAACTGTCGCAACATCTTACACACCTCAGGCATGTCTGTGAACTTGTTCTGAATCTTCTCAGCTTCACTTCTTGTCAACTTCTACGACAAAACAAAAACAGAATTTAGCCCGAATAATATAAAACACAAAAACTTACAGAGGCATTAAGGTAAAAACAAGGCAAAAAAGAATGAGAAGTGATCGCTAATCGAACAAGACTGTTGTTATCAAATATTTAACACGGATTAACACTCCGCTTAACGTTAATAGCACGAATATATCGCGCGTTCATTATCCTAAATTCGCATTTTTTACGAAAAAGAATCACAGGTAAAATATCTGTTTTAACTTTCGCTCAGGACAACAATATCTTTCGCAACGCTATAAAAAAAGCGGTCAAAATCGGAATAACAAGTAGCACTGAAAAGTCCGACCACTTTTATAAATATATCTAACAGAAAAAAAATCAATGACCGCAAGGAAACAGAAAAAAAACATTAACTTCTTTTTTGACAAAACTTCAGCTTTCAAGTTTAATAGTAAAAATACATGGCCTTAAAGCTCTTTAAAATTCAAGAACACAAGCGCTTGAAACTTTTTTGAGATTGATAACAACTGCAAAAACTGAATCCGCTGGGAAATCTGGAAATTAAAATCCCCTTCCGAAACTGGAAAACGATCACTTTTTTATGACCTTCACACTTGCTGTTCCATAGTAGAATTTGCTTTCTTTTTAAGAAAGGAAATTAACTGAACATTAAAACAAATCAAAAGTCAAGCCGCAGGAAAACAAATTTGAACATGAACAAATTTTTAGACTTTTCCTGAAAAGAATCATCATGACCTATATAGAAGAATATATGCAGAATTTCACCTGATAAAAACCCCGAAAGGAAACGAATGAAACATGCATGCATTCTCAAGTTTCAAAAAATCAGTTGACTGCTCATAGCCTTATGCAAAGATCAAAAGAATCGATGAACAGAAGAAAACAGAAACAAATAACTTTTGAAAAAATCTCCACTTTCGAATTCCAAAAAAAACATATCCTTTAGCTGTTTGATTTCTAGAACAATTTATGATTGAAAAGATTTTGATAAAATTAACTCAATTTGAGAAAACTGGAGCAAACAGTAAAATTTTTCCACTTTCAAAACACAGATCGATCACGTTTTTTGCGATCTTTACATATTTGCTGTTCGATAGTTGAGTGAACTAAACTTAAGAAGAAATCAATGGTCAAACCTTGAAAAAGTAAATTTGAGCCCGAACAAATTTTAAGATTTTTCTTGAAAGAAAAACACAACCAATCGAAAATTGGAAAATAGTAATGAACGCAAGTAAACATAAAACACCGCTGACTTCCTTGAAAAAATCTCCAATTTCGAAGAAAAAAAAAGCCCTTGAAGCTCTTTGAATTTCTACAACAATTTATGATTGGAGCTTTTTTGATGACATGAAACCAACTTGAGAAAACTGGATTGTTCACGTTTTTTGCGCCATTTCCATGTTCGTATTTGGAGAGTGCTATTTACGTCACTTTCAGCAGATGAATTTCAATTGAACTCAAAAAATGCAAAAAGAGCATCAATTTTTAAAGACTTTTCCCTGAAAAAAAAATCAGCAAGACCTATATAAGAGTCTTCAATATGCTCATTACTCTTAAGCAAAAAAAAATCAGTAAGACCTATATAAGAGTCTTCACTACCTTCATTACTCTTAAACAGAAAACAATCATCACGACCTAAATAAGAGTCTGAACAACGTTCACCGAATCTTCACAACCTATAAACAAGTTTCATTTAAGAAACAAGGACATCCTGTGTCTGTTCAAGTAGCCCACAATGGTCGACTAGCCTGAATTAGGAAAAAAACTTCAACACTCAGGCGATACAAAAATAAGCCAGTATCCACAGCGTAGATTTTTTTTCGTTTACTATTTACGCGGCGACACAATTCATTTTTCAAAACACCCAATTCCCACGAAAGCAAGTACGATCTAGCCATTTTACAACCCTTAGGATTCGCAAAAACTAATTTGAAAAACCGAAAATTGAACCAGGCGATTGAAACATTTTATCAGCTGTTGTGCTGGCATATTCATCATTTTTTTTTCATAAGATTGCAACAAAAAAGCAGCAGATTCTCAAGTTTTTCATAGAAAAAACTAATTGTTGCTTTTTCTGATACGAAATCCAAAAACAAAAAACTTCTAAAAATTATATATAAAAAAATTTGAAAAAAAAAACTTGAAAATTCTTAAAATTGCTTGCACAAAACCGGAATACTTTGAAATGATTCGAACTCCAGAATTTTGTCTTTGCAGTCATGTGCGTTACCTTTACGCCACATGTGCGGACTAATGCCTTAATTTGGATTTTATATTTGCCGAGGTGTCTAATTATTCGAGTGATTTTGATAAACCAGTCAACCTAAAAAAATCTATAATTCGGTTTGATAACGCTTTGATAACCAGGCGATTGAAACAATTTATCAGCCGTAGTGCTGGCATATTCATCATATTTTTAATTGACAGCAACAAAAAAAGCAACAAATTTTCAAGTTTTTAAAGAAAAAACCATTTGTTGCTTTTTCTGATGAAAAATCCTAGGACAAAAGAAAAAAACTTTTAAAAACATTGTAAATAAAAAAAAATTGAAAACCTTCGAACATTTTTTAAATTACTTCCACAAAACCGGAATACCTTGAAATGATTCGAACCACGGAATTTTGTCTTTGCAGTCATGTGCATTATCTGTACTCCACATGTGCGGACTAACGCCTTGATTTATATTTAATATTTGCCGAGGTGTCGAATTATTCGAGTGATTCTGATCAACCCGACAACCTAAAAAAAGCTTATATTTCGATTTGATAACGCTTTGATAATCACGATTTGATAAACACAAACGTTGAATTAAAACAAACTTTAAAATTATCGAAAACCATTTTTCTTTATTTTTTGTTAGTTTTTTCATGACTTCCATAACTTTTTCTTAATATAGGGTTACCGAATTAGATAGAAAAAAGAAATAATGAGGTAAAAATGCTGAAATTGAAAAAAAATAACCTTGAAATTTTATTGCGGAGATCAGCCTCTCAATTTTCTAATAAAATAACCTGGAAGCTTTAATGCGGAGATCATTCTCTCAATTTTCATCTAATCTAGTCTCGAAACTGAAAATATTCAGACAAGTTTTACTTGACACTGAGATAATTCTATGATTTTTTTAAAATTTGAATTAGAGCTAAAAAAGATTCATATGATACCTGACTTGACCCCCGGCAAGCTTTTTTGAGGTAGTCAAAACCTAGTAAAAAAATTATCGAGCAAAAAATTATCTATATTTAATTTCCTTCCCAGCCCTTGAAGGGGGAGTTAGGACCAAAAAGCTTTTGAAATAAACGAACAAATAATCTGACCTAAAAAAATTGTGAGTTTCTCAAACAAATTCATTGACCGTACATAAAACTAAATTATGATATTAGGCTGTGCTGTCTGATACTGTATAAAACGATAAGTCAAAAATAAATTGCCGAAATTTCACAGCGTTTTTCGGTCCACAAAACAGAATTAATTTAAAATAATTTCGTTTAAAAACGCAAAAAATATGATTTCAACTTGTAAACACTTATAAGATGCTGGTTTTTGAAAGAAAGTATCAAAAGCTCATTTTTCCTTAATACGAATATCCGTTTTTTTGTCACTGCTTTCAATGTTTGTCAATTTTTGTGATTTCCTTCAATGCTTAAAGTTTTCAAAATAGGTTACATTCAATATTTTAAATTAAAAAATGAAAATAATAAAAAATGCAAGTGGTCATACAAAAATTGTTCACAGATAAATTACCGTTTCATCCACGATGCAGTTTCGTGCATTGTTGAGTGCGTCTTTTGTGCTCGAAGATTTTGTCATCAGCTTCATAATCTGAAAATGGGAACCATAAAACTTTCACAAAATGCAAATCCTTTCCGTTCAATTTTAAACCAATGAGAAATATTACAGTTTCACACATTCAGAGAGTGTAAATCCTTTCCATTCAATTAAAACGCCTCAGGTAACATGCCCTATTTTACATCAGTGATACTGATACGTGGGCTTTTTAAATTCGAAAGCCAGTGGTAGGCATTTTGACAGACGGGTTTTTTAACAGACCTTTAAGGCGGGTAGAGGCAAAATCCTATAACTGATTTTTAAAAAATAAAAATTTCTTCAACCGTGCAAAATCCCCCCATTCCTCCGAATCTATGTCAGGGGGAGAAAATATAAGTTTTTCAGAAGATAATTTAAATGTAGCCTAGATTTATATAAAATTAGCAGTTTTGTAAAAGAAAATTGATCGAAAACTACAGCCCACAATGGTCGACTAGCCTGAATAAGGAAAAAAACTTCAACACTCAGGCGATACAAAAATAAGCCAGTATCCACAGCGTAGATTTTTTTTCGTTTACTATTTACGCGGCGACACAATTCATTTTTCAAAACACCCAATTCCCACGAAAGCAAGTACGATCTAGCCATTTTACAACCCTTAGGATTCGCAAAAACTAATTTGAAAAACCGAAAATTGAACCAGGCGATTGAAACATATTATCAGCTGTTGTGCTGGCATATTCATCATTTTTTTTTCATAAGATTGCAACAAAAAGCAGCAGATTCTCAAGTTTTTCATAGAAAAAACTAATTGTTGCTTTTTCTGATATGAAATCCAAAAACAAAAAACTTCTAAAAATTATACATAAAAAAATTTGAAAAAAAAACTTGAAAATTCTTAAAATTGCTTGCACAAAACCGGAATACTTTGAAATGATTCGAACCACAGAATTTTGTCTTTGCAGTCATGTGCGTTACCTTTACGCCACATGTGCGGACTAATGCCTTAATTTGGATTTTATATTTGCCGAGGTGTCTAATTATTCGAGTGATTTTGATAAACCAGTCAACCTAAAAAAATCTATAATTCGGTTTGATAACACTTTGATAACCAGGCGATTGAAACAATTTATCAGCCGTAGTGCTGGCATATTCATCATATTTTTAATTGACAGCAACAAAAAAAGCAACAAATTTTCAAATTTTTAAAGAAAGAACCATTTGTTGCTTTTTCTGATGAAAAATCCTAGGACAAAAGAAAAAAACTTTTAAAAACATCTTAAAATTGTAAATAAAAAAAAATTGAAAAACTTCGAAAATTTTTTAAATTACTTCCACAAAACCGGAATACCTTGAAATGATTCGAACCACGGAATTTTGTCTTTGCAGTCATGTGCATTATCTGTACGCCACATGTGCGGACTAACGCCTTGATTTATATTTAATATTTGCCGAGGTGTCGAATTATTCGAGTGATTCTGATCAACCCGACAACCTAAAAAAGCTTATATTTCGATTTGATAACGCTTTGATAATCACGATTTGATAAACACAAACGTTGAATTAAAACAAACTTTAAAATTATCGAAAACCATATTTCTTTATTTTTTGTTAGTTTTTTCATGACTTCCATAACTTTTTCTTAATATAGGGTTACCGAATTAGATAGAAAAAAGAAATAATGAGGTAAAAATGCTGAAATTGAAAAAAAAATAACCTTGAAATTTTATTGCGGAGATCAGCCTCTCAATTTTCTAATAAAATAACCTGGAAGCTCTAATGCGGAGATCATTCTCTCAATTTTCATCTAATCTAGTCTCGAAACTGAAAATATTCAGACAAGTTTTACTTGACACTGAGATAATTCTATGATTTTTTTAAAATTTGAATTAGAGCTAAAAAAGATTCATATGATACCTGACTTGACCCCCGGCAAGCTTTTTTGAGGTAGTCAAAACCTAGTAAAAAAATTATCGAGCAAAAAATTATCTATATTTAATTTCCTTCCCAGCCCTTGAAGGGGGAGTTAGGACCAAAAAGCTTTTGAAATAAACGAACAAATAATCTGACCTAAAAAAATTGTGAGTTTCTCAAACAAATTCATTGACCGTACATAAAACTAAATTATGATATTAGGCTGTGCTGTCTGATACTGTATAAAACGATAAGACAAAAATAAATTGCCGAAATTTCACAGCGTTTTTCGGTCCACAAAACAGAATTAATTTAAAATAATTTCGTTTAAAAACGCAAAAAATATGATTTCAACTTGTAAACACTTATAAGAAGCTGGTTTTTGAAAGAAAGTATCAAAAGCTCATTTTTCCTTAACACGAATTTCCGTTTTTTTGTCACTGCTTTCAATGTTTGTCAATTTTTGTCATTTCCTTCAATGCTTAAAGTTTTCAAAATAGGTTACATTCAATATTTTAAATTAAAAAATGAAAATAATAAAAAATGCAAGTGGTCATACAAAAATTGTTCACAGATAAATTACCGTTTCATCCACGATGCAGTTTCGTGCATTGTTGAGTGCGTCTTTTGTGCTCGAAGATTTTGTCATCAGCTTCATAATCTGAAAATGGGAACCATAAAACTTTCACAAAATGCAAATCCTGTCCGTTCAATTTTAAACCAATGAGAAATATTACAGTTTCACACATTCAGAGAGTGTAAATCCTTTCCATTCAATTAAAACGCCTCAGGTAACATGCCCTATTTTACAACAGTGATACTGATACGTGGGCTTTTTAAATTCGAAAGCCAGTGGTAGGCATTTTGACAGACGGGTTTTTTAACAGACCTTTAAGGCGGGTAGAGGCAAAATCCTATAACTGATTTTTAAAAAATAAAAATTTCTTCAACCGTGCAAAATCCCCCCATTCCTCCGAATCTATGTCAGGGGGAGAAAATATAAGTTTTTCAGAAGATAATTTAAATGTAGCCTAGATTTATATAAAATTAGCAGTTTTGTAAAAGAAAATTGATCGAAAACTACATTAATGTAGTTAATTAACAGCATTCAGATGCAATTCCACATAAAAACTGTAAAAGGCAGTTTTAATGATGCATTTGCTCAAAATGCATACTTTATTCAGAAATAACGGTACATTCTACGGTTTGTCACTTAGTGGGGATTCTACGGTTGATAAAAAAAGTTAATTATATTATATCTGCACGAATTGTACAGCAAATTTTGTTGTGCTGATACAAAAAATTTTCTGTTAATAAAAGTGGTGCTACATTCGTTCAAAAATCGCATTCTTTGTTCGCCAAAAATATTCAAATATTCGTTGAATGTTCGAATATTTGATTTTTTATTGGGTTTTTCAGTATTCTTGAGAAAAAAACTGAAGATCAATTTCAAATTGAAGTTCTCCAATTTTCATGCAGTATTTGGCCAGTTCATGATGTATACTTTGCTCTTTTCTTGGTGACAACGTTTCCAACAGCCCTGAAATCACGGGGTTCTCGAGAATGGCATGCAGAAAATTTTCCTCACCAAGTAGTGAGTCTTCGATAAATTGTGACTTGGTGGAACAACTCAATAACACGCAGGTCAAATAGGACCGAATATTCGCGAGCACATTCTAAGTTTTTCCTCGAACGAACGTTCTAACATTCGGTTGCACCACTCATAACGACGTCGGTTTGGCGCAAAAATCATTTAGCCAATGGGAACGTTTAACGATTCAGATAGGTTAAAAGTTTTCCATCACTCGGTCTCTCCATCATGAGAAAACCCCTTGCGATAGCATTCGGCACGTTATATCGTGCGCTAATTTGGAGTACTCTGTTTTTGAAGTTGATAGGGCGGTGTATCGAGCAGCAGAAAAATTTTAAATCTGAAAATCGTATCGACTTAAATAAAAATCGGAACTCAAAATGGAAATATCGAATGAAAATAAAATCATTAGGATGTTGTTAACTATCCCCCTTCCCCTCATTGGACCTTGTTAACTAACCCCCTATGCATGTATTTTTTGACAACGCGTTTGTATAAAATATGCGTTCCAATTATAGGTTCTATAAGCCAAAACAGTACCAATGTACGGGTATGGGTTCACACCCCATGAGGGGGGGGGGGTGTAGTCATATGGGAAGGCGTCAGTCCCCCCTCTTAATCCTTTACTGGGTCGAAGTGTGACTGATCACAATTAATGCGATAAAAAAATTGAATCAAACTAATATCCTATATAATACACCCCACCGTTGAATGACTTCATTATCGAGGAGGGGGGGGGGGATTCGTTACTAGGTACCCGAGGGGGAGGGGTGCTTGTTGTTTGCTTATTTTCACATTTCTATTTCTCAAAATACAAGATTCAATTTGAACTGATTATTCTTGTTGTGTTCTGTTTCTGAGAAATCAATTTATCAAAATTATGCTATTCGAGCGGTCACCGTTGATAGTTTTGTTGGAAAACCGTGAGATGATTGTCCTAATTAAAGAATCTTGACCTAAGAGCGAGCGTCTTTTTACGTTAGTCAATCAATTATGTGTCAGTTTTATAACGTTGGTCTGCCAATAGACTCATTTTTCACTTCTTAAGCTAAAAATTTGGTCTGCTAAAGAATCAATCCCCTAGAAATTCACATTTAATTTGTTTCGAACTGCTCACAAGAGTACAAAACTGAAATCTAGACATGAGACACACGGAGCCTAGATAACCGAAGAAAACTAATCAATAATTCGGGCAATCCAATCAATCACTACTATTCAATTGAAAGATGGCCCCCGCTCACTTTAACACAGCAGTTATCTAATGGGTTTACTGCCACTAGAAATTAGCTTAAATATTCACCTTCATGCTGATGAGGGGCTTGAACTTGAACAGGTGGTGTCCAATTGTTCCTTCTATTCCACTCAGATCATAGTGCACGCTCTCTGCCTGTGCATCCGCGGTGGCGAAGTTCGCAATCACCGACAGCAACTCCCGGTCAACATTGGAAACCGAAACGACATGTTCACCCTTCACAACTCCATTATTCAATTCCATGGCGCTAAACCACAAAACACATGATGGACACTATTTTATATAGGTGTTTAAAATGTATGTAACACTTAGTTTATACAAAAGAACAACGCCACAAGGACGTCTAAAAGAACCATGTAATATGATTTTCTCTAAATTGTTCTTTTTTCTTTCATTTCATTTTGCATGATATAGACCTTCGAATTTATATGTTTCAAAGCTAATCAATCAACTTCTAACCAAAACACTATTACAGAAATATTACTTGGAGGGACTCTTGATGCGTAATCAATACTCTTTGAGCAGGAACCCAGAATAGATTAAAAACACGACAGCCAAAGTTGACATTAGTTCCAGATTGTGCACGCCATTAGCGCACGAATTGAAAAATCAGTGAAGTCTTCTAACTTTAAAAAACTGAAAACGCAATGCAACTAACTTGGCTAAATTCATATATCAAAATGTCTTCAAATTAAAAGCTAAGTATTTCAAATGTCACCTTTTTTCTAAATGTTCTTATTTCTTGTTTCTTCTGTTTGTCTACTGATTCATAATTGCCCTTTTAGATATTTTAACCTTTCCGTTCCCCTACTAATCTTAGTGTTTTGGCCAGGTATGTGCACAAAGACGGGGACATTGGAGCCCAACTACGAAAGCGAATCTATGACTTTTGGAAATCGACTGTTATTTGGTTTGTTTATAAATTTGTTTAATCTTTGAATTGGTTTGTGTTACTGGAACCCAACTGGATTATTTTGGACCTCCTTTTCAAACTGTTAGTCAGAACTATGTTATTGTTTTGTTTCGTTAATTTGAATGCCTGTTATGAGATCACAATTTTCAAAAATGAACTCAAATAGAAACGTCAATGAAAGTAATTTTGAAACCGCATTGCTAGATGATAATCAGTTGAAAGTGATTCAGACATGTTATTACATACAATCAAAAGTTAAAATACAAATAATGACGAGCTTGAAGTAGTTGAAAGTCTGATGACAGATTTAGATAAAATCATTCAGCCCCTGAACGATATTGTTATTCATTTGATAAGCGAACGTAATGAACAAATGCAACAACAGTTATTCGCCCGATTGAAAACAGTTAAAGGGGTCTATATAAAGACCCAGATGGAGTAAAAACGCAATGCAATTAGGCAACGTTCAGCTTGCAATGTGTCGATTACATCTTCGCGAGTTCAAAGTAATGTTTCTACTCCGTCGCTCGTTCAATCTGCCCTTACCGCCAAAAAGCACACAAAATCACAGACACACAGCACCACAAAATTCATCAACAAGTATTTGACGGAGACCCCGAACAATGGTTGAACTGAAATCTACAACGCCACAATAGACAACACCGATATGTCAGATTCTGAAAAACTAACCCACCTTGAACTACTTGTTTCCGGAGACTCTAAATCCCTAATCCGTGAATACGGATGCAACGAATCAATGTAAAACTCGTCCCTACAACGACTGCATCAGAAATTGGAAACCCAACGAAAATTGTTACTTCAGTCCTGAAGCGACTCGACAACTTCAACAGTCCATTACTCAGACACCGAGGAATCTACAAAGACCTGGCCAACTTCCTCAGAACAATTGTTGATTCTTTTTTCTAAACTTTCTTATTTCTTCTGTTTCTCTAGCTAATTCATAATTGCCCCGTCTAGATATCTCAACCTTTCCGTTCCGCTGCTAATCTTTGTGTTGTTGCCAGGTACGTGCATAAAGACGCGGACATTGGCGGCCAACTACGAAAGAGAATCTACGACTTTTGGATTTCGACTGTTATTTGGTTTGTTTATTAAATTTGTTTATTCTTTGAATTGGTTTGCGTTACTGGAACCCGACTGGATTTTTGGACCACCTTTTGAAACTGGTAGTCAGAACTACGTTGTTTTGTTTTGTTAGATTTAATGCCTGTTACGAGATCACAATTTTCAAAAATGAACAAATAGAAACGTCACTGAAAGTAATTTTGAAACCGCATTGCCAGATGGTAATCAGTTGAAAGTGATTCAGACATTTTGTCGAATACAATCAAAGGTTTAATTACAAATAATGAAGAGCTTGAAGTACTTGAAAGTCTGCTGACAGATTTAAATACTATCGTTAAGCCCCTGAACGATATTGTTATTCAGTTAATGAGCGGACGTAATGAACAAATGCAACAACAGTTACTCGCCCAATTGAAAACAGTTGAAGTGGTCCATAGAAAGACCCAGATGGAGTAAAAACGCTATGCAATTAGGCAACGTTCAGCATGCAAGGTTTCAATTACATCTTCGCGACTTCAAAGTAATGTTTCTACTCCGTCGCTTGTTCGATCTGCCCTTACGGCCAAACAGCACGCAAAATCACAGACAGCACCACAAACATCAACAAATATTTGATGGAGACCCCGAACAATGGTTGAACTGAAATCTACAACGCCACAATAGACAACACCGATATGTCAGATTCTGAAAAACTAACCCACCTTGAACTACTTGTTTCCGGAGACTCTAAATCCCTAATCCGTGAATACGGATGCAACGAATCAATGTAAAACTCGTCCCTACAACGACTGCATCAGAAATTGGAAACCCAACGAAAATTGTTACTTCAGTCCTGAAGCGACTCGACAACTTCAACAGTCCATTACTCAGACACCGAAGAATCTACAAAGACCTGGTCAACTTCCTCAGAACAATTGTTGATTCTTTTTTCTAAACTTTCTTATTTCTTCTGTTTCTCTAGCTAATTCATAATTGCCCCGTCTAGATATCTCAACCTTTCCGTTCCGCTGCTAATCTTTGTGTTGTTGCCAGGTACGTGCATAAAGACGCGGACATTGGCGGCCAACTACGAAAGAGAATGTACGACTTTTGGATTTCGACTGTTATTTGGTTTGTTTATTAAATTTGTTTATTCTTTGAATTGGTTTGCGTTACTGGAACCCGACTGGATTTTTGGACCACCTTTTGAAACTGGTAGTCAGAACTACGTTGTTTTGTTTTGTTAGATTTAATGCCTGTTACGAGATCACAATTTTCAAAAATGAACAAATAGAAACGTCACTCAAAGTAATTTTGAAACCGCATTGCCAGATGGTAATCAGTTGAAAGTGATTCAGACATTTTGTTGAATACAATCAAAGGTTTAATTACAAATAATGAAGAGCTTGAAGTACTTGAAAGTCTGCTGACAGATTTAAATACTATCGTTAAGCCCCTGAACGATATTGTTATTCAGTTAATGAGCGAACGTAATGAACAAATGCAACAACAGTTATTCGCCCGATTGAAAACAGTTAAAGTGGTCTATATAAAGACCCAGATGGAGTAAAAACGCTATGCAATTAGGCAACGTTCAGCATGCAAGGTTTCAATTACATCTTCGCGACTTCAAAGTAATGTTTCTACTCCGTCGCTTGTTCGATCTGCCCTTACGGCCAAACAGCACGCAAAATCACAGACAGCACCACAAACATCAACAAATATTTGATGGAGACCCCGAACAATGGTTGAACTGAAATCTACAACGCCACAATAGACAACACCGATATGTCAGATTCTGAAAAACTAACCCACCTTGAACTACTTGTTTCCGGAGACTCTAAATCCCTAATCCGTGAATACGGATGCAACGAATCAATGTAAAACTCGTCCCTACAACGACTGCATCAGAAATTGGAAACCCAACGAAAATTGTTACTTCAGTCCTGAAGCGACTCGACAACTTCAACAGTCCATTACTCAGACACCGAAGAATCTACAAAGACCTGGTCAACTTCCTCAGAACAATTGTTGATTCTTTTTTCTAAACTTTCTTATTTCTTCTGTTTCTCTAGCTAATTCATAATTGCCCCGTCTAGATATCTCAACCTTTCCGTTCCGCTGCTAATCTTTGTGTTGTTGCCAGGTACGTGCATAAAGACGCGGACATTGGCGGCCAACTACGAAAGAGAATGTACGACTTTTGGATTTCGACTGTTATTTGGTTTGTTTATTAAATTTGTTTATTCTTTGAATTGGTTTGCGTTACTGGAACCCGACTGGATTTTTGGACCACCTTTTGAAACTGGTAGTCAGAACTACGTTGTTTTGTTTTGTTAGATTTAATGCCTGTTACGAGATCACAATTTTCAAAAATGAACAAATAGAAACGTCACTCAAAGTAATTTTGAAACCGCATTGCCAGATGGTAATCAGTTGAAAGTGATTCAGACATTTTGTTGAATACAATCAAAGGTTTAATTACAAATAATGAAGAGCTTGAAGTACTTGAAAGTCTGCTGACAGATTTAAATACTATCGTTAAGCCCCTGAACGATATTGTTATTCAGTTAATGAGCGAACGTAATGAACAAATGCAACAACAGTTATTCGCCCGATTGAAAACAGTTAAAGTGGTCTATATAAAGACCCAGATGGAGTAAAAACGCTATGCAATTAGGCAACGTTCAGCATGCAAGGTTTCAATTACATCTTCGCGACTTCAAAGTAATGTTTCTACTCCGTCGCTTGTTCGATCTGCCCTTACGGCCAAACAGCACGCAAAATCACAGACAGCACCACAAACATCAACAAATATTTGATGGAGACCCCGAACAATGGTTGAACTGAAATCTACAACGCCACAATAGACAACACCGATATGTCAGATTCTGAAAAACTAACCCACCTTGAACTACTTGTTTCCGGAGACTCTAAATCCCTAATCCGTGAATACGGATGCAACGAATCAATGTAAAACTCGTCCCTACAACGACTGCATCAGAAATTGGAAACCCAACGAAAATTGTTACTTCAGTCCTGAAGCGACTCGACAACTTCAACAGTCCATTACTCAGACACCGAAGAATCTACAAAGACCTGGTCAACTTCCTCAGAACAATTGTTGATTCTTTTTTCTAAACTTTCTTATTTCTTCTGTTTCTCTAGCTAATTCATAATTGCCCCGTCTAGATATCTCAACCTTTCCGTTCCGCTGCTAATCTTTGTGTTGTTGCCAGGTACGTGCATAAAGACGCGGACATTGGCGGCCAACTACGAAAGAGAATGTACGACTTTTGGATTTCGACTGTTATTTGGTTTGTTTATTAAATTTGTTTATTCTTTGAATTGGTTTGCGTTACTGGAACCCGACTGGATTTTTGGACCACCTTTTGAAACTGGTAGTCAGAACTACGTTGTTTTGTTTTGTTAGATTTAATGCCTGTTACGAGATCACAATTTTCAAAAATGAACAAATAGAAACGTCACTCAAAGTAATTTTGAAACCGCATTGCCAGATGGTAATCAGTTGAAAGTGATTCAGACATTTTGTTGAATACAATCAAAGGTTTAATTACAAATAATGAAGAGCTTGAAGTACTTGAAAGTCTGCTGACAGATTTAAATACTATCGTTAAGCCCCTGAACGATATTGTTATTCAGTTAATGAGCGAACGTAATGAACAAATGCAACAACAGTTATTCGCCCGATTGAAAACAGTTAAAGTGGTCTATATAAAGACCCAGATGGAGTAAAAACGCTATGCAATTAGGCAACGTTCAGCATGCAAGGTTTCAATTACATCTTCGCGACTTCAAAGTAATGTTTCTACTCCGTCGCTTGTTCGATCTGCCCTTACGGCCAAACAGCACGCAAAATCACAGACAGCACCACAAACATCAACAAATATTTGATGGAGACCCCGAACAATGGTTGAACTGAAATCTACAACGCCACAATAGACAACACCGATATGTCAGATTCTGAAAAACTAACCCACCTTGAACTACTTGTTTCCGGAGACTCTAAATCCCTAATCCGTGGATTCGGATGCAACGAATCAATGTAAAACTCGTCCCTACAACGACTGCATCAGAAATTGGAAACCCAACGAAAATTGTTACTTCAGTCCTGAAGCGACTCGACAACTTCAACAGTCCATTACTCAGACACCGAAGAATCTACAAAGACCTGGTCAACTTCCTCAGAACAATTGTTGATTCTTTTTTCTAAACTTTCTTATTTCTTCTGTTTCTCTAGCTAATTCATAATTGCCCCGTCTAGATATCTCAACCTTTCCGTTCCGCTGCTAATCTTTGTGTTGTTGCCAGGTACGTGCATAAAGACGCGGACATTGGCGGCCAACTACGAAAGAGAATGTACGACTTTTGGATTTCGACTGTTATTTGGTTTGTTTATTAAATTTGTTTATTCTTTGAATTGGTTTGCGTTACTGGAACCCGACTGGATTTTTGGACCACCTTGTGAAACTGGTAGTCAGAACTACGTTGTTTTGTTTTGTTAGATTTAATGCCTGTTACGAGATCACAATTTTCAAAAATGAACAAATAGAAACGTCACTGAAAGTAATCTTGAAACCGCATTGCCAGATGGTAATCAGTTGAAAGTGATTCAGACATTTTGTTGAATACAATCAAAGGTTTAATTACAAATAATGAAGAGCTTGAAGTACTTGAAAGTCTGCTGACAGATTTAAATACTATCGTTAAGCCCCTGAACGATATTGTTATTCAGTTAATGAGCGAACGTAATGAACAAATGCAACAACAGTTATTCGCCCGATTGAAAACAGTTAAAGTGGTCTATATAAAAACCCAGATGGAGTAAAAACGCAATGCAATTAGGCAACGTTCAGCATGCAAGGTTTCAATTACATCTTCGCGACTTCAAAGTAATGTTTCTACTCCGTCGCTTGTTCGATCTGCCCTTACCGCCAAACAGCACGCAAAATCACAGACAGCACCACAAACATCAACAAATATTTGATGGAGACCCCGAACAATGATTGGATTGGAACCTACAACGACACAATAGACAACACCGATAAGTCAGATTCTGGAAAATTAACCCACCTTGAACTACTTGTTTCCGGAGATTCTAAATCCCTAATCCGTGAATACGGATGCAACGAATCAATGTACGACTCGGCCCTTTAACGACTGCATCAGAAATTGGAAACCCAACGGAAATAGTTACTTCAAACCTGAAGCGACTCGACAACTTCAACAGTCCATCACTCAGACAACGAAAAGAAGCTACAAAGACCTGGCCAACTTCCTCAGAACAATGGTTGATTCTTTTTTCTAAACGTTCTTATTTCTTCTGTTTCTCTAGTTTATTCATACTAGCCCCGTCTAGATATCTTAATCTTTCTGTTACCCTACTAACCTTAGTATTGTTGCCAGGTACGTGCCTAAAGACGGGGACATTGGCGCCCAACTACAAACGCGAATCTACATTTTTGGATTTTGACTGTTATTTAAGTTTGTTTATTAAATTTGTTTATTCTTTGAATTGGTTGGTGTGTTACTCGAACCCGACTGGATTAATTTGAACCTCCTCTCGAACTTTTAGTTAGAACTACGTTATTGTTTTGTTTTGTTAAATTTAATGCCTGTTACGAGATCACAATTTTCAAAAATGAACTCAAATAGAAACGTCACTGAAAGTAATTTTGAAACCGCATTGCTAGATGATAATCAGTTGAAAGTGATTCAGACATGTTATTAAATACAATCAAAAGTTAAAATACAAATAATGACAAGCTTGAAGTAGTTGAAATCTTGATGACAGATTTAGATAAAATCATTCAGCCCCTGAACGATATTGTTATTCATTTGATAAGCGAACGTAATGAACAAATGCAACAACAGTTATTCGCCCGATTGAAAACAGTTAAAGTGGTCTATATAAAGACCCAGATGGAGTAAAAACGCAATGCAATTAGGCAACGTTCAGCTTGCAATGTGTCGATTACATCTTCGCGAGTTCAAAGTAATGTTTCTACTCCGTCGCTCGTTCAATCTGCCCTTACCGCCAAAAAGCACACAAAATCACAGACACACAGCACCACAAAATTCATCAACAAGTATTTGACGGAGACCCCGAACAATGGTTGAACTGAAATCTACAACGCCACAATAGACAACACCGATATGTCAGATTCTGAAAAACTAACCCACCTTGAACTACTTGTTTCCGGAGACTCTAAATCCCTAATCCGTGAACACGGATGCAACGAATCAATGTAAAACTCGTCCCTACAACGACTGCATCAGAAATTGGAAACCCAACGAAAATTGTTACTTCAGTCCTGAAGCGACTCGACAACTTCAACAGTCCATTAATCAGACACCGAAGAATCTACAAAGACCTGGCCAACTTCCTCAGAACAATTGTTGATTCTTTTTTCTAAACTTTCTTATTTCTTCTGTTTCTCTAGCTAATTCATAATTGCCCCGTCTAGATATCTCAACCTTTCCGTTCCGCTGCTAATCTTTGTGTTGTTGCCAGGTACGTGCATAAAGATGCGGACATTGGCGGCCAACTACGAAAGAGAATCTACGACTTTTGGATTTCGACTGTTATTTGGTTTGTTTATTAAATTTGTTTATTCTTTGAATTGGTTTGCGTTACTGGAACCCGACTGGATTTTTTGGACCTCCTTTTAAAACTCGTAGTCAGAACTACGTTGTTTTGTTTCGTTAAATTTAATGCCTGTTACGAGATCACAATTTTCAAAAATGAACAAATAGAAAAGTCACTGAAAGTAATTTTGAAACCGCATTGCCAGATGGTAATCAGTTGAAAGTGATTCAGACACTTTGTTGAATACAATCAAAGGTTTAATTACAAATAATGAAGAGCTTGAAGTACTTGAAAGTCTGCTGACAGATTTAAATACTATCGTTAAGCCCCTGAACGATATTGTTATTCAGTTAATGAGCGGACGTAATGAACAAATGCAACAACAGTTACTCGCCCAATTGAAAACAGTTGAAGTGGTCCATAGAAAGACCCAGATGGAGTAAAAACGCTATACAATTAGGCAACGTTCAGCATGCAAGGTTTCAATTACATCTTCGCGACTTCAAAGTAATGTTTCTACTCCGTCGCTTGTTCGATCTGCCCTTACCGCTAAACAGCACGCAAAATCACAGACAGCAGCACAAACATCACCAACAAATATTTGATGGAGACCCCGAACAATAATAATAATAATAATAAAGGATTTAGGACTAATCCAAGGGTTCGCATAAAACCCAGTGATTGGGAGGTTCAACGTTCGTGTTTCAGTTGTTAAAGTTTAGTTTCTTCAAATCTCTACAGTTGTTGCAGCCACATAATATCCGCCAAGTGTATGAATCTGATTCGTTGTAGCGCGTTTTGAAGAACTTCGTATAAACTTCCAGCAGTTTAATTTTGCATCCTGGATCAAAAATTGTCAAATTTGAAGTAATCGTTAAAAAGGTTGGCCAGACGGCAAGCTCGAAACCAGTAATCGGATTCACACTTCTTCAGACGTATTTGTTGGCAGGCAAAATTTCGTGTTGCTTGTGTTCTTCGAGTACCGATGTCTGTGATGGTTACTTGACTACGCCAGTCTATGTCAACATTTCCGGTTAGTATTTTGGCAAACAAGAGAATAACATGAAGTTCTTGATATAAGGAGATTGGAAGGATATCGAATGATTGGATTGGAACCTACAACAACACAATAGAACACACCGATAAGTCAGATTCTGGAAAATTAACCCACCTTGAACTACTTGTTTCCGGAGATTCTAAATCCCTAATCCGTGAATACGGATGCAACGAATCAATGTACGACTCGGTCCTTTAACGACTGTATCAGAAATTAGAAACCCAACGGAAATAGTTACTTCAAACCAGAAGCGACTCGACAACTTCAACAGTCCATCACTCAGACACCGAAGAAGCTACAAAAAGACCTGGCCAACTTCCTCAGAACAATGGTTGATTCTTTTTTCTAAACGTTCTTATTTCTCGTTTATTCTGTTTCTCTAGTTAATTCATACTAGCCCCGTCTAGATATCTTAATCTTTCCGTTACTCTACTAATTTTAGTGTTGTTGCCAGGTACATGCATAAAGACGAGGATATTGCCGCCCAACTACGAATGCGAATCTACGACATTTTTGGATTTCGACTGTTATTTAAGTTTGTTTATTAAATTTGTTTATTCTTTGAATTGGTTAGTGTGTTACTGGAACCCGACTGGATTAATTTGGACCTCCTCTCGAACTGTTGGTCAGAACTACGTTATTGTTTTGTTTCGTTAATGTTAATGCCTGTTAGGAGATCACAATTTTCAAAAATAAACTCAAATAGTAACGTCACTGAAAGTAGTTTTGAAACCGCATTGCTAGATGATAATCAGTTGAAAGTGATTCAGACACGTTATTTAATACAATCAAAGACTTGGTTACAAAAAATGACGCGCTTGAAGTAGTTGAAAGTCTGATGGCAGATTTAGATAATATCATCAGGCCCCTGAACGATATTGTTATTCATTTAATGAGCTGACGTAATGGACAAATGCAACAACAGATACTCGCCCGATTGACTAGTCCCTTCAACGACTGCATCAGAAATTGGAAACCTAACGAAAATTGTTACTTCAGTCCTGAAGCGACTCGACAACTTCAACAGTCCATCACTCAGACACCGAAGAAGCTACAAAGACCTGGCCAACTTCCTCAGAATAATTGTTGATTCTTTTTACTAAACGTTCTTATTTCTTCTGTTTCTCTAGCTAATTCATAATTGCCCCGTCTAGATATCTCAACATTTCCGTTCCGCTGCTAATCTAAGTGTTGTTGCCAGGTACGTAAATAAAGACGCGGACATTGGCGGCCAAATACGAAAGAGAATCTACGACTTTTGAATTTCGACTGTTATTTGGTTTGTTTATTAAATTTATTTAATCTTTGAAATGGTTTGTGCGTTACTGGAACCCGACTGGATTTTTTTGGACCTCCTTTTGAAACTGGTAGTCAGAACTACGTTATTGTTTTGTTTCGTTAAATTTAATGCCTGTTACGAGATCACAATTTTCAAAAATGAACAAATAGAAACGTCACTGAAAGTTATTTTGAAACCGCATTGCCAGATGGTAATCAGTTGAAAGTGATTCAGACACTTTGTTGAATACAATCAAAGGTTTAATTACAAATAATGAAGAGCTTGAAGTACTTGAAAGTCTGCTGACAGATTTAGATACTATCATTAAGCCCCTGAACGATATTGTTATTCAGTTAATGAGCGGACGTAATGAAAAAATGCAACAACAGTTACTCGCCCAATTGAAAACAGTTTAAGTGGTCCATAGAAAGACCCAGATGGAGTAAAAACGCCATGCAATTAGGCAACGTTCAGCATGCAAGGTTTAAATTACATCTTCGCGAGTTCAAAGTAATGTTTCTACTCCGTCGCTTGTTCGATCTGCCCTTACCGCCAAACAGCACGCAAAATCACAGACAGCAGCACAAACATCACCAACAAATATTTGATGGAGACCCCGAACAATAATAATAATAATAACAAAGGATTTAGGACTAATCCAAGGGTTTGCATAAAACCCAGTGATTGGGAGGTTCAACGTTCGTGTTTCAGTTGTTAAAGTTTAGTTTCTTCAAATCTCTACAGTTGTTGCAGCCACATAATATCCGCCAAGTGCATGAATCTGATTCGTTGTAGCGCGTTTTGAAGAACTTCGTATAAACTTCCAGCAGTTTAATTTTGCATCCTGGATCAAAAATTGTCAAATTTGAAGTAATCGTTAAAAAGGTTGGCCAGACGGCAAGCTCGAAACCAGTAATCGGATTCACACTTCTTCAGACGTATTTGTTGCTAGATGATAATCAGTTGAAAGTGATTCAGACATGTTATTTAATACAATCAAAGACTTAATTACAAATAATGACGAGCTTGAAGTAGTTGAAAGTCTGATGACAGATTTAGATAGTATCATTAGGCCCCTGAACGATATTTTTATTCATTTAATGAGCTGACGTAATGGACAAATGCAACAACAGCTACTCGCCCGATTGAAAATAGTTAAAGTCGTCTATAGAAAGACCCAGATGGAAAATAAACTCTAAGCGATTAGGCAACGTTCAGCTTGTTTCAATTACATCTTCCCGAGTTCAAAGTAATGTTTCTACTCCGTCAATCGTTCGATCTGCCCTTACCGCCAAACAGCACGCAAAATCACAGACATACAGGACCACAAACATCATCAACAAGTATTTGACGGAGACCCCGAACAATGGTTGGATTGGAACCTACAACTTCACAATAGACAACACCGATATGTCAGATTCTGAAAAATAAATCCACCTTCAACTATTTGTTTCCGGAAATTCTAAATCCCTAATCCGTGGATTCGGATGCAACGAATCAATTGTGACTCGACCCTTAAACGACTGCATCAGAAATTGGAAACCCAACGAAAATAGTTACTTCAGTCCTGAAGCGACTCGACAACTTCAATAGTCCATCACTCAGACACCGAAGAAGCTACAAAGACCTGGCCAATTTCCTGAGAACAATGGTTTTATTTTTTTTTCTAAACGTTCTTATTTCTTCTGTTTCTCTAGTTATTTCATAATTGCCCCTTCTAGATATCTTAACCTTCATGTTCCCCTACTAATCTTAGTGTTGTTGCCAGGTATGTGCATAAAGACGGGGACATTGGCGCCCAACTACGAAAGCGAATCTACGACATTTTTGGATTTCGACTGTTATTTAAGTTTGTTTATTAAATTTTTTTATTCTTTGAATTGGTTCGTGTGTTACTGCATCCCGACTGGATTATTTTAGACCTCCTTTTCAAACTGTTAGTCAGAACTACGTTGTTTTGTTTCGTTAAATTTAATGCCTGCTACGAGATCACAGTTTTCAAAAATGAACTCAAATAGAAACGTTACTGAAAGTGATTCAAACACGTTATTTAATACAATTAAAGGTGTCATTACAAATAATGACGAGCCTGAAGTAGTTGAAAGTCTGATGACAGATTTAGCTACTATCATTAAGCCCCTGAACGATATTGTTATTCATTTAATGAGCGGCCATAAAGAACAAATGCAACAACAGTTACTCGCCCAATTGAAAACAGTTGAAGTGGTCTATAGAAAGACCCAGATGGAGTATAAACGCTATGCAATTAGGCAACGTTCAGATTGCAAAGTTAAAATTATATCTTCGCGAGTTCACAGTAATGTTTCTACTCCGCTCGTTCGATCTGCCCTTACCGCCAAACAGCACGCAAAATCACAGACAAACAGCACCACAAACATCATCAACAAGTATTTGACGGAGACCCCGAACAAGGGTATGCAAAATACGCAAATAGCCATATCGTATGAAAGCAAAGATGTACATGCCTACGCCATGCTCGACGTGCCAGCAAACTGATTTTGCTTAACTTCAGTAGCCCTCACCTCTTCTGACACATCAGCCGCCAAAATGACCATATCAGTTGGAAGCTACAACGACAAACCAGCCATACGAACTAGACGACATCGACGTTATCAAGGTTTGGAACCACCCGGACTTCAACCCAGCCCTAGTTAACAGCATTTGCCAAAGGAAAAAAACTCAGGCATATCCTCTTAGCCCAGTTACCAACAAAGGACATTGAAATCATCATGGGATGCGACTTCAACCGCCTTGTCACACCAACTTGTACAGTCATCCGCTAATGTACCCCTTGGTTGGAACACGCCACTTGGTTTCTCTCTATGGGGTAGAGACAGCGCAGCAAACCCGACGACGTCAACATAACGAACTTCATAAACGACGATCATATGTTTCGCCATGTTGCCGAGTGGATAGAACTCGACGCCAGATAAACCAAGTTTTTCACGTGACGACAAAGACGCTCTCTAAATCTTGGAAACAACAACGCCTCCTCGATAATGGACATAACCAGATTGGACTACTATGGAAGAAGACTCGACATCTATAAAAACAACTAATGGCCTGCAAAAAAGCAACTACAAAGTCTCCTAGCCCACCTTCAACGCAAACCAGAACTTCACAGCAAATACGAGGAGACCACCACGACCGACTTACGCAAAGGATTCATCGAGCAAGTCAACAGCAATGACAACGAAGAATGTTGGTACCTGCCTTCCCACCCAATAACAAACGCCGACAAACGCGGCAATTTACGCCGAGTACTCAATGCCTCTAGCATCAAGAGAGGAACCTCCCTCAACAGCATCCTACTCACCGGACCTGACCTTCACTCCAACCTTACAGGAATCATGCGATTTCACGAGGACCAAATTGCCATTTCAGCCGACATTGAAGCAATGTTCATTTATGTATTCGGACCCCAGCAGACCAGCCATACCTACGTTTTTTGTGGAAGGACGACAACCAGAACATCATCATATACCAGTACACGCGACACATCTTTGGAGCAACCGACTCTCCTTTTGTTGCTTGCTACGCAACCAGACGATGCGCAAGGGATAACGATGCCAAAATCCCCGACTTAGTTCCAATAACCGAACGGAACCTTTACATGGAAGACCTCTACAAAGCCGTTTCAACGACCGAAGAAGCCATCAGACTGAGCTCCGATCTCCAGCACATGTTTAGGCTCGGTGGATTCAATTTGTCGAAATGGACATCCAACTTTACACAATTCCTTCTTAGCGTTGAAGAAGAACAACTCGCAGATTAAGACAGCCGTAACACTGAAGCCAGACCATTGGAGTGAGTTCTTGGAGTCAAATGGAAGCCTGACTCAAATCAATTTCTCGTGGAAGCCATGAAATTTCAGACACTTAGGAAAGTGGACATTACGCAACGGAAACTCCTCAAGTTCGCTTCCTCACTATTTGACCCGCTTGGAAACACCATGCCCTTAAAAATTCACCTCCGACAGAGCCCACAACTCGCCTGGAACCCAATGGGATAAAGCCCTCGACTTGACAATTTTTTCCGACCTCAACGACTGGATCGACGAAAGCGAATACTTCAACAACGTGGAACTGCCTCGAACGTACTTCCGACCACAAATGAAAGCAACCGATATTCAACTGCACATGTTCAGCGACACCACATAACCTGCCCTTGCAACCGTTGCATACCTAAGGATCACTTACAACGACAACACAGTGGACCTAAAGTTTGTATTGGGAAAAACCCGAGTATCACCCATCAAAAGAAGAAGTTCCATATCGGAATAGTCATTCTGGAACTTCAAGCTGCAACCAATGGAGCCAAACTAGCCAAGTTTGAAAGAACAGCACGACATCACAAACAGCAGCTTGACACTTTGGGCCGACAGCACAACTGTTCTTCACTGGATCAACACACCCAATCAGCGCCACCGGATCTTCATTAGCAACCGCCTTAACCTCATACTGGGCACCAAATCGCACTTGGACTGGAGATACGTGCCCAGCGAAGACAACCCAGCCGACGACGGCACCCGTGGATATAGAGCTTCAGACATGACTTGATCCTCCCGATGGATCAAAGGACCAGCCTTCCTTCTTTCACCTAGCACTAACTCGCCTACTCAACCGAATGCTGTACTTACGCATTGATTTCAGCCGCTACAGCAATTGGACGAAAGCCCTCAAAGTCACATCTCACGTTCTTCTCTTCGTGCAGAAACTCAAGAGAAAGACTTGTAGCTCACTCACTGCAGCATCTAGCAAATGGGTTGGCTTTCATCATCAAGCAGACTCAACGACAGGATTTCCCGAAGGAAATTCAGTGCCTGACAAAGAAGACACCAATTCCTGCCCGCGGCCGACTCCAGCCCCTTCATCGATGATTTTGGATTTGTTCGCGCAAACGGACGCCAAAGCCCCGCAACTTTTATCAAGCCGACATCCCGTAATTCTAAATGAAGATAGCTGCCCAATACAGCTCTTTATGCAACAGATACACGACAGCAACCCCCATTGTAGAATCGAGCACAGCAGCAGCATTCTGCAACAGGAATTTTCGATCCCTCGATCACGCAAGCACCTGAAAAGGATCACTCGACAATGCATACCCTGCCGCCGCATACGACAAGAACCCTTCAACCCTCATAAGGCCGACCTACCATTATCATGACTGCCTTCGTCTGACAACGCCTTTCCTTTCCAATCGACTGAAATCAACTTCCTTGGACCCTTTTTCACACGCAACAATGGGAAGTTCAGCAAGCGATATGTTCTCTCTTCACCTACCTAGTGACACGCGCCGTTCACTCTGAAATTTGTCATAAAAATGATGCAGACTCAACTCTTCAAGCCCTACGTCGATTCATAGCCCGACGCGGAAAACCTAACCTAATCTTTTTGGACGACGGAAAATGTTTCGTTGGAGCTAACAAAGAAATGCAACAGAGCCTCAACGACTTACAACAAAACGACCACTTCAAACAGCAATGCCAACTGACTGGAATCACCTGGAAATTCAACCCACCTGCCGCCCCTCATTTTGCTGGTTCTTGAAAAATACTAATCAAGCCTTTCAAAGACGCGTTTTACAAAGTTATTGGAACTAGGATACTAAGCGACGAAACTTTGTCTACCCTCACTGACAACCGTCTCCTCAGACCCTACCGACACTGAAGCTTTGACGCCGTGCCACATTCTACTAGGACGACCTTCAACAATTTTGCCCCCTGGTTTAATTTTACTTCGCACCCTCAAAGGAAAACTTGGTAACAAGCTCAAGCTCTGAACCAGCATTTCTGGAACCGGTACCTCAAAGACTACCTGCCAACACTGACTACACGAACTAAGTGGACACAGCCAACTCAGAACATCCAAACTGGAGATTTAATTTGGTTACTAGAAGATCTGGCACCTCGCGGTCTTTGGCCCCTGGGACGGGTACAACGTACTTTATCCCGGATCGGACGGATTTGTTCGCTCATGCTAAATTCAGACAAGCCGTGTACTCCTGACTCGACCAGCCGTTTAACTTTCTTAAGTTGTGGAAGAAGATACACCACGAACTGCTTGACTGTCTACTATGACAACTCAGCCACAATAGAACCAAGAAACTTCGACAATTATCAGGACACTACTACGACACCAATATTTATTTGAAACCTGCAAATGGGCCCGGCCATGTACACGCCATTAGCGCACGAATTGAAAACTCAGTAAAGTCACAATATCCAGTCAACTTCTAACTTTAAAAAACTGAAAACGCAGCAATGCAACTAAGTTGGCTGAACTCAAATATCAAAATGTCTTCAAATTAAAACCTAAGTATTTCAAATGTCACTTTTTTTTCTAAATGTTCTTATTTCTTCTGTTTCTCTAGTTAATTCATAACTGCCCCTTCTAGTTATCTTAACCTTTCCGTTCCCCTAGTAATCTTAGCGTTGCTGCCAGTTACTTGCATAAAGACGGGTACACAGATCATAGAACATTTTTAACGCATCTATAATAACATATGCATAAATTGCACAAAACTTGTGATAAAAACCCTGAAAACCTTTTCATTTGAAAAAAAATTAATTGGAATTAAATGATTAAGTATACTAACGGGGTTTCAATGTGAAGAGCCGATCTATACGCTTCAATGAACTCGTTGTTTTTGTTCACCAAGATATTCAAAGTGACCAGAGCACAGCAGTCGCTCACGTGACGAGAAGGAAGGAAGTACTTCAGAGAAGAGTCCAGTTTCAGTTTTTCTTTAAACAAGCAGTCGATGCCTCCGGTTGTTGGCATATGTCTTATTTCTTCATTCCATAGTTTGCAGAAAACCATAGAAACCTCTTTCATCTTTCTTCTCACTTGTTCGGGGATTTTTCGCTGTCTGAGGAAACTGTCCAGCGTCACTACGCTATGCAAGGTGTCCGGATCATAGTATGATACAATGTTATTGAAAAACTCAATTAAATCAGGAACATGGCGGAGTTTTGGCAGCCATTCTTTGTTCTTGAATATGCAATCAAGCAACTTGTAATTTTCACCATTCGCATTCAATTCGTTCCGCACGCTCGCCAAACTGACTTTTGGGAGTCTTCGCCAAAATTTTCCGTAAGCGAGAACATTATCATCAGTGCCTCTTTCTGTTCTTTCAGTTAACACTTCAAGAAGGTTACTGGATTCGTTTCTCGAATCATTTTTGAACGCCTCATCATAAGTAGCAATGACATTATGCAATTTTTGCAGCGTGTTGTTGATGATGTTTATGAAATTCGCTTCCCATGCTTCGCGCTGCTCCTCACTTGCAAGCGATCCCTGTATATTTTTATTCGTAGAATCAATCACAACAGTCAAGAGGAACTTCAAAGCATCTTCTTCACTTCTGTTGAGAGAAGTCCTGGCAATGTTTCGCACATTTGTGTGCAATCTTGCAAGCATTTCTTGGTCACCGTTACAGATGTACAATGTGGCGTGAACAAAAAATTGCATCACATTTCCATTAAACTCATTAAGAAAAGCTCTGTCGAAGACGTTCAAATTGTGGTTATGTACATAGCCAGTAACTACCTGACCGTTTGTGACGTTGATATTGGCATCGCGGTTTCCCACCAATCGATTACCGGCATGTAAGGCATGCCCAGCTCCTCCAATAGGAGCTCGGCAGTCTGGGCATGTTCCGCCTATAGCAGCTTGTCCGCAATCACCAATCATGTAAAGATGACCATTTGCACATTGGTTCCAAGTAGTGAAGCCTTGTCCAATTGCTTGCCCCATCAATCTAGCACGTCTAGTTCCACTATCTGGAAACGTCGGTAAGTAAAGTCCATCTGCTCTTCCAGGAGCAGTGAAGATGCCCTTGAACGGTTGCAAGCACCCGCAGTTTTCTTGGAATTCCAAAAATGTCTGATAATAAAACAGAAACTGCCTCAAAACGTCCATGTTTGGGGCGAGTCTATCATTTCTATCGATCACACTTCTACTTAAACCTTGTATTACTGTATTTGCCATAATCGCTTCCTCAAACTGAGCAAAGCTCTCTGGTCGATTTTCTTTCGACCTTATTTCTGCGAGTAAGCGGTAGGCCACTATGTTTTTCATATGTACGTCCCTAACTAGACTAAGTCTTTGAAGACCTTCGTTAGCATCGGTGACCAAACTAGTATATACCTCGCTGAAGGGCGTCTGATATGCGCCTCTAAAGATGAGGAAAATATCTGAAAATCCTTGGCTCTGTGAAGTGAGCAAAATTTGTGGGACCAGGGGAGCAAGTTGGGGGAATGTCTTTACGCGCTGGTACAGGTCCATTCCATGACCACGGCATAAACACTGAATGAAGTATCGCTTAACGCATTCGGCGCTCTCTCCTGCATCGTTTAAAATTTCTCTAACTAACATAGGAATTGGGTCTGTGAATGCTTGGGGTCCTTTATAAGCATTGGGTACAACTGATTTGATGATAAAATTTGATAGTGCAATTTTTACCTCGGCGACTAATCGGATTTGATTAACGGTAGAAATTTCTTCGCGATTAAGATCATCCGTAACCTGAAGACTTTCATTGAAGTAAACGTACTCGAAAATTGACAGAAGCATATCGTATGTTGGGCCTAGATCAATTTCATTGGCACCTATTTCGTTGTCCTCGTTTATAATCGTCATTAGAATTTTGTCCAAATTTTCACCCTTTTCGCTAGTCGCAATTAATGTCAGAAGACCTTGTCTGGTCTGATCTGTGATCCAAGCCGTGTCTTTTTTGCTAGTTCTACTCTTAGGAGCAACGCAAATTTCCAAGTAATTTTTGAGCGTCTCTTCTTCGCAAATTGCGATCACGTTTTCTTTGACGATTGCAAGAAAAACATTCGAAATATTCATCCAAAACTGTTTCCAAATCAATTTTTGAGGCTCAATTTGACACGAAAACATTGTACTCGCCTGTAAAAACTCAAAATCGAGGCTCTGCTGGCAGAACCTGCACGTGACCGTTTCGCCTTGAGTAATACTTTCCATTCTCTCAGTCAAGCATGACTCATGCACTGCGTGACCTCCATTGCATCGAAGTGAGAAAGGGATTGCTCCTTTTGCAGTAACTGGTTTTCTGCAAAATGCGCAGTCTCTGTCACCAGTTTCTGCCTCGACGCAATGTTGAATAACTGTGTCTGCGGATCGGTTCAAGCAAAAGAGCAATCGGTTTCGAAAACTATCGGTTCCGAAAATTGATTCATCTGCATTTTTTGAACTCACAGCTTTATAGAGCGTATCGGAAGCTGTACATGCCATTTTGGCAGTTGCATCGTCAAGATTGTGCGAAATCTGTGATATATAGGTTGAAAGCATTGTTAATTTCTTGAGTTTGAATTTATCATCATCGAGTTCAATTCCAGAGCACATTTTCAAAACGGACACTTGTTGGTCTAGCTCTTGGATCGTTTGACGATCAATGTTGACCGGCTTCAGTTTTTCAGCCATCGATTTAGTTTGTTCTAGAGCTGTTCGAGTTATCATGGAAACGAACTGCTCATGGGTTTCCGGGTTTCCAATTTTGAATGATCCGAAATACTTCAGAATTGGGGATATAGCGTGCAGACAAGGCAAAAGCTTCATGAAGTGCGCAAAAGCAAAAGCTATTGTAGGGTTTTCGAATTCGGGCAAGTTACTCTTCATGATTGATTTTAGTGCCTTTTTGATAACTTTCACATGTTCGGCTTGAACATATTTGTTTTTCCACATTGACCAAAACTCGTACAAGATCAAGTCGTGAAGAAATGAATCGACTGCATCTTCTTCGCTTGAAATCTCAGTTAACTCATTTCCAAGTTCCCTTCCCTGATTGTTAAACCTTTCCACAAAAAACTGCCAATCTTCGAGCTCAGAATCGGCAAAATTTTCCAGGGAATCGATCCACATTGAGTTCAATTTGTCAATAATTTCAGAACTGAACGGAAACCTAGAATCAAATTTGACTTCTCTCGGGTTTTGAGGTCTGAGTCGACATAGTTCTTTCACGGTGAAAAGTCTCATCCAGGCTTCTTTCCTCCAGTTTGCTTCAAATAACAGTTTAATGTTGTTGTTAAAGTCGATCAGCTTCAGGAAATCCGCCAAATGAGGTTTTATCTTCGCTTGGAGTTCTTTGAACAAGGCGTTCTCTATTGTTCCTGCCACAATCAAATCTTGCAAGTTAGCCGCTTTCTGTGCGACCCATTCTTTAATCTGTTCCTTTTCTTCTGATTCCTCGATGAAAGCACTCGCTTTTTCCAAGAAAAGTATCTCCAAACTTGGAACATGGTGTAGCTCAAACAATTGTGAAACATTTATCACTCTTTGAACTTTATCGCCTTCGTCCGCATCGCCAATCGCCTCGTATACAACTTCACATAGCAACTTTTTCTGGAATTTAGTGCACTCTCCGTTTTCAAGGACAAACAGATCTTTCAACGTCTGACCTTGAGAGATAGCAACGTCAGACAGAACTTGATATTCTTCGTCTCTTAGGAGCTCATCGATGTGGAAACTTTCCCACTTGCCAACTGAGAAGCTACTGTAGTCTGACTCGTACCAATTCCTCGGGAGCTCAACTATGAACAAAGAATATAAGTTTGGAACCTTGCAATCAGTATGCAAATTCTGCAGTTTGTATTTTGCTGACGCAATAAGCGGGACAAACTTTTGACCTCTTGAGCATGTGACAAAAAGTAGTTTTGTCACATCAGGATGCTTAGCCGCCATTCGGTAAAAGTCTTTCACTCTTTCGGCGAACTCGATTTCAGTTTTGAATACATTCAAATTAACCACGAAATGTCTCTCTTGTGACACTAGCGTCTGCTCTCTTTGCATCAGGGTCAGATTACAGTCTTTCATGTTTTTGGACGATGGAATTCGGCAGAAGGTTGAAACTTCTATCAAGGGGGATTTACATTTCTTGTTGTAGCACTGCTGCCACAAAAAGTCAGACAAACTATTGCGTCCCTGAGAGCTGTAAATTTCTTTCAGGTCATGTGAGTTGAAAAATGAGACGTCGGAGCTTGATCGAATAATAGCATCAATCGAGCATGTTTGAACCAGTTTAAGACTGGCTGCTTCCAGAATTTGTTCATTCGTCACCTCGTCAGAGATGTCATTTTCAGCCTGGATTAAAACACAGGAAATCGTATCTTTTTGGTAACCCACAAAGGCGTCGCGGACATGGAATGAAGAGCCTTTTTTGTCGGTTCTCGGAACATTCGAAAACTCCATCAAGTTTTGCGATAGTTTTTGTCGTAACTTAACCAATTTTGTGCTGAGTATTGATTCCATTCCCAGGAAGTGTTTTTCCAGACGGTTCAAAAGGGGAATAGGGAAATTTCTGGCAATTTTTTCTTCTTCAATCATAATGAGCCGGAAGTTCTCAGAGACACTACACTTGACACGATTGGACCCTAAGCCAAGATCAACATACCTTTTTCCTCCGTAGTACACATAATACTGGTTCAAAGCATCGTAAAGGGACTCGTAGAGGGGTCTCAAATTCAGAAGCACAACCGTCTTTCCTGTTTCCATGCAAACTTTTATTCTGTTGATGTTCTTGCACACTTGAATATATTCTTGATCCTGGGGGAATGATGAACCAAAAATGACCTCGTACTCTTCTAGTTTCAAGACCTGAGGCAACAGTTGTAGTGCCGAAAAGTTCTCCGTCATCAGCAGCAGGTATCGACTTTCGTTGTCTAAGTTTCTATCTTCTTCAGTCAGTTTTGATCGTTCTTCCGCCTCTTTGATGTTCTGATGAACCAACTCCAAAGTTTCAACATCGCCTACATTTGCATCTTCAAATGCTTGCTTTTTCATCAACTCATCCGCAAAAACTAGCAAATATCGGCAATCCTTCTCTCCAAAGTTTCGTCTAATCGCACATCGAACAGTGTCCCACCTCAGAGTTTTCTGGGGTTGAGTCATCTGCGCCCTGTAGAGCATTTTCAACAATCCATAGAAATCTCGCAACCCAAAGTATTCGGCGTGTCCATCTTTAATTTGAGCTTTGTATACCTTTTCGTAAGCGTCGGCCAATGGCTGAATGAACTTTTCCAGTAGATTACCGTCAATTTCTACTCTGCATATACCACTCGCACTTTTGACCAGTTCCACTGATTTCGGAATAGCTCGACTGACTAAAATTCCCCGGTTCATTTTGGCTGGATCAAGGGCCCAATTCGAAATCCCCACAAAGCCTACTTTTCCCCAGTCTTGCCTCTCTGATTTGGATTCGACGTACCCCTCCTCCAAAAGAGGATGCAAGGTCTTCAACGGCATTTTAGCCGAATCTTCCGCCAATCCGATTTCGTCCAGGACAACCACGCTAACAAACTGCTTCAAATTCTTGCCTTTCTGGTACAGTGCTGCTTGTTTAAAGATACTGATGATACCATCTGCGTGCGTGTGAGGTGAACACTGAAATGAGAGCATCTGAACTTGTTTCAGCATCTGAAAGAATTCATTCCTGGAACTCTCTCCTTGCATAGCATCAATGACAATCGTCTTAGCCAATGATTTTGAGCTGCCCGGTTTCCCTACTAGGAACAACGGGATTCTTAGCTCGATGCAAATTATCATCATGAATACATTTTCGGTCAACGCCAGGTTCTTGGCAATGTTTGCTTTAGCATCTAGATGAATGTTTTGTAAAAACACTTGCATGCAAACTTCCAGTTCGTTCAAAATAGTTTTGGCTCCATTGGGTAATTTATAGGGACCTTTGAAAGACCCGGTGATTGTCTTTCTATACTTTACTCGTTCCTCTAAAGACGAATGATAGCAGACTCCAAGTGTTAGAATCATCAATCGAGCTATCTCATTAATGGCATCTGGTGCGTTTTCATCATCATCTTCATCTTCGCTGTTGTAATTCGGATCCAGTTCATCCATCTTAGCTAAAAGTGTCTCTTTTTTCGAGTAAAAAAATTGCAGGACCGCCATGGCCCTTTCTATGTCTCGCAAACTCACAAAAAGACATTGGTCTCGATTTTCTCGTAGGAATTTCTGCGAACGGCTCAGAAGATTGCAGATGAAATCGACATCGGCTTCAATGAGACGCATATCGGCAGCTCGCTTTGACACTAACTGCTTGATATACTTATTCTCAACTTCACTAGTCAGTTGACCAAAATCCCAGACGAGCGGCAACAAACTCGGCGGCAACGGGTTCACTCGGTAGACAAGGTGACGCATCGGGATATCGGAGTCCAGCTTGTCTTTTGTTTCACTGGACTTGACATGGTATCCCAGTCCTTGGGACTCAAGTTTCTTGATCATTTTATCATTGTGTTTTCTGTACGGGTTACAAGCAACAATGACTTTCAGTCCCGAGTCAGGGTCCAATTTTCGGCCATTGACACTGAAATCACAAATCACTTCTTTGATTCCGTATATCGCCTCTGTTGTATTTGCTTCATCAAAAAACAGGACGGTGTAAAATCCCTCTCCAAATTTTCGCGTGTTTGCGATTGCTAACTTTTCAGCATCTTCTATGCTTTGCACGATGTCTTGCATTGTAACTCCACCGTGGACTTTCACGAACTTCTTGTTTTCCACATTCTCTCCTCTAGCCATAATGTTACAAAGGTACTCGATCAACCTCGTCTTTCCACAACCAGTTTCGCCCATGATAACCACTGGAATGTTGCATCTAAACCGCATGTAAATAGCCAACAGCTTCATGACATTATCCTGGGTAAGTTCATACGTTGGATCGAAGCGGATTCGGTTTGGCTCGACCCCCAAGACTCGACAGAGTTTCATTTGTTTCACGTTAACTTGAAGCTCGTCAAAGTTTTCGTCCAAAACGTCCCTTTCATCGAAAGCCTGTCGCTTTATCTTTTGCTGAAGATCAGCACTCATAACATTTCTGGCTAAGACATTTCCTTTCCAATCTTGTAAATTAGAATTAGTAATGCAGACGCCTAAGAATGTGAAGGTCATTTGGTCTGAATTGATAAAAACATAAGGATGTGGACAGTTCTCCCAACTTCTTCGAATTTGATGAACTTCGTAGTTTGTCTCACTTTCGTTCAGACCAAAAAGAGGCGAGTTGTCAGCGATGCTTAAACTAGGCAGTGCAAAGTCTTGTGCCATTGCAATTAGGCAGTGTTTTACGTAGAAGTTTTTGAAGCCTTCGAACTCTCCAGATCTGACAAAGAAGTTCTGTTCGCAAGCAATTAACTGCAGATTCAAGAACCTAGCAAAGAAAGACAGCTGCGCCCACGTCGGATTATTGAGCCCACTGTTTCGCTTGATGACATCAATTACTAAGCGGCCATCTTGCATTTCGCCTTGGTAAGAATAAAAAGACAGATCTCTGTTTTGATTGAAGGCGTCTAGATAGTGATATGATCTTTGGAATTCTGGACTTTGGATGAGAATTGGATCTGGGCCAATGATGCGCTTGAAATTATTTTCCGCCTCGTTGTCCTGGAGACATTGGTTGGGCGACAGACACACTGTACATGGCATTAAACTGCAGAGGGGCTTCCAAGGAGATGAATTCTAAAATAGAGCAAGCTATTTTAGATGAATTCTAAAATAGAGCAAGCTATCGGAGCAGAAAATCCAACTAATTTCGCGACCCGGTATACTTTTTGATTAAAATATAGCAAATAGACCGTTGGAAAAATATCATTGAGCCGAAAAACCGAAAAAAAAAAACGATTGTTTTTGAAGCATTTTAATTTTAATGATAAAAATAAACGGCCATCAAATTGTTTGAATTTCATAAAAATTTTCTCATTGATTTTTTTTGATAAAAAAAACTACCCAATTTAAGAAAACTGGATCACAGGATTTCTAATTTTATTCTGCTAGATTCCTGAAATTTAAAGTTCACTTCCGAAGTTAATCACATGTTGACGCCATTTGAATTTTTGTTATTCGAGACGACCTCTTCTAAGACTTTTTCTTGTAAAATGAAACGAAAATAAATACGACCTATATAAGTGTCTTCACTAGGCCATTGTCACTTGATAACCAAATTAAAATTAACTTTACTGCTGGCTTCCAATAATCAATTAATTTTGCTCCAAAATGAGCAATTGATTGCAATTAATTTTCAACAATTTATTTCCTAACATATGCCACATCATTCAAGCTAAGAATATTCCGACCACAAAAAATATGTTTTTTTTTCGAGAAATGCATTTTTGTCATTGGAGGGAGGGCCCAATGTGCCTTCTATTAAGCCGTCCGAAAATTTTTAATCCGAGTTAATATTTTAAGCAAAAAAGAACAAACATAGCCAACAGGCAGCTGGAAAACAGTCAATGAACGCAAGTAAACAAAAAAATAATAACTAGTTTAAAAAAAATCTCAACTTTCGAATTTCCAAGAAACATAGCCAACTGACAATTGGAAAAGAGTAATGAACGCTAGGAAACTTAAAAACAAAACAGACTGGTTTTTCAAAAATCTTCAATTTTTGAATTTCGAAGAAAAAATAGATGGCCGTAAAGCTTTGTGAATTTGAAGAACGATTTATGATGAACACTCGTCTTGTTAAAATTAACCCAATTTGAGAAAACTGGATCAACAGGTGAAACTTTTCATTCGCTGGGAAATCTTATAATTAATTTCCATTTTCGAAATTAGAAAGCGATCACGTTTTTTGTGACCTTCACACTTTTGCTGTTCGATAGTCAACAAATTTTAAGATTTTTCCTGAAAAAAAAAACAAAAAAACAGCAAGACCTTTATAAGAATTTTCACTACGTTCATTACTCTTAAAAAAATAAATGGCTTCAAAGGTCTTGGAATTTCTAGAAAAATTTATGAATGAATCTTCTTGCATTAAATTTACCCAATTTGAAAAAAAAGATCAATGGATAAAATTTCTGTGTCGCTGGGAAAATTGATAATTATTTTCCATTTTCGAAATTCGAAGTCGTTCTCGTTTTTCGTGACCTTCACACTTGCTGTTAAATAGTGGAGCTTTCCTTCCTTTTAACAAAGGAAACGAACTGAACATAAAATAAACATAGCCAACAGCAGTTGGAAAAGAGTCAATGAACGAAAGTAAACAGAAAAAAAAACTGATTTGTTTTTTGAAGAGAAAAAAATAAATGATTGTAAAGCTCTTTGAATTTCTAGAATAACTTTTTATTGACTTTTTTTTGATAGAAAAAATAACCCAAATTGAGAAAACTGGATCAATAAGAAAAGTTTTATTCCGCTGTGAAGTCGATCACGTTTTTCGTGATCTTTACACTTTCTGTTCGATAGTGGAATTTGCCTTCCTTTTAACAAAGGAAATGAACTGTACTATCACAAGTCAAACCGCGAAAAAGTACAAAAGACATCTCGGCCTATATAAGAGTCTGAAATACGACCATAAAATTGCGAGAAAAATGAATTATTTGCTACTTGAGAGTCTAATTATTTAACATCCATTTAGTAAACAAAATCGAAGTGAGCTACAAAGCATCACTAAACCAAAATATGGAAAAAAATGAGAGTGAATATAATTTTGAAGCCATTTTTTTAAACAAAAACAAACAAAAAATACCACGGTTCAAACTATTGTCTCTACTTCGATTGTTAAAAACATGTTATTAATTACGAGCACTTATATAATTAACTATGACATGGGTATCATATAAAAACCCTTTCAGCCCTATTTTGGAAAAAAAGGTCCCGATTTTGTTATTCGAACTCATAATAAGCGAGTCGATAACAAAAATGATCACTTGATTTTGGGATGTCAGTGAACTTAGATTTCCACCGCGAGCTATTTGTTTTCTCTATTCTCACGATAAAAAAGGAGTATAGTAGTAAAGGAGTCTGCTAAATAGTATTGTATTCTGCGTCTGCAACATCTCACAACAAGCACACAAAATGTGCGTATAAAAATGTTTTTAAATAGTATTTTCAGTGCAGCAATAGTTGTCATAAAAACACCCTGCGCTACCTAAAGCAAACGTTCCCTCTTGTAATTAGTAGTTACTAATAAAAACAATTGTTATTTTTAAGAAAATAGTATTCTTTCAGAAGTTTTTTTTGGTTAATGGTACTGTAGTTGACGTTAAAATAACAGAAATTACAAGTTGATAGAGCTGATCGAGTTTCACGACAGTTTTCTTCTTGAAATTTTGACTGAAACCAAACCACTTAGTAAAATTGATTAAATTTTTTAGGATCACAAGCTTTTCAAGTAACAAACAGTCGCTCTTTCAATGACCTTCTAGAAAAATTCTGTCTGCAAATAAAGGCCAAAAACTTTGAAAGTTTTTCTTGCCGTTTATAGTGTGATTGTTACTTACGTTACAAACAAGACTTATTTGCTGCTTTATTGTGGATATCGTGGATATAAAAGAAAGTTTGGACACCTTCAAGGATCAACCAGGGATGGTAAGCCTAATCAAGGCTTGCAAAGTGAATTCTATTCTTTAAAATTGAAATTATTTGAAAAAAAAAGACTTGGTATCTAGAAAATTATGTTTCGCAAATGGATAAGACTCATTATCAGGACTTGGTCTATATTTCTAATGAAATGCAAGATTTAAAAAACCGTGTGTTAAAAACAGAAATTTACAATAGCAAGGATACAACACGGAAATGAAAGGTGAAAATTAAAGGCTTTAATACCCTCACTGATATTAAAGGCTGTCATTATCTGAAAAAAGCGAGAGCTTCAGTAATAATTGTAAAATTTGTTTACTTCCAATCGGAAAAATTTCTTGTGGAGATCCAAGAGACAAGTATTCAACCTGAAAAACATTACAGAAAAACCAGTTTACTTCACTGAACGTGTCCCTCCCCACAACCGTGATCTACTCAATCTAGCTAGAAATAAGGGTATCAAAGCTGTGACTGACTAACAATTTAGAGAAGTAGCTTTTTGTATCAAATGAAAATGGGGGTTATATTATGGCCTGTTAATTCATCAGAAGATATTGAGCAGCTTGAAAAAGTTGCTGTTAAAATGCAAAATCGGCAATCAAGTGTACCTGATATCAGTTCGACAATTTGCATCCAGTACTAATGGTGTATCCATCCGGGCACGTGTATCCAGTACTAATGATGAACTTACTCAACGCTATAACACTGATAGAAAACGTGGTCATAGTAATTCGCCTACGGGCTACACGCCTGAAGGAAAAACAGTTAACTGTAAAGAATAGTTAACATGTTCAATGAGAAAGCTATTCATAGTAATATCACGACTTTTTGCAGATAAATTATTTTCTTCTTATGAAAGATGAGAGAATTCATTGAACGATAGAAGTAATTTTGAAATTCTCTCTCTTAACATCAGATCTCTTTCGAAAAATGTTGAGCTCTTTCGTGCTATTTGCAATCAAAAACTTAACCCGACAGTTATTGTTTTGAGTGAAACTTGGCCAACAAATGAAACAGAACTTTTTGAAAATGACAGTTATCAATCAATCTTTGCATTATCTTTTAAAAACAAAGCATGCGCTGCAGCAATTTTTGTCAAAAATTACTTACATGTAATTGAGGTCAACTTAGACTTTAATGTGTGTTTTGACCTTATCTTTAATGTGTGTTTTGAACATTAAGCAAAATACATGAAGGTCTCGGTTGCTGCCAATTATAATTCTCCGATTATCAAAACAACCTTGTTAATGACTGATTATGGGAACGTTCTTAAAAAATTATCCTACAAAAGTAAAAGTATTATATTGTGGGAGATTTTAATAACGACACAAAAGTAGACAACAAATTAACGCGCAGTTGCATCCATTTGAATTAATCTTCTTTAATCATTTGAATTAATGAGTTTTCTTTTACTAACACAAATGCTCAGACGAGAACAGGAGAAATTCGTGAGAGTTGCATTGACCATGTTATAACTAATTGTGATTTGACCAATGAAAACACTTATTTTGCCTTGTGATACAAAAGATGATTATATGCTTTCAACGGTCACCAGCTTAGTTCTAGCGCCTGACAAAAAATAACTCCTTTTGTTTGGCGTAGGGATCTTGGGAAAATTTCGGATGATGATACAAGAGGCCAGCTAAAGCTGTAAACGCCGGTTTGATAGTTTTTGAAATTTTTGTTTTGATGCGGAAGGACAAGCGTTAATTTCAAAAACATAACTATAGCAAAAAAAAGTATATCCCAATTTAATGACTTCAAACTGGGTTAATTTCATCAATTATTTCAAAAATTTTCTTAAAAATTTTTCTTAAAAATTGAAGTGGGAACAAGAGCTTGGTAGGTTGAAATATGCTTAAGATGTTGCTCATTAGATCTGGGTTGGCAATTTTCGAGAGAAGTTGAAAAGTTTCAAAAAAACGGCAAAAAAGTCAATAATTTGATTTTTCCGAGAGTCATTACTTTAAAAGTACAAAATTGAGCGTAACAGCTCATACAGTGGTGCTCCCACAACCCGCTCTACTTATCGAAACCAAAAACTCAGATTTGGGAGGGTACTTTTCAAGAAAAGTCAAAAGTTTGAAAAAGGTCAAAAAATCGTAAGGGTCATAAGATTTTAATAACGACACAAAAGTAGACAACAAATTTACGCGCAGTTGCATCCATTTGAATTAATCTTATGAGTTTTCTTTTACTAACACAAATTCTCAGACGAGAACAGGAGAAATTCGAGAGAGTTGCATTGACCATGTTATAACTAATTGTGATTTGACCAATGAAAACACTTATATTTTGCCTTGTGATACAAAAGATGATTATATGCTTTCAACGGTCACCAGCTTAGTTCTAGCGCCTGACAAAAAAATAACTCCTTTTGTTTGGCGTAGGGATCTTGGGAAAATTTCGGATGATGATACAAGAGGCCAGCTAAAGCTGTAAACGCCGGTTTGATAGTTTTTGAAATTTTTGTTTTGATGCGGAAGGACAAGCGTTAATTTCAAAAACCTAACTATAGCAAAGAAAAGTATATCCCAATTTAATGACTTCAAACTGGGTTAATTTCATCAATTATTTCAGTTTTCTTTGAAATTGAAGTGGGAACAAGAGCTTGGTAGGTTGAAATATGCTTAAGATGTTGCTCATTAGATCTGGGTTCGCAGTTTTCGAGAGAAGTTGAAAAGTTTCAAAAAAACGGCAAAAAAGTCAATAATTTGATTTTTTCGAGAGTCATAACTTTAAAAGTACAAAATTGAGCGTAACAGCTCATACAGTGGTGCTCCCACAACCCGCTCTACTTATCGAAACCAAAATCTCAGATTTGGGAGGGTACTTTTCAAGAAAAGTCATAAGTTTAAAAAAAGGTCAAAAAATCGTAAGGGTCAGAACTTTTGTGTGAACAAATTTGAGCGCAGCCGCTAAGGCAGGGGAGCTCACCACAACTCATCCGTTCGATTGAGACTAAAACCTCACATTTGGGAGGGTAGTTTTCGAGAAAAATAAAAAGTTTGAAAATTCGACTTTTCTGAGGGCAATAACTTTTTGTGTAAAAAATTGGTTGTAGCCGCTTATGCAGGAGAGCTTCCCACAACCTGTTCTATCCGTTCAACTCAAAATCTCAGATTTGCACAGGCAGTTTTTGAGAAAATGTAAAAAAAAACTAAAAATGCGGGTCAAAAATTCACCCCTTTTCGAAGGCTGTAGGAAGAGTGTACGGTAAAAAGATACAAGTGAATCAGGCGGGCACATAGGGTAGTGGGCGAACTTCCCATTGGTACCACTTTTTGCAAATCGGTTCAAAGCGTCTCAAAAAAATAAAAACAAAAAAACCCGATCCCAATGACATTTTCATAATACCTGTTTTTATCAAACAGGAACAGTCTGCAAATTTCTATACAAATTGAAGGATCGTCTGGATAAAATTGATTGGAATAGTAACGATATAGATTATCTAGTTTATTCAACAACAACGGAATTGCAATCAAACAATTAGGTTTTCCCTATCAGAAAATAAAATGCAAAACCAAAATTTTCCAAAAATCCCTGGTTTAGCACCGCGATGAAAAAAACCTTGTTCGCAAAAAATAAAAAAAAATGCATCAAATTTTCATGCGTACTTAACTTAGGGCTGAAAATAATCGCTACAGAAGCGTTCGAAATCAAACAAACAAACTGATAGCGGAAACTCAAAAAGCGTATCAACGTGTTAAACTTGATAGAAAGGAGTTTTTGAAATATGTTAACAGACTGCGTGAACTTAACATAAACAACGAGGACTGTCAGTTAGATGCAGAACAAACAAACGAATACTTTTCAAGCATAGGAAAGGACAAACAAAAAAAATGTTTTCAACCAATTTGCTAGAATTAATTTGCTAGAATTATTTGCTGCCTGGTTATTTGATTTATTCAATTAATTTCCTTTATTTTTTAGATAGAGTAAGGAAAGATTTCACGAAGAAAAAAATTGAGCTGTTCTGAAAAAAATTCGACAAACAAGCCTTAATAAAAAAAGCTAACCGACAGTTAGTAGAGACTTGAAGAACTCAAGGTAGCAGGAAACATCTTTGAGAAAGAGTTCACTTTTCGAATTTCCAAGCAAAAAAATACTTTATATAACACTTATTAGCTGAAAAAAAATCTTCTAGCAACACCCTTGCTTATCGCCAATCGACAACGTCAATCAGGTTTTAACGCGCCATCTGCCTTTTCATTATTGGAGAGCAATTCTCAATTTGAACGCGAACATTTAAACGTCAACAGAAACTTATGGTTTAAATGTGAGCAAAAAAAATTGAACGTGAACAATTTTATGGACTTGGGAACTCTGGAAAAAACCGCATGACCTAAATAAGTAAACACTTACTTCAATCCTTAACACTTAACCAAAAAAGTCAAAAACTGAGCGTCAACGAACAGTATAAACATTTCATATAATAAAAAAGCTCGAAACAAAAAATAAATAACTTCATTCATTTACATCTGATATTTTATTCTTTTCAAAACTATTTAAATGAAGTCAGAAATGAATAAAACAGAACAAAATTACCAGTATCCCGTTTTTTTGCGAAATTTCCTTTATGGTACTTAATAAATAGGTTCAAAAAATTGTACCATAGACAATCAGATAAGTCTCTAAACTCGACAATGACGGACGATGTTCAAGAATCGCTAAGAAAACAAACCAATAGGAGTCAAAATATAATTTTTTTTCTTATTTATCAGCTTGACAAAACAAACTGCATCATCGTAAGGTTTTTATCGACTTTTTGAAAAAATAAACCATTGAAAATTTTTATTAATGAGGAAAAGTTGCACTATGCAAACATAACTTAAAAAACGCCACGAAGGAGTTCTGAAAATCCACAGACAAAATGTCCACTGATGTCTAAATACCTTCAATTTCAGACGTATCTACTACGAAAAAATGAACACTGAATGCTATTTAATTTAACGGAAAAACATATGCAGCTGAAGAATATGATAGCGAGGAAAAACATAGCCAAATGACAGTTGGAAAAGATCTTAATGAAAACAAAGAAACGAAAAAACTGACTTAGTTTCTGAAAAACTCCAATTTTTGAGCTTCAGAGAAAATTTATAAGGCCTTAGAATTTCAAGAACAATGAAAGAAAATATCTTGATAACATTAACCCATACTTTTGAGATAACCAGATCAATAGATATAATTTTCCTATTTCGCATAGAAATTCTATATAGCAAACAAAACAGAATATTGCCAGCAGACAGTAGGAAAATGACAATGAACACAAGAAAACAGTAAAGAAAAAACTGACTCTTTATTTGAGAAAAAATAAACTTTCAAATTTCAAGGGGACATTTTATGGCGATAAAGATTTTCAAAAACTCGATTGAGGCAACTAGAAATTGATCGTTATTCGAGAAATTTATTCTTTTGCTGTTCGGTAGTGGAGTTTGCCTTCCTTTTGAGAGAAGAAATGAACTGAACTTTGCAAGATTTCAGTCAAACCGCGAAAAACCATTTTGAGCGTGAAGAAATATAAGGCTTTTTAAAAAAATCATTTTGACCTATATAAAACTCTTCACTAAATTCATGAAATCTTAAATATATCCAACGAACATTTTGAAAAGAGCCAATGAACGCAAAGAAACCCAAATCTGAACGCATTTTCTAAAGCCATATTTTTTCAAAACGCAGGGTATAGCCGCTTGCGCAGAGAAGATTCGTATACCACGTTTTTTCTTCCGGTTGAACTCTTACTCTCCGATTTGGGAGGGAAGTTTTTAAGAAAATTCAAAAGTAATTAAAAATTAACCAAAATGTCAAAAAATGGGCTTGATTCAGGCCATAACTTTTTTCTTCCTAATTTAGAGAATAGCCGCTTGAGAAGGAGAAATCCAAACGATTAGTTCTTTAGTTTAAACGTTCATTTCAGATTTATGCATATATTCTTTGAAAAATGAACAACTAATTCAAAATCAAATAAGTCAAAAATCCCCCTACTGAAATTTTCGAAAGCGGTCCTGTTAACTGAAAAGAGACTTGCAAATTATGCAGGCACATAGAACAGCAGCAGGTTTTTCCAATGACAGCATTGTTTTGAAAATTGGTTCAGTAGTTTTTGAAAACAAATGAAATTTTTGCGAAAAGTTCAAAAAATTTTCAAAGGGTCGCAAAAACAAACAAAACTTAACAAATCCCATACATTTTCATAACACCTGTTGTTATCAAAGAGGACCTAACACTAGTTAAAAATAAACCAGTATATAACTGCACATGCTGTTATATTACCTGTGCTTGAATACGATTAAATATGATGAAATTGAAATATACCAAATATACCAATAATGCGCACTTTTATATGCGACTTAGGTTGGAAAAAAATTGTTCATTATAATCACTTCGCTTTGCTTGTGTAAAGAACACTTTACGATTGACTTTTTTGGTAATTAACTCAGTTTGAGAAAACTGGAGTTTAAGGTAAAACTTTTATGCTGTTGTAACATCTAGAAAATTAAATTCCACTTTCGAAACTAGAAATCGATCACGTTTTTCGCGCCATTTCCACGTTCGTATTTGAATAGCGCATTTCGACTTCCTTTTAGTAGATGAGTTTCAATTGAACTCAAAAAGTTTGAATGCACTTCAGTAGCTATTAGAGTATTTTAAGACTTTTCCTGAAAAAAAAACATCACGACCTATATAAGATTCTAACTATGTTAATCGACTCTTAACAAGAAAATTTCAAAAAAAACTAAGGAAAGAATAATTTTACCTGCGGCGTCAGCATTTCGATGGCCAGACAGAAATTGTCTTTGGCTAGGAACAGCTTTCCCCTCTCATCTGCCAGGCCGCCCAGCACACAAAGTTTGAACAGCAATTCGTCCACGTTTTCCATCACCTGTCAATTTACAGCCGATCGTTAAATGTTGCTCAAACATGCTTAAATGTTTGATTGAAATGTTTTGAAAGTTCGAATTTTTCCCACATTCAACATCATCTTATCTTTCATCGCCAGATCTATGAAAATCTTTGAAAATAAGTTCTACTGCGCCGCTTTCTCAGAATTTCATTTGAACTGTGCTTTTTCAGTCTAAGGAAAATAGGAAATTATCAGATCTGCTCTTGTCTCGTAATCTGCAAAAAACATCGTGCCCACCATGGATCACGATTGAACGGAAGATAGGAATGGTGGCTTACATTAGGCGACACGTCCAAATGAATGATGGTGTGAACAGCTACAGATTTGTGTCGCCATAGGAAGTCCAGCACTCTTTCGAAGTCCACGTTTCGATCATAGAGACGGAGGATGACACGGGAGCTCCCTCTGTGTTTCCTTTTCGTCTCTCTCTCCAAGCGGTCCACATGCAAGGATTTTCCTACACAGAATAACAGCAGGTTTGGCAGGCGTTGGCGTACACCCTCCGCCACATTCAATTTTGGCAGACTACGATTTTTCCAAATAGGAAAGGGTTGCAAAAGCGATGCGGGCTCACTTTTTAAATCACGCATTAGAACAACAACGCCTATTTTAAATATTTTGACAGAAAACGAAACCATTTTGAAACTAACTATCTAACAAAGCTGCTTCGACAAAGTCAGATCTTGCAGATATGCTACAACAAATTCATTATAAAGTTAACAGACAGACAGTTAAGGCGAATAATTGGATGAGAATTTCTGAGCAGCATAACCATCTTGTAAAAACGACGTTTCAAACAGATTGATGAACAAGAAAATTGTCTATTTATAAACTTTTTAAATGAAAAATACCTAAATTAAATGCAACCGTAAGAATAGACGGGAGCATCCAATAACGCCTTCGTTTAAAAAATTCAACATTAAAAAAATTATATAAAAGTTTAACATTATAAGTTTAAAGTTCTTTTTAAAAGTAAAATGGACATATCTTCGCATTAACTCAAAAATAAAAACCTTAAAGTGGCCGACAGCATAGTTGTTCATCCGAAACTATTTTCTTTGTAATATCACTATAATCACAACTTATATTTTTGTTTAACATAGTTTTGTATTTTCATTACCCTGTTCGTATATCAATTGCTGCAATTAATTGTTTAATCAAGCGTAATTACTTAAAAATCATTTCAAAAAAGTTCTTAGTTATTAAAAATTGAACGGTCGAACTATGTGAAAACATTAGGAAAAAAAACGTTGAATTTCGAAGACTGAAAAGATCTGTGAAGTCAATTTTGGAGGCCACATCTGCAATTCCTGTGGGTAGCCTAACATCACCCCGCCATGGAGTCAAAAACTTCACATTTGGAGTTTTTTTTTAATTTGTGAACTATCAAAAAACACCATTTCTCCATTTATCTGCAACAGCTGGAAGTTCCTTGACATCCCCCCACCGAAGGATCAAGAATTTCAAATTTTGAGAACTATTTTTTTAAATCAAATTTTTTGAAAACTCCTAAACAACAGCTTATCTGGGAAACTAAAAAACTTCGAGCAGTCAAAAATGTAGGAAAGTTTTGCAAACCCTGAAAGTGCCAAGACAGCACCCTATGCTAGGGTTGATTAAGTCAAACTGACATTTTTCTCAATCTAATTTTTTTTTAATTTTAGAAAAATCATAAAAACGTTGTCTCGAAAACTAAAAAGATTTGAGAAATCACATGTGGAGGCAAGATGCGGAACCCCCGAAAGTATCCTGACATTGCCAACTATATCAAGGCTAACTTTAAACAAATCCTTTTTTAAACTAAAAGGATTTGAGTACTCATATTTGGCGGCCAATTTCGCAACCCATGGGAAAAACCTGACAGCAACCCACCATGTTTGAAAATTGGTGAAATAGACGCTGAAACGAAAAACGCCCGTCATATAATATATAGATGGATGAACATTTATTAAGCATTGCAATATACGATATAACTGAACCATGCATAGATACATTATCCACTTAACCGTTACAAAAGACGCTTAAGCATAGCAAGATACGTGTCAAATGCACTTAAATATAGTATAGATCATTTTTTGACAATCGCCTACTAACAATCTTCAAAAGAAATACCTGAAGACGGTTGCGTCGAACTGATCAATCGGACTCTGAAAGTGTCTATAGCATCCTCGGCTGCCCTCAAGTTGCCACACAAATAGCTTCTCAAGTCATCTTCCGACTCTTTTACAAACCTCGCTTTAAACTTCTCCAGCGCCACCGATACTTGGCTACTATCGTCACAATTAAACACTATCAACTTGTAGGATGGCCTCGGATCCTTCATTTTTTCGAACAACAATTTCCCCATTTGATCTGCACACGTAGGACTAAGATCGTCTGCAAAAGCAATTGAGTACACTTTATTTCGGGGTTCCAGCATAGCACGGAGCATGAAGGTTTCAACTTCCGCAACAGACGTTGTTGCACTGCATAGCAAAACTTGGTTATAGTCCGGTAATTTCTGCTTTGCGATGAAATTGTACAATGACATAATGTAGAGAAGAATGTCAGAGCGCTTTTCACAAATTACCAAATTTGGTTTCCCCAGTTTCAGATGCTCAGGATAGTTCAAATCAACAGGTGTGTTTTCATGATCCAGCTTCTTTTCCAGGCACCTATTCAGGACGTACCCAAGTTGGAAAAGATTCACGTAATTTTCCAAGGAGTTTTCTTTCATGCCTGATAAATATTTGTCAAAAACATGTTCCATCGACTGTGCAAAATTGCTGAGATCCATTTTGTTTCCACTTTTGTCCAAACCGGTTCCAGTAGTTTCAGCTCTATCTAGGGAACCAAAATGATCTTCAAACTTCCGCGATAAGTTCTCAATGATCTCTTCCTGGTCTTCGTGATCCATGATCCAATTCACAGCATCACCTTCATCGCAATTTTCACATGAGCCATCGGTCGTATCTCGAATCGCTTGGATTCCAGCCTTGGCTAGATTTTCATTGTCTTTGAATTGGCTCTTTAAGCTATCAATTAAATTGAGCCAAGCACTTCTTTCGTCCACGTGGGCTTTACCTGTAAGTTCGTCTAAGGCAATTGGCTGATTCTGTATGTCAAGGGAATCACTGTCTTCGGTTTCCATGTTTTTGTCATCATAATCTTCATACAGGAACTGAACAATGTCGTCCTTGCTGATATTTGGGTCGATGGACTCTAAGTAATATTTCGTAGCTTCGTCAATCTGTGTTGTGTTGCGTTTGAGTTTTGCCAGTCCCGAGCAAAGGGAACTCAGTTGTTGCATGTTGAATTCGTTCAAAATTGGGAGTCGGCACCGCATGGCAAAAACGTACTGTTCCCATTTCTCTTTAATAGACTCCAACGCAATACAGAGATCTGAAAGTTCCAGGTTCGTCTCTCTGGTATTTGAGTACAATTTTTTCCCTGTTTCTCCCAACTTGATCTCCAGCGCAGAAAGTGTTTTCTTGTCCAATTTTGTTCTGATGTGAGCAGACCAAGCATTGAAAAAATCACACCCAGAATTGTACAAAGTCACAAATGAAGATGAAAGCCGTTCAATGTTCTGGAACGTCGTGATGAATATATCAACACTTTGAGCATGTTCGTGTTTCTCTTTGCCGACTATCAGCATCAGCCGACTGAGAAGATCTCGCAATTCGGCTAAATTCAACTCTCGGTTTTCTTCGGTCACTTGACTGTCAGCTGATTTCATTTCTTCTTTGTAATGCAACATCACTGCATCTTCAGGCTCGATTAGGACTTTTCGGTTTCGTTCCGATTGGGGAGAATATCTCACTATATAGACACCTGTGTTATTTATTTGGAACGCCTTCTCCAGGGAGCTTTTTTCGACTGAACCTTGATTTTCAAGTGCTTTTTCGATCCACGACAAATGTCGCGCGCTGTCTCCATACTTTTCGGGCAAACTTGGATCCATCTCAAGTTTTGCGAATACTTTTCCGTAAGCGGATTTCACGTCATCCCAGTCACTCTTTGAGTTGAGTTCGTAGATGAAGGGTGCATAGCCAAACACAGCATCGTGGAAACATTTGACCTTGTTTAGGTCATACTGGACTTCACCGGCAGACATACTAGCTAACTCCACCACCACTTTTACGTCTTGCAGAGCTACAAAAAACTCAAAAATATAATATGAGCAACGGAAACCATATACTTTTTGATGCCCATTGAGCATCAATTGGCTTAATCATTCAAACAGCTTGCATTAGCTACAGCCTTGTTACGGCTTGATTGCAATATATAAGGAACTAAAAATATTAGTCAAACAACAAAAACCAATTGCTATGCTAAGAAGTAGAACAGAACTTTCAAAGCAAAGCAGAGGAATAACAGCTGCTAGGAATTCGATACCCCTAACAAGACTGCTAGTATCAGGGCGAAGACCTGAATTCTCCGATTGCCCTTTAAAGTCATTTGGTTTATAAAAACTCCTAAATAAATTGAAAATATTGATGTTTTTTCTTTTTATTTAATTATTTTATCCACCCACACGCCATGTGAAGTACAAAGAAAAAGTTTTGTAAATTATAAGAATCTCGTAACAAAACAATCGGAAAGGATTAAAAAAAACGCAAGGAACCAGAAAAAAACCGACTTGTTGTTTTAAAAAAACTTGAACTTTCGAGAATTGAAGAAAAAAAAATAAAGCTCTTTGAATTTCACGAACCATTTATGACTGCTTCTTTTTTCAAGAAATTAACCCAATTAGAGAAAACTGGATCAAGATAGTCGCAAAATAAACAACCCATAAGTTATGAAAAAATCTTTACTAAAACATCAGATGTCATTACCTTTCAAATAATATACAGCAATTTTATCGAGAAAAAAACCATCCCAAGACCCGACAAACACTCCGCTCTTTCTTCAAACGTCAGAGCAAAAAAGCCGGGAAAATGCTTTAGAAGTGGACGAAAGAATGCGACAAACTTCGAACAAGGATGACTAAAGTCAGAAAACAAGCAAGAAGTAAATCTCAACTAAAAAAAATACAACAACAGCCGTAAAAAGCAAGAGATATGCGCGAAGAGATGCCGCAAACCTTGGTCCTCCCGATCCTGCATCAGCTGCCTGAAACACTATCTTGTCAATGAACTGCCTACTCAATACTCCGATAAACGCCCACAAGAAGATTCTATCCTTGAAAAATGAAGTTTTATTCCCACGCAAGACATAAACTCAAATAAATCGGGTAAAAAACTGGAGAAACATAAAATGCTTATCTATCATTCAAAAAAGCTATTGAAAATACAGGTGTACTAGAAAAATAATGCCGTACAGGTAAACGGAATCAAACAGTCTTCTCCAAGTGGAAGCTCCCGGGCCACGTATACGTCATTGAAGGACCGATGACCAAAACGGCCAGGTTTGTTTAAATTACAGAGTTTTCACTTTTGAAAATGCCGTTCTGTGATCGCGCTTTTCTTTTAAAAGATGAACATTTTTCAAAGTCAACGTGGAGTTGAAAAGCCACCAACAACCAATTGTCAAACTGAGTGGTAATTGAAGATAGCTTAAAAGAAGTATAACAAATTATATTTGTTGTTTTAATTCTGTAAAAACTGCAATATGAAAAAAAATGAAATGAGAAACAAAATGTCCACAGCATCTCTGCAACTCGTATTATGGATATGAAGGCTTAATTAAGACAGATGATAGAATTGTCAGCCCCATCTGACGTTTATATTTTTACATCTGAATTCTCACAAAAAAAAACATCAAAAAACCTATTTTCAGCAGTCTGAAGAATATCCTGAAACACAAAAATGGCCAATCGATAGTTAAAAGAGTGTGGAAGAGCTCACGAAAGCTCAAACAAAGGCAAACTTTAATTTTAAAGATAAATAACAGCTGATAAACTTAAAATTGACTTCAAAAAATTGCGAAATTTCAGCTCTGTGCAGAAAAGGAGCTTCCATCAAATCAGAAGCCGAACCACTGATACAGAGGAAGCAAAACTCCAGAAGTCAAACACTATAAGCAATAAACAAACAAGGATAGCCGACCAAAATCATTAACTATTATTTTTCTCCAAAAAAAGTGTCGTTTTTTGTGCGTGGCGTGATGAAAGATATTTATAAACGCTTGAAAAAATAGTGCATTAGGCACAGTTGTCTGAAAAAAATGAATAACAAAAAAATGAAAAAAAAAATCTTTTGTACCATCATTAAAAACAAGTTTTAGAGAACTTTTATTGCCCAGGTTGCGCCAAAAACTTGCTTCCAAAACTAGCTTCTCTTAGTAACATCAGGTTTTCTGATCCCAAAGGACCAACTTTCATGCACAGAGGCGAAGCTGCACTTCGCAAACACGAGCGAGAAAACGACAAAAAGCAGCTACAAAAAAATGAAAAAGGAAAGGTTAAAATAAGCTTCGAATTAAAAACAACTTTTTCAAGGTGTCGGAATCGAAACTGCGATTTCGAGATTTGGGGTCTCAAGTTCTCGTTTCTGCTCCATGAGCTTTTGAAATTTTCTCACACTAGCCATCAATAAAGCAGCTGCAAATGCTAACAAGTTGCCAATGCTATGCAGTAAAAATTCCAACAACTATAAATCAAACTATTGCTAAGTGTGGCATCGAAACTATGAACAGTATATTAGTAATCTGACGTCTTTCCCTCTGTGCCACCGTCGCTTGCAGAACATCGAATGCCTGCCGTAAATAAAGCTAAGCCATTTCCAATGCTTCAGACCGTGATTCAAGTAAAAAAAGCCATTTGATTTGGACAAAGAGTAGAACTATACTATACACTACAGTCGCTGGCTCACACAAGTAATAACTAACGCTTTTCGATCAGATCACGTAACTCGTTCGAAATTAGACTAAACTTCAAACCAGTTTTTCTGGACACTGAACAATCAATTCTCAAGAAAAAGTTTAGCTTCTGACCTATCTTTGCTCATTTTTATCCACCCCATACACGCCCTGTCACAATTAGATCTGCCGGAGGCGTATGATAAGGGGCAATAATGCTGATGCAAGATTACTTTGTTAGAAGACTTGTATCTACACTATTTGAGAAAAAAAATCAACATTTTAAAACATTTAAAAATGAACCATGTTGGATTGTTGATCAACAAAATTCGTATTAGTCTTTTCTGTGATTTTTGTTGATTTAGTTTTTATTGCATTTTTCAGCTTCAAAAACAAACATAGCCAAGTAACAGTTGGAAAAGAGTAATGAACTCAAGGAAAAAAAACTAAATGTTTCTTCAAGAGCCTTCAACTTTTGAATTTCGGAGAAATTATTACGCTTTGATGGCTTTAAAGCTCTTGAAATTTGTAGAACAGTTTATAATGGATACTTTTTGCGAAAATTAACCCAATTTGAGAAAACTGGATCAATATGTAAAACTTTAATTTCGCTGGGAAATCTGATAACTAATTTACATTTCCGAAATCAGAAGCCGATCACGTTTTCCTGATCTTTACACTTTTGCTGTTCGATAGTGGAGTTTGCCTTCCTTCCTTTCAACAATGGAAATGCACTGAACAAAAAAAATCACAAGTCAAACCTCGAAAAATCAAAACTGAGCGTGAACAAGTTTTAGAACTTTTTCCTGAAAAAAAAACAAAAATCAACAAGACCTATAAAAGAGTACCCACTACGTTCATTACTCTTAAGATTTTATAACCATAAAGAAGAAACGAGAAAATGGAACCAAGTTTCACATCTTCAGGATGTTGGCCTTTAGAAAATACTCATTTGCAAAGTGTCAAAAATTCTTAACAGATAACAAGTAATGCAAAACATGCTTAGAACTGTTCAGCCCGCTACAAAACAAGGAAACGCGATTTTTTACAACTCAAGAAACAGTTTAGCAGCTTCTGACCAATCCTTGCTCACTTTTATCCCCATACACGCCCTGTCACAATTAGATATGCCGGAGGCGTATGATACGGGGCAATTATGTTGATACAAGACTCCTTTGTTAGAAGACTTGTATCTACACTACTTGAAAAAAAATCAACAATTTAAAACCCATGAAAAAATCAACCATGTTGTATAGCTGATAAACAAAATTCATATAGGTCTTTTATGTAACTTTTGTTGATTTAGTCTTGATTGCATTTTTCAGCTTCAAAAACAAACATAGCCAAGTAACAGTTGGAAAAGAGCAATGAACGCAAGGATACTGAAAAAAAACTGATTGTTTCTTCAAGAGCCTTCAACTTTTGAATTTCGGAGAAATTAATATGCTTTGATGGCTTTAAAGCTCTTGAATTTTGTAGAATAGTTTATAATGGATACTTTCTGTGAAAATTAACCCAATTAGAGAAAACTGGATCAAGATAGTCGCAGTATAAACAACCCATAATTTATGAAAAAAAAATCTTTACTAAAACATCAGACGTCATTACCTTTCAAATAATATACAGCAATTTGTATCGAGAAAAAAACCATCCCAAGACCCGACAAACACTCCGCTCTTTCTTCGAACAACAGAGCAAAAAGCCGGGAAAATGCTGTAGAAGTGGACGCAAGAATGCGACAAACTTCGAACAAGGATGACTAAAGTCAGAAAACAAGCAGGAAGTAAATCTCAACTAAAAAAAATACAACAACAGCCGTAAAAAGCAAGAGACTTGCGCGAAGAGATGCCGCAAACCTTGGTCCTCCCGATCCTACATCAGCTGCCTGAAACACTATCTTGTCAATGAACTGCCTACTCAATACTCCGGTAAACGCCCTCAAGAAGATTCTATCCTTGAAAAATGAAATTTTATTCCAACGCAATACATAAACTCAAATAAATCGGGTAAAAAACTGGAGAAACATAAAATGCTTATCTATCATTCAAAAAAGCTATTGAAAATACAGGTGTACTAAAAAAAATAATGCCGTACAGGTAAACGGAATCAAAAAGTCTTCTCCAAGTGGAAGCTCCCGGGCCACGTATACGTCATTGAAGGACCGATGACCAAAACGGCCAGGTTTGTTCAAATTACAGAGTTTTCACTTTTGAAAATGCCGTTCTGTGATCGCGCTTTTCTTTTAAAAGATGAACATTTTTCAAAGTCAACGTGGAGTTGAAAAGCCACCAACAACCAATTGTCAAACTGAGTGATAATTGAAGATAGCTTAAAAGAAGTATACCAAAGTGTATTTGTTGTTTTAATTCTGTAAAAACTGCAATATGAAAAAAAATGAAATGAGAAACAAAATGTCCACAGCATCTCTGCAACTCGTATTATGGATATGAAGGCTTAATTAAGACAGATGATAGAATTGTCAGCCCCATCTGACGCTTATATTTTTAAATCTGAATTCTCACAAAAAACATCAAAAAACCTATTTTCAGCAGTCTGAAGAATATCCTGAAACACAAAAATGGCCAATCGATAGTTAAAAGAGTGTGGAAGAGCTCACGAAAGCTCAAACAAAGGCAACTGGTTAATTTTAAAGATAAATAACAGCTGAAAATTTAAAATTGACTCCAAAAAATTGCGAAATTTCAGCACTGTGCAGAAAAGGAGCTTCAATCAAATCAGAAGCCGAACCACTGATACAGAGGAAGCAAAATTCCAGAAGTCAAACACTATAAGCAAAAAACAAACAAGGATAGCCGACCAAAATCATTAACTTTTATTTTTCTCCAAAAAAGTGTCGTTTTTTGTGCGTGGCCTGATGAAAGATATTTACAAACGCTTGAAAAAATAGTGCATTAGGCACAGTTGTCTGAAAAAAATGAATAACAAAAAATTTAAAAAAAAATCTTTTGCACCATCATTAAAAACAAGTTTTAGAGAACTTTTATTGCCCAGGTTGCGCCAAAAACTTGCTTCAAAAACTAGCTTTTCTCTTAGTAACATCAGGTTTTCTGATCCCAAAGGACCAACTTTCATGCACAGAGGCGAAGCTGCACTACGCAAACACGAGCGAGAAAACGACAAAAAGCAGCTACAAAAAAATGAAAAAGGAAAGGTTAAAAAAAGCTTCGAATTAAAAACAACTTTAATTTCGCTGGGAAAACTGATAACTAATTTACATTTTCGAAATCAGAAGCCGATCACGTTTTCCTGATCTTTACACTTTTGCTGTTCGATAGTGGAGTTTGCCTTCCTTCCTTTCAACAATGGAAATGCACTGAACAAAAAAAATAACAAATCAAACCTCGAAACTCAAAACTGAGCGTGAACAAGTTTTAGAACTTTTTCCTGAAAAAACAAAAACAAAAATCAACAAGACCTATTTAACAGTACCAACTACGTTCATTACTCTTAAGATTTTATGACCATAAAGAAGAAACGAGAAATTGAAACCAAGTTTCACATCTTCAGGATGTTGGCCTTTAGAAAATACTCATTTGCAAAGTGTCAATCATTCTTAACAGATAACAAGTAATGCAAAACATGCTTAGAACTGTTCAGCCCGCTACAAAACAAGAAAACGCGATTTTTTACAACTCAAGAAACAGTTTAGCAGCTTCTGACCAATCCTTGCTCACTTTTATCCCCATACACGCCCTGTCACAATAACATATGCCGGAGGCGTATGGTACGGGGCAATTATGTTGATACAAGACTCCTTTGTTAGAAGACTTGTATCTACACTACTTGAAAAAAAATCAACATTTTAAAACCCATGAAAAAATTAACTATGTTGTATAGCTGATAAACAAAATTCATAAAGGTCTTTTATGTAACTTTTGTTGATTTAGTCTTGATTGCATTTTTCAGCTTCAAAAACAAACATAGCCAAGTAACAGTTGGAAAAGAGCAATGAACGCAAGGAAACTGAAAAAAAAACTGATTGTTTCTTCAAGAGCCTTCAACTTTTGAATTTCGGAGAAATTAATATGCTTTGATGGCTTTAAAGCTCTTGAATTTTGTAGAATAGTTTAAAATGGATACTTTCTGTGAAAATTAACCCAATTAGAGAAAACTGGATCAAGATAGTCGCAGTATAAACAACCCATAATTTATGAAAAAAAAATCTTTACTAAAACATCAGACGTCATTACCTTTCAAATAATATACAGCAATTTGTATCGAGAAAAAAACCATCCCAAGACCCGAAAAACACTCCGCTCTTTCTTCGAACAACAGAGCAAAAAGCCGGGAAAATGCTGTAGAAGTGGACGCAAGAATGCGACAAACTTCGAACAAGGATGACTAAAGTCAGAAAACAAGCAGGAAGTAAATCTCAACTAAAAAAATACAACAACAGCCGTAAAAAGCAAGAGACTTGCGCGAAGAGATGCCGCAAACCTTGGTCCTCCCGATCCTACATCAGCTGCCTGAAACACTATCTTGTCAATGAACTGCCTACTCAATACTCCGGTAAACGCCCTCAAGAAGATTCTATCCTTGAAAAATGAAGTTTTATTCCCACGCAATACAAACTCAAATAAATCGGGTAAAAAACTGGAGAAACATAAAATGCTTATCTATCATTCGAAAAAGCTATTGAAAATACAGGTGTACTAAAAAAATAATGCCGTACAGGTAAACGGAATCAAAAAGTCTTCTCCAAGTTGAAGCTCCCGGGCCACGTATACTTCATTGAAGGACCGATGACCAAAACGGCCAGGTTTGTTTAAATTACAGAGTTTTCACTTTTGAAAATGCCGTTCTGTGATCGCGCTTTTCTTTTAAAAGATGAACATTTTACAAAGTCAACGTGGAGTTGAAAAGCCACCAACAACCAATTGTCAAACTGAGTGGTAATTGAAGATAGCTTAAAAGAAGTATACCAAAGTATATTTGTTGTTTTAATTCTGTAAAAACTGCAATATGAAAAAAAATGAAATGAGAAACAAAATGTCCACAGCATCTCTGCAACTCGTATTATGGATATGAAGGCTTAATTAAGACAGATGATAGAATTGTCAGCCCCATCTGACGCTTATATTTTTAAATCTGAATTCTCACAAAAAACATCAAAAAACCTATTTTCAGCAGTCTGAAGAATATCCTGAAACACAAAAATGGCCAATCGATAGTTAAAAGAGTGTGGAAGAGCTCACGAAAGCTCAAACAAAGGCAACTGGTTAATTTTAAAGATAAATAACAGCTGAAAATTTAAAATTGACTTCAAAAAATTGCGAAATTTCAGCTCTGTGCAGAAAAGGAGCTTCAATCAAATCAGAAGCCGAACCACTGATACAGAGGAAGCAAAATTCCAGAAGTCAAACACTATAAGCAAAAAACAAACAAGGATAGCCGACCAAAATCATTAACTTTTATTTTTCTCCAAAAAGTGTCGTTTTTTGTGCGTGGCCTGATGAAAGATATTTACAAACGCTTGAAAAAATAGTGCATTAGGCATAGTTTTCTGAAAAAAATGAATAACAAAAAATTTAAAAAAAATCTTTTGCACCATCATTAAAAACAAGTTTTAGAGAACTTTTATTGCCCAGGTTGCGCCAAAAACTTGCTTCCAAAACTAGCTTTACTTTTAGTAACATCAGGTTTTCTGATCCCAAAGGACCAACTTTCATGCACAGAGGCGAAGCTGCACTTCGCAAACACGAGCGAGAAAACGACAAAAAGCAGCTACAAAAAAATGAAAAAGGAAAGGTTAAAAAAAGCTTCGAATTAAAAACAACTTTTTCAAGGTGTCGGAATCGAAACTGCGATTTCGAGATTTGGGGTCTCAAGTTCTCGTTTCTGCTCCATGAGCTTTTGAAATTTTCTCACACTAGCCATCAATAAAGCAGCTGCAAAGGCTAACAAGTTGCCAATGCTATGCAGTAAAAATTCCAACAAATTTAAATCAAACTGTTGCTAAGTGTGGCATCGAAACTATGAACAGTATATTAGTAATCTCACGTCTTTCCCTCTGTGCCACCGTCGCTTGCAGAACATCGAATGCCTGCCGTAAATAAAGCTAAGCCATTTCCAATGCTTCAGACCGTGATTCAAGTAAAAAAAAAGCCGTTTGATTTGGACAAAGAGTAGAACTATACTATACACTACAGTCGCTGGCTCACACAAGTAAAAACTAACGCTATTCGATCAAATCACGTAACTCGTTCGAAATTAGACTTAACTTCAAACCAGTTTTTCTGGACACTGAAACAATCAATTCTCAAGAAAAAGTTTAGCTTCTGACCTATCTTTGCTCATTTTTATCCACCCCATACACGCCTTGTCACAATTAGATCTGCCGGAGGCGTATGATAAGGGGCAATAATGCTGATGCAAGATTACTTTGTTAGAAGACTTGTATCTACACTATTTGAGAAAAAAAATCAACATTTTAAAACATTTAAAAATGAACCATGTTGGATTGTTGATCAACAAAATTCGTATTAGTCTTTTCTGTGATTTTTGTTGATTTAGTTTTTATTGCATTTTTCAGCTTCAAAAACAAACATAGCCAAGTAACAGTTGGAAAAGAGTAATGAACGCAAGGAAAAAAAACTAATTGTTTCTTCAAGAGCCTTCAACTTTTGAATTTCGGAGAAATTATTACGCTTTGTGGCTTTAAAGCTCTTGAAATTTGTAGAACAGTTTATAATGGATACTTTTTGCAAAAATTAACCCAATTTGAGAAAACTGGATCAATATGTAAAACTTTAATTTCGCTGGGAAATCTGATAACTAATTTACATTTCCGAAATCAGAAGCCGATCACGTTTTCCTGATCTTTACACTTTTGCTGTTCGATAGTGGAGTTTGCCTTCCTTCCTTTCAACAATGGAAATGCACTGAACAAAAAAAATAACAAATCAAACCTCGAAAAATCAAAACTGAGCGTGAACAAGTTTTAGAACTTTTTCCTGAAAAAAAAAAACAAAAATCAACAAGACCTATTTAACAGTACCCACTACGTTCATTACTCTTAAGATTTTATGACCATAAAGAAGAAACGAGAAAATGAAACCAAGTTTCCCATCTTCAGGATGTTGACCTTTAGAAAATACTCATTTGCAAAGTGTCAATCATTCTTAACAGATAACAAGTAATGCAAAACATGCTTAGAACAGTTCAGCCCGCTACAAAACAAGGAAACGCGATTTTTTACAACTCAAGAAACAGTTTAGCAGCTTCTGACCAATCCTTGCTCACTTTTATCCCCATACACGCCCTGTCACAATAACATATGCCGGAGGCGTATGGTACGGGGCAATTATGTTGATACAAGACTCCTTTGTTAGAAGACTTGTATCTACACTACTTAAAAAAAAAATCAACATTTTAAAACCCATGAAAAAATTAACTATGTTGTATAGCTGATAAACAAAATTCATATAGGTCTTTTATGTAACTTTTGTTGATTTAGTCTTGATTGCATTTTTCAGCTTCAAAAACAAACATAGCCAAGTAACAGTTGGAAAAGAGTTATGAACGCAAGGAAACTGAAAAAAACTGATTGTTTCTTCAAGAGCCTTCAACTTTTGAATTTCGGAGAAATTATTATGCTTTGATGGCTTTAAAGCTATTGAATTTTGTAGAACAGTTTATAATGGATACTTTCTGATAAAATTAACCCAATTAGAGAAAACTGGATCAAGATAGTCGCAAAATAAACAACCCATAATTTATGAAAAAATCTTTACTAAAACATCAGACGTCATTACCTTTCAAATAATATACAGCAAATTTATCGAGAAAAAAACTAACCAAGACCCGACAAACACTCCGCTCTTTGTTCAAACGTCAGAGCAAAAAAGCCGGGAAAATGCTTTAGAAGTGGACGAAAGAATGCGACAAACTTCGAACAAGGATGACTAAAGTCAGAAAACAAGCAAGAAGTAAATCTCAACTAAAAAAATACAACAACAGCCGTAAAAAGCAAGAGACATGCGCGAAGAGATGCCGCAAACCTTGGTCCTCCCGATCCTACATCAGCTGCCTGAAACACTATCTTGTCAATGAACTGCCTACTCAATACTCCGATAAACGCCCTCAGGAAGATTCTATCCTTGAAAAATGAAGTTTTATTCCCACGCAAGACATAAACTCAAATAAATCGGGTAATAAACTGGAGAAACATAAAATGCTTATCTATCATTCAGAAAAGCTATTGAAAATACAGGTGTACTAAAAAAATAATACCGTACAGATAAACGGAACCAAACAGTCTTCTCAAGTGGAAGCTCCCGGGCCACGTATACGTCATTGAAGGACCGATGACCAAAACAGCCAGGTTTGTTTGAATTACAGACTTTTCACTTTGGAAAATGCCGTTCTGTGATCGCGCTTTTCTTTTAAAAGATGAACATTTTACAAAGTCATCGTGGAGTTGAAAAGCCACCAACAACCAATTGTCAAACTGAGTGGTAATTGAAGATAGCTTAAAAGAAAAATACCAAATTATGTTTGTTGTTTTAATTCTGTAAAAACTGCAATATGAAAAAAATGAAATGAGAAACAAAATGTCCACAGCATCTCTGCAACTCGTATTATGGATATGAAGGCTTAATTAAGACAGATGATAGAATTGTCAGCCCCATCTGACGTTTATATTTTTAAATCTGAGTTCTCACAAAAAAAACATCAAAAAACCTATTTTCAGCAGTCTGAAGAATATCCTGAAACACAAAAATGGCCAATCGATAGTTAATAGAGTGTGGAAGAGCTCACGAAAGCTCAAACAAAGGCAACTGGTTAATTTTAAAGATGAATAACAGCTGATAAACTTAAAATTGACTTCAAAAAACTGCGAAATTTCAGCTCTGTGCAGAAAAGGAGCTTCAATCAAATCAGAAGCCGAACCACTGATACAGAGGAAGCAAAATTCCAGAAGTCAAACACTATAAGCAAAAAACAAACAAGGATAGCCGACCAAAATCATTAACTTTTATTTGTCTCCAAAAAAGTGTCGTTTTTTGTGCGTGGCGTGATGAAAGATATTTACAAACGCTTGAAAAAATAGTGCATTACTTTTATTGCCCAGGTTGCGTCAAAAACTTGCTTCCAAAACTAGCTTTTCTCTTAGTAACATCAGGTTTTCTGATCCCATAGGACCAACTTTCATGCACAGAGCCGAAGCTACACTTCGCAAACACGAGCGAGAAAACGACAAAAAGCAGCTACAAAAAAAATGAAAAAGGAAAGGTTAAAATAAGCTTCGAATTAAAAACAACTTTTTCAAGGTGTCGGAATCGAACCAGCGATTTCGAGACTTCGGGTCTCAAGTTCTCGTTTCTGCTCCATGAGCTTTTGAAGTTTTCTCACACTAGCTATCAATAAAGCAGCTGCAAATGCTAACAAGTTGCCAATGCTATGCAGTAAAAATTCCAACAAGAATAAATCAAACTATTGCTAAGTGTGGCATCGAAACTATGAACAGTATATTAGTAATCTCACGTCTTTCCCTCTGTGCCACCGTCGCTTGCAGAACATCGAACGCCTGCCGTAAATAAAGTAGAGAAGAAATGCTAAGCCATTTCCAATGCTACAGACCGCGATTCAAGCAAAAAAAGCCATTTTATTTGGACAAAGAGTAGAACCATACAATACACTACAGTCGCTGGCTCACACAAGTAATAACTAACGTTATTCGATCAAATCATGTAACTCGTTCGAAATTAGACTAAACTTCAAAACAGTTTTTCTCGACACTGAAACAATCAATTCTCAAGAAAAATTTTAGCTTCTGAACTGTCTTTGCTCATTTATATCCACCCCATACACGCCCTGTCACAATTAGATCTGACGGAGGAGTACGATAAGGGGCAATAAAGCTGATACAAGATTCCTTTGTTAGAAGACTTGTATCTACACTATTTGAGAAAAAAAATCAACACTTTAAAACACATTTAAAAATGAACCATGTTGGATTGTTGATCATCAAAATTCGTATTGGTCTTTTCTGTAACTTTTGTTGATTCAGTTTTTATTGCATTTTTTAGCTTCAAAAACAAACACAGCCAAATAACAGTTGGAAAAGAGTAATGAACGCAAGGAAACTGAAAAAAAACTGATTGTTTCTTCAAGAGCCTTCAACTTTTGAATTTCGGAGGAATTAATATGCTTTGATGGCTTTAAAGCTCTTGAATTTTGTAGAACAAATCATAATGCAAACTTTTTGTGAAAATTAACCAAATTTGAGAACACTAGATCAATATGTGAAATTTTAATCTCGCTGGGAAATCTGATAACTAATTTACATTTTCGAAACCAGAAGTCGATCACGTTTTCGTGACCTTTTCATTTTTGCTGTTCGATAGTGGAGTTTGCCTTCCTTTTAACAATGGAAATGCACTGAAAATAAAAAGAAATCACAAGTTAAACCGCGAAAAATCTAACCTGAGCGTGAACAAAACTTAAAACTTTTTCCTGAAAACAAGACCCTTATAAGCGAATCCATTACGTTCATTACTCTTCAGACTTTATGACCATGATAAAGAAACGAGAAGCTGAAACAAAGTTTCACATCTACAGGATGTTGGCCTTCATAAAATACACATTTGCAATTGAGCAAAGTGTCAATCATTCTTAACAGATAACAAGTATTGCAAAACATGCTTAGAACTGTTCAGCCCGCTAAAAAACAAGGAAACGCGATTTTTTACAACTCAAGAAAAAGTTAAGCAGCTTCTGACCAATCTTTGCTCACTTTTATCCCCCATACAGTCCCTGTCACAAATAGATATGACGGAGGCGTATGGTACGGGGCAATTATGTTGATACAAGAACAGTTGGAAAAGATTGATGAACGCAAAACTGAAAAAAAACTGACTTGTTTTTTCAAGAGCCTTCAACTTTTGATTTTCGAAGAATAACAGAGACTTTAATGGCTTGAAAGCTCGTGGATTTTGTAGAAAACATGATGGGCATTTTTTTATCAAAATTAACCCTATTTAAGAAAACTGAATCAATATGTAAAACTTTCATTTCGCTAGGAAATTTGATAATTAATTTCCATTTTCGAAACCAGAAGTTGATCACGTTTTCGTGACCTTAATATTTTTGCTGTTCGATTGTGGAGTTTGCCCTGCTTTTAACAATGGAAATGCACTGAACATAAAAAGAAATCACAAGTCAAACCGCGAAAAATCTAAACAGAGCGAGAACAATATTTAAGACTTTTTCCAGAAAAAAAAAAACTAAAATCAACAAAAACTTTTTAAAAGTACCCATTACGTTCATTACTCTTAAGATTTTATGAGCATGATAAAGAAACCAGAAACTAAAAACAAGTTTCACATCTACAGGATGTTGGCCTTTAGAAAATACACATTTGCAATTGAGCAAATTGTCAATCATTCTTAACAGATAACAATTAATGCAAAACATGCTTAAACTTTTCAGCCCGCTAAAAAACAAGGAAACGTGACTTTGTACAACACAAGAAAAAGTTTAGCTTCTGACCAATCTTTGCTCATATTTATCCCCCCATATACGCCCTGTCACAATTAGATCTGCCGGAGGCGTATGAATTATGTTGATACAAGACTCCTTTGTTAGAAGACTTGTATCTACACTATTAGAAAAAAAAAATTAATCATTATATTAAAACACATTTAAAAAAACAACAACGTTGTATAGTTAATCAGTAAAATTTGTATTAGTCTTTTATGTAACTTTTGTTGATTGATTCTTGATTGCATTTTTCAGCATCAAAAATAAACATAGCCTACGAACAGTTGTAAAAGAGTTATGAACGCAAGGAAACTGAAAAAAATTGACTTGTTTATTGAAGAGCCTTCAACTTTTGAATTTCGAAGAAAAAAATTAGACTTAAATGGCTTTAAAGCTCTTGGATTTTGTAGAACGCTTTATGATGGGAACTTTTTAAATAAAATTAACCCAATTTGAGAAAATTGGATCAATATGTAAAACTTTTATTTCGCTGTGAAATCTGATAATTAATTTCCATTTTCGAAATCAGAAGCCGATCACGTTTTCCTGATCTTTACACTTTTGCTGTTCGATAGTGGAGTTTGCCTTCCTTTAAACAATGGAAATGAACTGAACATAAAAAAAAACACAAGTCAACCGCGAAATCTGAGCAGCGTGAACAAAATTTATGACTTTTTCCAGAAAAAAAAACAAACAAAAATCAACAAAGACTTTATAAAAGTATCCATTACGTTCATTACTCTTAAGAAATTATGACCATGACAAAAAACGAGAAACTGAAACCACTGATGTTGGCCTTGCACTGAGTAAATACACACTTGCAATTGAGCAAAGTGTCAATCATTCTTAACAGATAACAAGGAACGGAACGCAAAACATGCTTAGAACTTTTCAGCCCGCTAAAAAACAAGGAAACGTGACTTTTTACAACTCAAGAATCAGTTTAGCAGCTTCTGACCAATCCTTGCTCATTTTAATCCCCCACACACGCCCTGTCACAATTAGATCTGCCAAAAACACTATAAGCAAAAAACAAACAAGGATAGCCGACCAAAATCATTAACTTTTATTTTTCTCCAAAAAAGTGTCGTTTTTTGTAAGTGGCGTGATGAAAGATATTTACAAACGCTTGAAAAAATAGTGCATTAGGCACAGTTGTCTGAAAAAAATGAATAACAAAAAAATGAAAAAAAAAATCTTTTGCACCATCATTAAAAACAAGTTTTAGAACTTTTATTGCCCAGGTTGCGCCAAAAACTTGCTTCCAAAACTAGCTTTTCTCTTGGTAACATCAGGTTTTCTGATCCCATAGGACCAACTTTCATGCACAGAGCCGAAGCTACACTTCGCAAATACGAGCGAGAAAACGACAAAAAGCAGCTACAAAAAAAATGAAAAAGGAAAGGTTAAAATAAGCTTCGAATTAAAAACAACTTTTTCAAGGTGTCGGAATTGAACCAGCGATTTCGAGACTTCGGGTCTCAAGTTCTCGTTTCTGCTCCATGAGCTTTTGAAGTTTGCTCACACTAACTATCAATAAAGCAGCTGCAAATGCTAACAAATTGCCAATGCTATGCAGTAAAAATTCCAACAAATATAAATCAAACTATTGCTAAGTGTGGCATCGAAACTATGAACAGTATATTAAGATTCTCACGTCTTTCCCTCTGTGCCACCGTCACTTGCAGAACATCGAACGCCTGCCGTAAATAAAGTAGAGAACAAATGCTAAGCCATTTTTAATGCTACAGACCGTGATTCAAGCAAAAAAGCCATTTTATTTGGACAAAGAGTAGAACCATACAATACACTACAGTCGCTGGCTCACACAAGTAATAGCTAACGCTATTCGATCAAATCATGTTACTCGTTCGAAATTAGACTAAACTTCAAACCAGTTTTTCTCGACACTGAAACAATCAATTCTCAAGAAAAATTTTAGCTTCTGAACTATCTTTGCTCATTTTTATCCACCCCATACACGCCCTGTCACAATTAGATCTGCCGGAGGAGTACGATAAGGGGCAATAAAGCTGATACAAGATTCCTTTGTTAGAAGACTTGTATCTACAGTATTTGAGAAAAAAAATTAACATTTTAAGACACATTTAAAAATGAACCATGTTGGATTGTTGATCAACAAAATTCGTATTGGTCTTTTCTGTAACTTTTGTTGATTCAGTTTTTATTGCATTTTTTGACTTCAAAAACAAACACAGCCAAATAACAGTTGGAAAAGAGTAATGAACGCAAGGAAACTGAAAAAAAAACTGATTGTTTCTTCAAGAGCCTTCAAGTTTTGAATTTCGGAGAAATTAATATGCTTTGATGGCTTTAAAGCTCTTGAATTTTGTAGAACAGTTCATAATGGAAACTTTTTGTGAAAATTAACCAAATTTGAGAACACTGGATCAATATGTGAAATTTTAATCTCGCTGGGAAATCTGATAACTAATTTACATTTTCGAAACCAGAAGTCGATCAAGTTTTCGTGACCTTTTCATTTTTGCTGTTCGATAGTGGAGTTTGCCTTCCTTTTAACAATGGAAATGCACTGAAAATAAAAAGAAATCACTTCAAAAACAAACACAGCCAAATGACAGTTGGAAAAGAGTAATGAACGCAAGGAAACTGAAAAAAAACTGATTGTTTCTTCAAGAGCCTTCAACTTTTGAATTTCGGAGAAATTAATATGCTTTGATGGCTTTAAAGCTCTTGAATTTTGTAGAACAGTTCATAATGGAAACTTTTTGTGAAAATTAACCAAATTTGAGAACACTAGATCAATATGTGAAATTTTAATCTCGCTGGGAAATCTGATAACTAATTTACTTTTTCGAAACCAGAAGTCGATCAAGTTTTCGTGACCTTTTCATTTTTGCTGTTCGATAGTGGAGTTTGCCTTCCTTTTAACAATGGAAATGCACCGAAAATAAAAAGAAATCACAAGTTAAACCGCGAAAAATCTAACCTGAGCGTGAACAAAACTTAAAACTTTTTCCTGAAAATAAGACCTTTATAAGCGTATCCATTACGTTCATTACTCTTAAGAAATTATGACCATGACAAAAAAACGAGAAACTGAAACCACTGATGTTGGCCTTGCACTGAGTAAATACACACTTGCAATTGAGCAAAGTGTCAATCATTCTTAACAGATAACAAGGAACGGAACGCAAAACATGCTTAGAACTTTTCAGCCCGCTAAAAAACAAGGAAACGTGACTTTTTACGACTCAAGAATCAGTTTAGCAGCTTCTGACCAATCCTTGCTCATTTTAATCCCCCACACACGCCCTGTCACAATTAGATCTGCCAAAAACACTATAAGCAAAAAACAAACAAGGATAGCCGACCAAAATCATTAACTTTTATTTTTCTCCAAAAAAGTGTAGTTTTTTGTAAGTGGCGTGATGAAAGATATTTACAAACGCTTGAAAAAATAGTGCATTAGGCACAGTTGTCTGAAAAAAATGAATAACAAAAAAATGAAAAAAAAAATCTTTTGCACCATCATTAAAAACAAGTTTTAGAACTTTTATTGCCCAGGTTGCGCCAAAAACTTGCTTCCAAAACTAGCTTTTCTCTTGGTAACATCAGGTTTTCTGATCCCATAGGACCAACTTTCATGCACAGAGCCGAAGCTACACTTCGCAAATACGAGCGAGAAAACGACAAAAAGCAGCTACAAAAAAAATGAAAAAGGAAAGGTTAAAATAAGCTTCGAATTAAAAACAACTTTTTCAAGGTGTCGGAATTGAACCAGCGATTTCGAGACTTCGGGTCTCAAGTTCTCGTTTCTGCTCCATGAGCTTTTGAAGTTTGCTCACACTAACTATCAATAAAGCAGCTGCAAATGCTAACAAATTGCCAATGCTATGCAGTAAAAATTCCAACAAATATAAATCAAACTATTGCTAAGTGTGGCATCGAAACTATGAACAGTATATTAAGATTCTCACGTCTTTCCCTCTGTGCCACCGTCACTTGCAGAACATCGAACGCCTGCCGTAAATAAAGTAGAGAACAAATGCTAAGCCATTTTTAATGCTACAGACCGTGATTCAAGCAAAAAAGCCATTTTATTTGGACAAAGAGTAGAACCATACAATACACTACAGTCGCTGGCTCACACAAGTAATAGCTAACGCTATTCGATCAAATCATGTTACTCGTTCGAAATTAGACTAAACTTCAAACCAGTTTTTCTCGACACTGAAACAATCAATTCTCAAGAAAAATTTTAGCTTCTGAACTATCTTTGCTCATTTTTATCCACCCCATACACGCCCTGTCACAATTAGATCTGCCGGAGGAGTACGATAAGGGGCAATAAAGCTGATACAAGATTCCTTTGTTAGAAGACTTGTATCTACACTATTTGAGAAAAAAAAATCAACATTTTAAGACACATTTAAAAATGAACCATGTTGGATTGTTGATCAACAAAATTCGTATTGGTCTTTTCTGTAACTTTTGTTGATTCAGTTTTTATTGCATTTTTTGACTTCAAAAACAAACACAGCCAAATAACAGTTGGAAAAGAGTAATGAACGCAAGGAAACTGAAAAAAAACTGATTGTTTCTTCAAGAGCCTTCAAGTTTTGAATTTCGGAGAAATTAATATGCTTTGATGGCTTTAAAGCTCTTGAATTTTGTAGAACAGTTCAAAATGGAAACTTTTTGTGAAAATTAACCAAATTTGAGAACACTAGATCAATATGTGAAATTTTAATCTCGCTGGGAAATCTGATAACTAATTTACATTTTCGAAACCAGAAGTCGATCAAGTTTTCGTGACCTTTTCATTTTTGCTGTTCGATAGTGGAGTTTGCCTTCCTTTTAACAATGGAAATGCACTGAAAAAAAAAAGAAATCACTTCAAAAACAAACACAGCCAAATAACAGTTGGAAAAGAGTAATGAACGCAAGGAAACTGAAAAAAAACTGATTGTTTCTTCAAGAGCCTTCAACTTTTGAATTTCGGAGAAATTAATATGCTTTGATGGCTTTAAAGCTCTTGAATTTTGTAGAACAGTTCATAATGGAAACTTTTTGTGAAAATTAACCAAATTTGAGAACACTAGATCAATATGTGAAATTTTAATCTCGCTGGGAAATCTGATAACTAATTTACTTTTTCGAAACCAGAAGTCGATCAAGTTTTCGTGACCTTTTCATTTTTGCTGTTCGATAGTGGAGTTTGCCTTCCTTTTAACAATGGAAATGCACCGAAAATAAAAAGAAATCACAAGTTAAACCGCGAAAAATCTAACCTGAGCGTGAACAAAACTTAAAACTTTTTCCTGAAAACAAGACCTTTATAAGCGTATCCATTACGTTCATTACTCTTAAGACTTTATGACCATGATAAAGAAACGAGAAGCTGAAACAAAGTTTCACATCTACAGGATGTTGGCCTTCAGAAAATACACATTTGCAATTGAGCAAAGTGTCAATCATTCTTAACAGATAACAAGGAACGGAACGCAAAACATGCTTAGAACTTTTCAGCCCGCTAAAAAACAAGGAAACGTGACTTTTTACAACTCAAGAATCAGTTTAGCAGCTTCTGACCAATCCTTGCTCATTTTAATCCCCCACACACGCCCTGTCACAATTAGATCTGCCAAAAACACTATAAGCAAAAAACAAACAAGGATAGCCGACCAAAATCATTAACTTTTATTTTTCTCCAAAAAAGTGTCGTTTTTTGTAAGTGGCGTGATGAAAGATATTTACAAACGCTTGAAAAAATAGTGCATTAGGCACAGTTGTCTGAAAAAAATGAATAACAAAAAAATGAAAAAAAAAAATCTTTTGCACCATCATTAAAAACAAGTTTTAGAACTTTTATTGCCCAGGTTGCGCCAAAAACTTGCTTCCAAAACTAGCTTTTCTCTTGGTAACATCAGGTTTTCTGATCCCATAGGACCAACTTTCATGCACAGAGCCGAAGCTACACTTCGCAAATACGAGCGAGAAAACGACAAAAAGCAGCTACAAAAAAAATGAAAAAGGAAAGGTTAAAATAAGCTTCGAATTAAAAACAACTTTTTCAAGGTGTCGGAATTGAACCAGCGATTTCGAGACTTCGGGTCTCAAGTTCTCGTTTCTGCTCCATGAGCTTTTGAAGTTTGCTCACACTAACTATCAATAAAGCAGCTGCAAATGCTAACAAATTGCCAATGCTATGCAGTAAAAATTCCAACAAATATAAATCAAACTATTGCTAAGTGTGGCATCGAAACTATGAACAGTATATTAAGATTCTCACGTCTTTCCCTCTGTGCCACCGTCACTTGCAGAACATCGAACGCCTGCCGTAAATAAAGTAGAGAACAAATGCTAAGCCATTTTTAATGCTACAGACCGTGATTCAAGCAAAAAAGCCATTTTATTTGGACAAAGAGTAGAACCATACAATACACTACAGTCGCTGGCTCACACAAGTAATAGCTAACGCTATTCGATCAAATCATGTTACTCGTTCGAAATTAGACTAAACTTCAAACCAGTTTTTCTCGACACTGAAACAATCAATTCTCAAGAAAAATTTTAGCTTCTGAACTATCTTTGCTCATTTTTATCCACCCCATACACGCCCTGTCACAATTAGATCTGCCGGAGGAGTACGATAAGGGGCAATAAAGCTGATACAAGATTCCTTTGTTAGAAGACTTGTATCTACACTATTTGAGAAAAAAAAATCAACATTTTAAGACACATTTAAAAATGAACCATGTTGGATTGTTGATCAACAAAATTCGTATTGGTCTTTTCTGTAACTTTTGTTGATTCAGTTTTTATTGCATTTTTTGACTTCAAAAACAAACACAGCCAAATAACAGTTGGAAAAGAGTAATGAACGCAAGGAAACTGAAAAAAAACTGATTGTTTCTTCAAGAGCCTTCAAGTTTTGAATTTCGGAGAAATTAATATGCTTTGATGGCTTTAAAGCTCTTGAATTTTGTAGAACAGTTCAAAATGGAAACTTTTTGTGAAAATTAACCAAATTTGAGAACACTAGATCAATATGTGAAATTTTAATCTCGCTGGGAAATCTGATAACTAATTTACATTTTCGAAACCAGAAGTCGATCAAGTTTTCGTGACCTTTTCATTTTTGCTGTTCGATAGTGGAGTTTGCCTTCCTTTTAACAATGGAAATGCACTGAAAATAAAAAGAAATCACTTCAAAAACAAACACAGCCAAATAACAGTTGGAAAAGAGTAATGAACGCAAGGAAACTGAAAAAAAAACTGATTGTTTCTTCAAGAGCCTTCAACTTTTGAATTTCGGAGAAATTAATATGCTTTGATGGCTTTAAAGCTCTTGAATTTTGTAGAACAGTTCATAATGGAAACTTTTTGTGAAAATTAACCAAATTTGAGAACACTAGATCAATATGTGAAATTTTAATCTCGCTGGGAAATCTGATAACTAATTTACTTTTTCGAAACCAGAAGTCGATCAAGTTTTCGTGACCTTTTCATTTTTGCTGTTCTATAGTGGAGTTTGCCTTCCTTTTAACAATGGAAATGCACCGAAAATAAAAAGAAATCACAAGTTAAACCGCGAAAAATCTAACCTGAGCGTGAACAAAACTTAAAACTTTTTCCTGAAAACAAGACCTTTATAAGCGTATCCATTACGTTCATTACTCTTAAGACTTTATGACCATGATAAAGAAACGAGAAGCTGAAACAAAGTTTCACATCTACAGGATGTTGGCCTTCAGAAAATACACATTTGCAATTGAGCAAAGTGTCAATCATTCTTAACAGATAACAAGTATTGCAAAACATGCTTAGAACTGTTCAGCCCGCTAAGAAACAAGGAAACGCGATTTTTTACAACTCAAGAAAAAGTTTAGCAGCTTCTGACCAATCTTTGCTCACTTTTATCCCTCCATACACTCCCTGTCACAAAAAGATATGACGGAGGCGTATGGTACGGGGCAATTATGTTGATACAAGACTCCTTTGTTAGAAGACTTATATCTTCACTACTTGAAAAAAAATCAACGTTTTAAAACACATGTAAAAATGAACCATGTTGTATCGCTGATAAACAATATTCATATTAGTCTTTTATGTAGCTTCTGACCAATCTTTGCTCACTTTTATCCCCCCATACACGCCTGTCACAATTAGATATGCCGGAAGCGTATGGTACGGGGCAATTATGTTGATACAAGACTCATTTGTTAGAAGACTTATATCTTCACTACTTGAGAAAAAATCAACATTTTAAAACCCATGTAAAAAATTAACCATGTTGTATAGCTGATAAACAAAATTCATATTAGTCTTTTATGTAACTTTTGTTGATTTAGTCTTGTTTGCATTTTTCAGCTTCAAAAAAAAACATAGCCAACTAACAGTTGGAAAAGATTAATGAACGCAAGAAAACTGAAAAAAACTGACTTGTTTTTTCAAGAGCCTTCAACTTTTGATTTTCGAAGAATAACAGAGACTTTAATGGCTTTAAAGCTCCTGAATTTTGTAGAAAACATGATGGGCATTTTTTATTAAAATTAACCAAATTTAAGAAAACTGAATCAGTATGTAAAACTTTCATTTCGCTAGGAAATCTGATAATTAATTTCCATTTTCGAAACCAGAAGTCGATCACGTTTTCGTGACCTTAATATTTTTGCTGTTCGATTGTGGAGTTTGCCCTGCTTTTAACAATGGAAATGCACTGAACATAAAAAGAAATCACAAGCCAAACCGCGAAAAATCTAAACAGAGCGTGAACAAAATTTAAGACTTTTTCCAGAAAAAAAAAACTAAAATCAACAAAAACTTTTTAAAAGTACCCATTACGTTCATTACTCTTAAGATTTTATGAGCATGATAAAGAAACCAGAAACTAAAAACAAGTTTCACATCTACAGGATGTTGGCCTTTAGAAAATACACATTTGCAATTGAGCAAATTGTCAATCATTCTTAACAGATAACAATTAATGCAAAACATGCTTAAACTTTTCAGCCCGCTAAAAAACAAGGAAACTTGACTTTGTACAACACAAGAAAAAGTTTCGCTTCTGACCAATCCTTGCTCATTTTAATCCCCCATACACGCCCTGTCACAATTAGATCTGCCGGAGGCGTATGGTACGGGGCAATTATGTTGATACAAGACTCCTTTGTAGAAGACTTGTATCTACACTACTTGAAAAAAAAAATAAATCAACATTTTAAAACAGATTTTAAAAATCAACTATGTTGTATCGTTGATCAACAAAATTCGTATTAGTCTTGATTGCATTTTTCAGCTTCAAAAATAAACATAGCCAAGTAACAGTTGAAAAGAGTAATGAAGGCAAGGAAACTGAAAAAAAACTGACTTGTTTTTTCAGGAGTTTTCAACTTTTGAAATTCGACGAAAAAAATATACTTCAATGGCTTTAAAGCTCTTAGATTTTGTTGAACACTTCATGATGGGCACATTTTAAATAAAATTAACCCAATTCGAGAAAATTGGATCAATATGTAAAACTTTTATTTCGCTGTGAAATCTGATAATTAATTTCCATTTTCGAAATCAGAAGCCGATCACGTTTTCCTGATCTTTACACTTTTGCTGTTCGATAGTGGAGTTTGCCTTCCTTCCTTCCAACAATGGAAACGCACTGAACAAAAAAAAATCACAAGTCAAAGGTCCAAAAATCAAAACTGAGCGTGAACAAGTTTTAGAACTTTTTCATAAAAAAAAACAAACAAAAATCAACTAAACCTATATAAGAGTACCCACTACGTTCATTACTCTTAATATTTTATGACCATAAAGAAAAAACGAGAAACTAAAACCAAGTTTCACATCTTCAGGATGTTGGCCTTTAGAAAATACTCAATTGCAAAGTCTCAATCATTCTTAACAGATAACAAGGAATGCAAAACATGCTTAGAACTTTTCAGCCCGCTAAAAAACAGGGAAACATGACTTTTTACAACTCAAGAAAAACTTTAGCTTCTGACCAATCTTTGCTCATTTTCATCCTACTCCCCCATACACGCACTGTCACAATTAGATCTGCCGACGAGATTTGTTAGAAGACTTGTATCTAAACTATTTGAAAAAAAGAAATAAATCAACATTTTCAAACACATTTAAAAAATGAACCATGTTGGACTGTTGATCAACAAAATTCGTATTAGTCTTTTCTGTAACTTTTGTTGATTTGGCCTTGATCGCATTTTTCAGCTTCAAAAATAAACAACCAACTAACAGTTGGAAAAGAGTAATGAACGCAAGAAAACTGAAAAAAAAACTTACTTGTTTTTTCAAGCGCCTTCAACTTTTAAATTTCGAAGAAAAAAAATAGGCTTTAATGGCTCTTGGATTTAGTAGAGCAATTTATGATGGACACTTTCTTATAAAAAATTAACCTAATTTGAGACAACTGGATCAATATGTAAAACTTTTACTTCGCTGGGAAATCTGATAATTAAATTCGATTTTCGACATCAGGAATCGATCACGTTTTCGTGACCTTTACACTTTTGCTGTTCGATAGTGGAGTTTGCCTTCCTTTTAACAATGGAAATGCACTGAACATAAAAAAAACACAAGTCAACCGCGAAAAATCTGAGCAGCGTGAACAAAATTTAGGACTTTTTACAGAAAAAAAAAAACAAAAATCAACAAAGACTTTATAAAAGTATCCATTACGTTCATTACTCTTAAGATTTTATGACCATGACAAAAAAACGAGAAACTGAAACCAAGTTTCACGTCTTCAGGATGTTGGCCTTAAGTAAATACACACTTGCAATTGAGCAAAGTGTCAATCATTCTTAACATATAACAAGTATTGCAAAACATGCTTAGAACTTTTCAGCCCGCTAAAAAACAGGGAAACATGACTTTTTACAACTCAAGAAAAACTTTAGCTTCTGACCAATCTTTGCTCATTTTCATCCTACTCCCCCATACACGCACTGTCACAATTAGATCTGCCGACGGCGTATGAATTATTTTGATACAAGACTCCTTTGTTAGAAGACTTGTATCTAAACTATTTGAAAAAAAGAAATAAATCAACATTTTCAAACACATTTAAAAAATGAACCATGTTGGACTGTTGATCAACAAAATTCGTATTAGTCTTTTCTGTAACTTTTGTTGATTTGGCCTTGATCGCATTTTTCAGCTTCAAAAATAAACAACCAACTAACAGTTGGAAAAGAGTAATGAACGCAAGAAAACTGAAAAAAAACTTACTTGTATTTTCAAGCGCCTTCAACTTTTAAATTTCGAAGAAAAAAATAGGCTTTAATGGCTCTTGGATGTAGTAGAGCAATTTATGATGGACACTTTCTCATAAAAAATTAACCTAATTTGAGACAACTGGATCAATATGTAAAACTTTTACTTCGCTGGGAAATCTGATAATTAAATTCGATTTTCGACATCAGGAATCGATCACGTTTTCGTGACCTTTACACTTTTGCTGTTCGATAGTGGAGTTTGCCTTCCTTTTAACAATGGAAATGCACTGAACATAAAAAGAAATCACAAGTCAAATCGCGAAAAATCAAAACTGAGCGTGAACAAATTAAGACTTTTTCCTGAAAAAAAAAACAAAAAAAATCAACAAGACCTATATAAGAGTACCCACTACGTTCATTACTCTCAAGGTTTTCTGACCATGATAAAGAAGCGAGAAACTGAAACCAAGTTTCACATCTACAGGATGTGGGCCTTTAGAAAATACAAACTTGCAATTGAGCAAAGTGTCAATCATTCTTAACAGATAACAAGGAATGCAAAACATGCTTAGAACTTTTCAGCCCGCTAAAAAACAAGGAAACATGACTTTTTACAACTCAAGAAAAACTTTAGCTTCTGACCAATCTTTGCTCATTTTCATCCCCCTCACCCATACACGCCCTGTCAAAATTAGATCTGCCGGAGGCGTATGGTACGGGGCAATTATGTTGATACAAGACTTCTTCGTTATAGATACTTAGCAATAGTTGATTATTATAAAAATTAAAAGGAGAAGCTGAGAACGCTCTGCTACGCCAACAGACAATAACGAAAACAAAGACTGATTTTTAGTTTAAAAATTCCAAGAGAAAATGTATCGCCTTTGATAATCTCTTTGAATTTTGATCTTGATGAAACAATTTCAGGAAACATTTTGCACCAAAAAAAATCAATACTACCCAAAAATCGAACTGAAGGCACCTTTGTAACTTCGGAGTCAAGTTTCGAAAGAGTTCGTTGGCCCTTTCCATGCATTTTTGTTTGTGTTCACAGACACTAAGTTATCATAAAGTAACTTTAGACTGAGAAGCAGCGGGGTTCATCTTGATTAAGAACAAAAACCTTGAGTCCTCAAACACAGCCAACTGACAGTTGGAAAAAAGTAATGAACGCAAGGAAACTGAAAAAAAAACGACTGGTTTTTCAAAAATCTCCAGTTTTTGAATTTCGAAGAAAAAAATATATGGCCTTAAAGCTCTTTGAACTTGTAGAAAAATTCAAGATGAACACTTTTTTGATGAAATTAACCCAATTTCAGAAAACTGGATCAATAGGTAAAACTTTTATTTCACTGGGAAACCTGATAATCAATTTCCATTTTCGAAATTAAAGTAGATCACTTTTTTGCACCCTTTACAATTTTGCTGTTCGATAGTAGAGTTTGCTTTCCTCTTAACAATAGAAATGCACTGAACGTAAATAAATCACATGTCAAACCGCGAAAAATCAAAATTGAGCGTGAACAAAATTTAAAACTTCTTCCTGAAAAGAAAAACAAAACATAAATCAGCAAGACCTATATAAAAGTACTCACTACATTCATTACTCTTGATAAAAATGGATATCTCTTTTTATTAATTGGACATTTTTCTCGTTTATTATTAGTATTAGCTAGTAAAAAATTCGATCGCTCATTACTAGTTCGAGAACGAAAACATCAAAACCTATCAAGAAAAAAGAAAACTATTAGAACTTTTTAATGCAGCCCGAAGAACGACTGATACGTATCTATCATGTCATCGCTTCCATCTTAATAACAAAATTCTGGTTGTTTAAATTTTTGTGGAAAAACTCAACTGAATTGCAAGTTACTTTCCACTTTGTGGTCAGAACAAAAACAATTTGCTTTAACTCTTCTTATACTTCTTTTCAAATTACTTCTTTTGAACTATTTTGCTTTACACTAAAAAAACTAGACAGTTGTAAAAAAAAGCAGTGATGAATTTGAGTGGAGTCCCTCATAGGCGAAGGACCGAATGGGCGAAAAAGAAAATCAGCCAATCAGATTTCAGAAATCAAAAATTTGGCAAGAAAGCGTGAAAACCTCCATGAAACTTAACATTTCCAAGTACCTAATATTAATATTGACTGAATATAAACACGCCAGAAATAAGCAAAACTATCACTGACCGCCAGCCAGTTTGAACAAATGTTATATTTCTAGGGTTTCGTTTTAAAAGAAGCTAAATATTGCTTCATTTACTTCCTTGTAATAAAACGGCAATTGATCCATTTTAATAAATGACTTTCGGCTTTTTTTGTTTTCAGTCCTTCGCCCTTTCGGTCCTTCGCCCATTAGAATAGGCCCCATGAATTCGTTCAAACTTTAATCATTTCTGCAAAACTTGTTGTTATAGGAAATAACTGTTTTGTCGAAATTTACTCACTGTGCATTTTATCGCGGATCCAACCCAGGAAAGCGGTCTGCTCCACGAATGCTTTGATTGAATCAATTTCAGCCGGCTTTATGTCTTCGAAGTCTTTGTTGCATTTCAGAATTGTGTCGTCTAACTGTTTCAGCAGCACTTCCTGCAGATTGTCCTAAATTTATTTTCAAGTGATTCTGCATGAAATTTGGACCTGGTGGTTTTTAAACAATTTTAATTAAGGTTTAAGCAATTCATAATTGATGAGTACTTTTTTTGAACAAGGTTCAATTTGAGATTTAATCTATCCACTGGTTATGAATGAGTTAAATACTAAATGACTAGCGATGAAACCCCAACCAATTTTGAGAGAGTATCCAGAACTGCGAAGTGATTTTCAATTCCCAGCACTTCCTTCAAGTCCAAAAGAGCCTGCACGAAGTCTTTGTTATTTCGCAAAGTATCCAGCTTCAAAACTTGAACCATTCGAATATCTTTCACTGCCTTTAGCTCGTCTTTATTCTTTTCATCATTCATGCTTTCTGTCAAAAACTCAAACATGAAGTGAATTTCTTCTTTTTTCTCATTTTCACGATACTGTTTGAATCGCCGTTGGGCTGTTTCCGCTATGATGTCGCCACTTGCTAAAGAACCAGCAACGCGCAAATATTTTGACCGAACAGCTGCTAAAAGTTCATTGAGCAATTGTTTGTACGTGCATAAATGGTTTTCAGCCAGGCAAGACCGCTGTACCTCTTTGAAAGTCATTTTTGAAAAAATGCGGCTTTTCATATAACTCGTGAATGTTTCGAGCGAAGTTAGCTCGGAGTCAAGTAGAGATGGAACAGCAAGAGTAACATTTCCTCTACGGTCGATTTCTGCAAACTTTTTCAGGGGTATATTTTGCCAGTCTTCCGTGGATCTTTCTAGTTCCTTCATGTCGATTTCGATATTTTGTGTCCTTAATTTGTTAATTAGTTCTTTCAGCTTCACGATTTTTTCGAAACTTGATTGAATGGATTTGCAAAGGGAATTTCATTTCTGCATTTTGCTTTCTATGTCTTCAGCTTTCGCTTGTAGCATCATCATACAAATGTTTTTAAACACTGTACTCAGGCCAACTAATTTGCTGTAAAATGTGAAAGATACGTTTCCACATTCCAGTTCCTCGAATACATGATTGAAGCTTCCACGAACTATCCGGAAGGGCTCCTGAAAGCACGCTTCCGTCTTTGGACTTTGACGGACCAGATGAAGTAATGGAATAAACGGTTTCCAGTCCAACATTTTGAACATAACTTCGTGCGCGCTTAGTGAAGTGTTTATGACAGGTAATTTTTACGATGCAATTTTCACGAAAGCAAAATCGAGTGCCAGTGACCATTTCGCTTTGTTAGAAGACTTGTATCTAAACTACTTGAAAAAAAATCATCATTTTAAAACACATGTAAAAAATGAACCATATTGTATCGCTGATAAACAATATTCATATTAGTCTTTTATGTATTTTTTGTTGATTTAGTCATGATTGCATTTTTCAGCTTAAAAAAACATAGCCAACTAACAGTTGGAAAAGATTAATGAACGCAAGAAAACTGAAAAAAAACTGACTTGTTTTTTCAAGACCCTTCAACTTTTGAATTTCGAAGAATAACAGAGACTTTAATAGCTTTAAAGCTCTTGGATTCAGTAGAATACTTCATGATGCGCATTTTTTATTAGAATTAACCCAAATTTAGAAAACTGAATCAATATGTAAAATTTTCATTCCGCTAGGAAATCTGATAATTAATTTCCATTTTCGAAACCAGAAGTCGATCACGTTTTCGTGACCTTATTATTTTTGCTGTTCGATTGTGGAATTTGCTCTGCTTTTAACAATGGAAATGCACTGAACATAAGAAGAAATCACAAGTCAAACCGCGAAAAATCTAAACTGAGCGTGAACAAAATTTAAGACTTTTTCCAGAAAAAAAAACAAAAGCCAACAAAAACTTTATAAAAGTATCCATTACGTTCATTACTCTTAAGATTTTATGGGTATGATGAAGAAACGAGAAACTAAAACCAAGTTTCACATCTACAGGATGTTGGCCTTTAGAAAATACACATTTGCAATTGAGCAAAGTTTCAATCATTCTTAACAGATAACAAGTAATGCTAAACATACTTAGAACTGTTCAGCCCGCTAAAAAACAAGGAAACGCGATTTATTAAAACTCAAGAAAAATTTTAGCAGCTTCTGACCAATCTTTGCTCACTTTTATCCCTCCATACACGGGCAATTATGTTGATACAAGACTCATCTGTTAGAAGACTTATATCTTCACTACTTGAAAAAAAATTAACATTTAAAAACCCATGTAACAAATTAACCATGTTCTATAGCTGATAGACAAAATTCATATTAGACTTTTATGTAACTTTTGTTGATTTAATCTTGATTGCATTTTTCAGCTTCAAAAAAAAACATAGCCAACTAACAGTTGGAAAAGATTAATAATCGCAAAAAAACTGAAAAAAAACTGACTTGTTTTTTCAAGAGCCTTCAACTTTTGATTTTCGAAGAATAACAGAGACTTTAATGGCTTTAAAGCTCGTGGATTTTGTAGAACACTTCATGATGGGCAATTTTTATTAAAACTAACCCAATTTAAGAAAACTGAATCAATATGTAAAACCTTCATTTCGCTAGGAAATCTGATAATTAATTTCCATTTTCGAAACCAGAAGTCGATAACGTTTTCGTGACCTTAATATTTTTGCTGTTCGATTGTGGAGTTTGCCCTGCTTTTAACAATGGAAATGCACTGAACATAAAAAAAAATCACTAGTCAAACCGCGAAAAATCTAAACTGAGCGTGAACAAAATTCGAGACGTTTTCCAGAAAAAAAAAACTAACAAAAATCAACAAAAACTTTTTAAAAGTATCCAATATGTTCATTACTCTCAAGATTTTATGAGCATGATAAAGAAATGAGAAACTAAAACCAAGTTTCACATCTACAGGATGTTGGCCTTTAGAAAATACACATTTGCAATTGTGCAAAGTGTCAATCATTCTTAACAGATAACAAGTAATGCAAAACATGCTTAAACTTTTCAGCCCGCTAAAAAACAAGGAAACTTGACTTTGTACAACACAAGAAAAAGTTTCGCTTCTGACCAATCTTTGCTCATGTTTATCCCCCATACACGCCCTGTCACAATTAGATCTGCCGGAGGCGTATAAATTATGTTGATACAAGACTCCTTTGTTAGAAGACTTGTATCTACACTATTTGAAAAAAAAATAAATCAACTTTTTAAAACACAGTTGAAAAAACAACAACTTTGTATCGTTAATCAGTAAAATTTGTATTAGTCTTTTATGTAACTTTTGTTGATTGAAACTTGATTGCATTTTTCAGCATCAAAAATAAAAACTTAGCCTACGAACAGTTGTAAAAGAGTTATGAACGCAAGGAATCTGAAAAAAAAATTGACTTGTTTTTTGAAAAGCCTTCAGTTTTGAATTTCGAAAAAAATTAGACTTTAATGGCTTTGAAGCTCTTGGATTTTGTAGAAAACTTTATGATGGGAACTTTTAAATAAAATTACCCAACTTTGAGAAAACTGGATCAATATGTAAACATTTTATTTCGCTGGGAAATCTGATGATTAATTTCCATTTTCGAAATCAGAAGTCGATCTTATTTTCCTGACCTTTTACTCTTTTGCTGTTCGATAGTGGAGTTTGCCTTCCTTCAAACAATGGAAATGCACTGAACATAAAAAAAACACAAGTCAACCGCGAAAAATCTAAACAGCGTAAACAAAATTTAGGACTTTTTCCAGAAAAAAAAACAAACAAAAATCAACAAAGACTTTATAAAAGTATCCATTACGTTCATTACTCTTAAGATTTTATGACCATGACCAAAAAAACGAGAAACTGAAATCTTCAGGATGTTGGCCTTAAGTAAATACACACTTGCAAATGAGCAAAGTGTCAATCATTCTTAACAGATAACAAGGAACGGAACGCAAAACATGCTTAGAACTTTTCAGCCCTCTAAAAAACAAGGAAACGTGACTTTTACAACTCAAGAAACAGTTTAGCAGCTTTTGACCAATCCTTGCTCATTTTAATCCGCCATACACGACCTGTCACAATTAGATCTGCCGGAGGCGTATGGTACGGGGCAATTATGTTAATACAAGACTCCGTTGTTAGAAGACTTGTATCTACACTACTTGAAAAAAATAAATCAACATTTCAAAACAAATTTAAAAAATCAACCATGTTGTATCGTTGATCAACAAAATTCGTTTTAGTCTTGATTGCATTTTTCAGCTTCAAAAATAAACATAGCCAAGTAACAGTTGGAAAAGTGTAATGAAGGCAAGAAAACTGAAAAAAAAACTGACTTGTTTTTTCAGGAGTTTTCAACTTTTGAAATTCGACGAAAAAAATATACTTCAATGGCTTTAAAGCTCTTAGATTTTGTTGAACACTTCATGATGGGCACATTTTAAATAAAATTAACCCAATTTGGGAAAATTGGATCAATATGTAAATTTTTTATTTCGCTTTGAAATCTGATTATTAATTTCCATTTTCGAAATCAGAAGCCGGTCACGTTTTCTGATCTTTACACTTTTGCTGTTCGATAGTGGAGTTTGCCTTCCTTCCTTCCAACAATGAAAACGCACTGAACAAAAAAAAATCACAAGTCAAACATCGAAAAATCAAAACTGAGCGTGAACAAGTTTTAGAACTTTTTCCTGAAAAAAAAAAACAAAAATCAACAAAACCTATATAAGAGTACCCACTACGTTCATTACTCTTAAGATTTTATGACCATAAAGAAGAAATGAGAAACTAAAACCAAGTTCCACATCTTCAGGATGTTGGCTTTTAGAAAATACTCATTTGCAAAGTGTCAATCATTCTTAACAGATAACAAGGAATGCAAAACATGCTTAGAACTTTTCAGCCCGCTAAAAAACAAGGAAACATGACTTTTTACAACTCAAGAAAAACTTTAGCTTCTGACCAATCTTTGCTCATTTTCATCCCCCTCACCCATACACGCCCTGTCACAATTAGATCTGCCGGAGGCGTATGAATTATTTTGATACAAGACTCCTTTGTTAGAAGACTTGTATCTAAACTATTTGAAAAAAAAAATCAACATTTTCAAACACATTTAAAAAATGAACCATGTTGGACAGTTGATCAACAAAATTCGTATTAGTCTTTTCTGTAACTTTTGTTGATTTGGCCTTGATCGCATTTTTCAACTTCAAAAATAAACGCCCAACTAACAGTTGGAAAAGAGTAATGAACGCAAGAAAACTGAAAAAAATCTTACTTGTTTTTTCAAGCGCCTTCAACTTTTGAATTTCGAAGAAAAAAAATAGGCTTTAATGGCTCTTGGATTTAGTAGAGCAACTTATGATGGACACTTTCTTATAAAAAATTAACCTAATTTGAGACAACTGGATCAATATGTAGAACTTTTACTTCGCTGGGAAATCTGATAATTAAATTCGATTTTCGACATCAGGAATCGATCACGTTTTCGTGACCTTTACACTTTTGCTGTTCGATAGTGGAGTTTGCCTTCCTTTTAACAATGGAAATGCACTGAACATAAAAAGAAATCACAAGTCAAATCGCGAAAAATCAAAACTGAGCGTGAACAAAATTTAGGACTTTTTACAGAAAAAAAAACAAACAAAAATCAACAAAGACTTTATAAAAGTATCCATTACGTTCATTACTCTTAAGATTTTATGACCATGACAAAAAAACGAGAAACTGAAACCAAGTTTCTCATCTACAGGATGTTGGCCTTTAGAAAATACAAATTTGCAATTGAGCAAAGTGTCAATCATTCTTAACAGATAACAAGGAACGGAACGCAAAACATGCTTAGAACTTTTTAGCCCGCTAAAAAACAAGGAAACGTGACTTTTTACAACTCAAGAAACAGTTTAGCTTCTGACCAATCTTGGCTCATTTTTATCACCCCCCCCCCCCCCCCCCCCCATACACGCCCTGTCACAATTAGATCTGCCGGAGGCGTATGATACGGGGCAATTATGTTGATAACAGACTTCTTTGTTAGAAAGTTGAGCCAATACAATCTTAGCAATTACTGATCACTATAAAAATTAAAAGGAGAAGCTGAGAACGCTCTGCTACGCCAACAGACAATAACGAAAACAAAGACTGATTTTTAGTTTAAAAATTCCAAGAAAAAATGTATCGCCTTTGATAATCTCTTTGAATTTTGATCTTGATGAAACAATTTCAGTAAACATTCTGCACCAAAAAAAAATCAATACTACCCAAAAATCGAACTGAAGGCACCTTTGTAACTTCGGAGTCAAGTTTCGAAAGAGTTCGTTGGCCCTTTCTATGCATTTTTGTTTGTGTTCACAGATACTAAATTATCATAAATGAACTTTAGACTGAGAAGCAGCGGGGTTCATCTTGATTAAGAACAAAAACCTTGAGTCCTCAAACACAGCCAACTGACAGTTGGAAAAAAGTAATGAACGCAAGAAACTGAAAAAAAAAACGACTGGTTTTTCAAAAATCTCCAGTTTTTGAATTTCGAAGAAAAAAATATATGGCCTTAAAGCTCTTTGAACTTGTAGAAAAATTTATGATGAACACTTTTTTGATGAAATTAACCCAATTTCAGAAAACTGGATCAATAGGTAAAACTTTTATTTCACTGGGAAACCTGATAATCAATTTCCATTTTCGAAATTAAAGTAGATCACTTTTTTGCACCCTTTACAATTTTGCTGTTCGATAGTAGAGTTTGCTTTCCTCTTAACAATAGAAATGCACTGAACGTAAATAAATCACAAGTCAAACCGCGAAAAATCAAAATTGAGCGTGAACAAAATTTAAAACTTTTTCCTGAAAAGAAAAACAAAACATAAATCAGCAAGACCTATATAAAAGTACTCACTACGCTCATTACTCTTGATAAAAATGGATATCTCTTTTTATTAATTGGACATCTTTCTCGTTAATTAATAGTATTAGCCAGTGAAAAACTCGATCGCTCATTACTAGTTCGAGAACGAAAACATCAAAAACCTGTCAAGAAAAAAGAAAACTATTAGAACTTTTTAAAGCAGCCCGAAGAACGACTGATACGTATCTATCATGTCATTGCTTCCATCTTCGTAACAAACTTGTGGTTGTTTAAAATTTTGTGGAAAAACTCAACTGAATTGCAAGTTACTTTCCACTTTGTGGTCAGAACAAAAACAATTTGCTTTAACTCTTCTTATACTTCTTTTCAAATTACTTCTTTTGAACTATTTTGCTTTAAACTTAAAAAAACTAGACAGTTGTAAAAAAAAGCAGTGAAGAATTCGGGTGGAATCCCTCATAGGCGAAGGACCGAATGGGCGAAAAAGAAAATCAGCCAATCAGATTTCAGTATTCAAAAATTTGGCAAGAAAGCGTGAAAATCTCCATGAAACTTAGCATTTCCAAGTACTTAATATTAATATTGACTGAATATTAACACGCCAGAAATAAGCAAAACTATCACTGACCGCCAGCCAGTTGGAACAAATGTTATATTTCTAGGATTTCGTTTTAAAAGAAGCTAAATATTGCTTCATTTACTTCCTTGTAATAAAACGGCAATTGATCCATTTTAATAAATGACTTTCGGCTTTTTTTGTTTTCAGTCCTTCGCCCTTTCGGTCCTTCGCCCATTAGAATAGGCCCCATGAATTCGTTCAAACTTTAATCATTTCTGCAAAACTTGTTGTTATAGGAAATAACTGTTTTGTCGAAATTTACTCACTGTGCATTTTATCGCGGATCCAACCCAGGAAAGCGGTCTGCTCCACGAATGCTTTGATTGAATCAATTTCAGCCGGCTTTATGTCTTCGAAGTCTTTGTTGCATTTCAGAATTGTGTCGTCTAACTGTTTCAGCAGCACTTCCTGCAGATTGTCCTAAATTTATTTTCAAGTGATTCTGCATGAAATTTTGGCCTGGTGGTTTTTTAAACAATTTTAATTAAGGTTTAAGCAATTTATAATTGATGAGTACTTTTTTAGAACAAGGTTCAATTTGAGATTTAATCTACCCACTGGTTATGAATGAGTTAAATACTAAATGACTAGCGATCAAACCCCAACCAATTTTGAGAGAGTATCCAGAACTGCGAAGTGATTTTCAATTCCCAGCACTTCCTTCAAGTCCAAAAGAGCCTGCACGAAGTCTTTATTTTTTCGCAAAGTATCCAGCTTCAAAACTTGAACCATTCGAATATCTTTCACTGCCTTTAGCTCGTCTTTATTCTTTTCATCATTCACGCTTTCTGTCAAAAACTCAAACATGAAGTGAATTTCTTCTTTTTTCTCATTTTCACGATACTGTTTGAATCGCCGTTGGGCTGTTTCCGCTATGATGTCGCCACTTGCTAAAGAATCAGCAATGCGCAAATATTTTGACCGAACAGCTGCTAAAAGTTCATTTAGCAATTGTTTGTACGTGCATAAATGGTTTTCATCCAGGCAAGACCGCTGTACCTCTTTGAAAGTCATTTTTGAAAAAATGCGGCTTTTCATATACTTCGTGAATGTTTCGAGCGAAGTTAACTCGGAGTCAAGTAGAGATGGAACAGTAAGAGTAACATTTCCTCTACGGTCGATTTCTGCAAACTTTTTCAGGGGTTTATTTTGCCAGTCTTCCGTAGATCTTTCTAGTTCCTTCATGTCGATTTCGATATTTTGTGTCCTTAATTTGTTAATTAGTTCTTTCAGCTTTACGATTTTTTCGAAGCTTGATTGAATGGATTTGCAAAGGGAATTGCATTTCTGCATTTTGCGTTCTATGTCTTCAGCTTTCGCTGGTAGCATCATCATACAAATGTTTTTAAACACTGTACTCAGGTCGAATAATTTGCTGTAAAATGTGAAAGATACGTTTCCACATTCAAGTTCCTCGAATACATGATTGAAGCTTTCACGAACTATCCAGAAGGGCTCCTGAAAATACGCTTCCGTCTTTGGACTTTGACGGGCCAGATGAAGTAATGGAATAAACGGTTTCCAGTCCAGCATTTTGAACATAACTTCGTGCGCGCTTAGTGAAGTGTTTATGACAGGTAATTTTTCCGATGCAATTTTCACGAAAGCAATTTCGAGTGCCGGTGACCATTTCGCAATGTCATTCAAATCTATTTGGTAATCACTTCTGCTGTTGAAATCCATAAAATGTTTGAGACTATTTATAATTGCTTCCTCGAATAGTCCCTCAACTCCACTTCTATCGAAGTCCTTTTGGTCTTTTTCAATAACATTAAGCATATCCGAAAGGGTTAAATAAAAACGGTGAAGATCTCCCCCCATCAGTTTTCGGTCGATAATTCCCAGAATGATTTTTTTAATGATCGCTTCCACAGTTTCTCGCGTGTAGTTTGAGAAACTTTTTCGCGTGCGCAGAAGGTATCCCCATTCAACTATCTCATTTTGTGTCACACAAATCAGCTGTAAGTTGGCTTTATTCAAGTAATTGCCCAATTTTTTTGCAAAATCTGAAATGGAGAACTTTCCCTCGAGCTCTGCGAACGCAATACCACGACTCTCAAATAATTCCATGAAGTCTAAAATGATTGCTATAACAGTGTTGCACCACTTGACTTGGGGACTGTACATTGGTTCTCGGGCTGTGAGCATCAGCAATCTTCCACAGTTTTCCAAAAAGTCAATCGCTGTTTCTGACTGTATCTCCAATTCCTCGCTAGTTGTTATTAGAAGACTCTTCATCAGACAGATAAATTTGTTTTGTTTCAATTGTGTTCCGTTATTGGAGTCACGAGAGAGACGGTAGTAATAACAATTCACTATTTCATCGACTGGTAAGTTAAGATTTTTGATTAGCTCGCAACTCGTCCAGTTTTGTCTGAAATACACCAGCAACAGCTGTCTTCTAGTACTTTTCGATGTGTAGTAACTACGAAGACTTTCAACAACCTCTGTATTGACCTTCAGCGCATAGTTTAAATTAATGAAAATGGCTTTTTCGTTCATTGTGAGCCATTCGATTAAAACTGGGTACAGTTTGTTTTTCTGAATCGCTTTGACACTCAGCAATTTAGAACAGACATTTTTGATTGCAGAATTCAACGAAGAAGCTTGTGAGACGTGATCGGCAAGAGCATGTTCGGAAGCATCAGTAAGAAACAAAGCCGACCGAAGAAACTTTTCGTAGACGTCTTCAGAAACAGAATCAAGAGCCGAAATAGAGAGATCATATGCTTCAATTAGAGTGAAGAGAGCCACTATGGCCATTTGACATTCATGTGATTCTGTAAATTCGCCGCTAATTTGGTAAGTGTCAAAAATAAGTAGGAAAAGTTTGAAAACTGTTAGAATTATTTCATCGACAGACATCAACTCGAGCGTGCTCATATAATTGGAAGTACCAGCGTTTATTTGTGACAACGTTTTCAAGACAAACAAACTGGTTTTTCTAAAAGCATCAACGTCAATTTCATTGCTAAGAAGCTGCTGGAAAAGATATCTCAAATAGATTCCCAAGCCTACAGAGTTTTGTGATCCATAATAAGTCTTTCGCTTATCAGTGCTTTCCTTAAAGAATCCGACAACTTTAGAAAACCAACCTTCCGATTTCTTAAGATCAGATTGGGCAAAAAACGAGACCAGTCCGTCGTACTTGATAATTTTCTTGCCGTTAAGTTGACTTATGCGCCTATTAATTTCACCATCCTGGTGCATTTGTTCCCATTCGAATTTTTTCGTTTTCGGATTTTCGGCAACATACTTATAGTCAAACTTCCAATGGCTTCCAGTTTCAATTAAAACACGAATCCAAACGTAGTCCTCGATTGATCCGACAATATGACCGGGGGTCGTTTTCTTGAAATTGTCTAAAGAAGTTCGGACACCGACTAGTAGTTTTTTCTGCCCAAACGAACATAGATCCGATCCAACTATCACGTTTATTTCTGTGAATTTGTGAGCACTATCATCGTGCAAACTGTCTCTTTTCGAATTGCAAAGTATGTCCTGCAAAGAGAATCTATTTTCCACTGACTTGTTTCGATTGAAGTTATTTTGATCATCAGCATCACTCGTTTCAGATTCATCTTGGTCGTTATCTTCCACATCTTTTGAGATATCTTTTGTTTCCGCTAGTTCTTGCAACGTGCGTCTGGTAACTTTCACTGATGTTTTCGCTGCAGATTTCGAGTCACATCGTTTAAAGCTTATATCTTTATTTCTGTCGTCAATTACTTTCTCATTCTTTTTTAAATCACTCACCGTAACTTCACTGGATTTCTGCTGTCTCGCCAATAATTCCGGGTTGTTTTTAAACACATTACAATCTTTACTCTCGGATATAGCATATGAGTAAGAGAACTTTCTGTTCGCAGAGATTTCCTTTTTAGGAACAACTACTTCCATCTGCAATTTGGAGTTAACGTTATCGTGGGAAACTTTGGTTCCAGGAAAGAATTTACCGTTTGTAATTTTATCTTTCTTCGTGAGAACTAAAACACCGCAGTATACGGGAGTACTCAGACCGTGGTTTAGAGCCTCGACACCAATTTCGAACTTGAAGCACCAGTAAGGGGTACTTTCATTTTTATTATAAAATTTGGAAGAGTCTTTTATCGCAGAAAACAGTCTGTCTGTTTTAGTGCCTTCCGAGACAGGCGGGTTCTCAGGATAATTAATCTGTGTCGACATTTTTTCCATTTGAGTCTGTTTCGCTTCCAAATTGCTGGAGCCACCCGTGTTTCGTGAAAATGTTATAAGGGACGCCTCTACTGGACTTTCTGTAGCCTGATTTTTAATATGCAGTAATTGACATTGAGGATCAGGGTTGTAGTTAAAAGTACTTTGATCAGCGTGAGCGCAACTATCAAATGTCTGAGTTTTTTCCAAGTCACTAAAAACTTTGCCTTCACTTGTTAATTCAGAAGTCTCGGTGGTATCAATGGCAGTAGAAACGTAATCATTTTCAATTGCAGATTCCTGCTGTTTATTTGCATCACCAGACATGTTTAATGAATTAGCTGGCTGAGAATCGTGACTCAAAGCAAGCTCGTTATCATGTTTTTCACTGGTTCCAGCGATTTTGCTCTGTTTGAAAGGTGATGCAGCAACGGCGTTTTTATCGCTCGTTTGGGATTCACCATTTGAAAAGCCGACATTTAAGAAGTCATGGCTTCCGGTGTTCTCTGAGTCACTGTGCGCTTTTTCTGCGGTGGTTCCATTTTCGGTGTTACTCGCAACTACATCCATGGTTGCATCACTGAAAAAAAAAATTTAAATGAGGCGAATATAAAACAAAAGTAACACAAGATTACTCTAAGAATCTAGTAGAAAACACTAAGGTGGGCAAATTCTGGCGGTAACGCACACAAGCGTTAACAGCTCAAAAAGATACAGAATCAAGTCCCCGGCCAGCAAATTAAAAACAGAGCATCTAATCATAGTTCAGAAAAAAATTGATAAAATATGTTCCCTGAAACTTCAACATAAAAATGAGGCTCGTTTTCGTTTTCCCCACCTCGCATGATCATCAATTTTATGGTTTAACGAGTGGTTTAATAAAGTTATTTATGAATTATATTATATTTGTTGCGGCCTAATTAGTCCGAATGACAATTTCCATACTAATCGGACAATTTAAACGCATTTTATTGGTAAAAACTCATAAATAGAGGGAAAGGAAAAAGAGCAGAAAATATATTTGATAGCAAAATTGCTTTGCCTCATTCGCAGAAAATTTAACATAAATACTTGAAAAATCATTAACTAAAATTAAATTCTTGGAAAACGGCAAATTCAAACAAGGATAGCCGGTCGCTGTGCAAGTAGCACAGAATGTTCCGACCATATTCATAAAACGAAACCAAAAAAAAACTTGAAATTTAGTGAATTAAATCACAACTGAGAAGACTTTAATATGATATATCATGCGAGCCATTCCGAAAATAAGTTGCGCAGGCTGTATTTGCGTAGAAAAAACTGTTGAGACACTTCAAATACTAAGTTCCTCCCCACTGCCAGTGGCGGAAGCAATCAATTATGAATACACGTCGACTTTTAGACGGCCAAGATGGGCGCTTTCCTTCATATTTAGTGTGGATCAACGCCGAAGGAACCAGTGCGTTGACCCAAAACAGAAACTGTTTACGTTTTAATAAAAAACGAATCAAATTTTTGAGGGGTAGGATTTGTCACCGGAAAATCTTATTTGAATAACGATACCGAAAAACAAATTAGAAAAATTTGGCAAACATTGAGTTGAACAAAAAATTATGAGAGAAAAATTACAACGCAAAAAATTTACTATCAGCTAGAACAAAAAGAAGTTATGTCCACCACAGAAAAAAAGCAACTACAATATCACCTTGAATATAAAAAAACTAGTTAAGCCAAAAAAATTCGAGAATAATATTAGCGAGAACAATCAATTGAGATTCCGCCCAACATAATTTTAAAAAAAACATTTGAGAAACAAACTAGAAACTATAATGGTTTTACTTAGACATTAATTTAGCAAAAATTATATATTTTTTACAGATTTTTTTCTGATGTTAGTAGTTTTTTGTTTGTGGGGTGAGGGAGTAAAAAATAGCTTAAGACTACCTACCAAAAACTTTTTTAAAGAATAAACGATTTTACACAACTTTGACTTAAAATGAATCGATAAGAAGAGCGAATCATTACTAAACTCGTATAAGAAGCAATAACATCAAAATCAGTTTTTCCCAGAAACTTTTGGCAAGATACTTGCATTATTTTATGTACCTCTGAACTACTAGGGCTTTTATATGAGATATCAGTAGAGCCATTTTCAATTTCATTGTAACTAACTTTGAGTGAAAAAACAACACTTAAAACAACCGAAAATAAAGTTACTTCACACTTCGTTTTGGGAACAAAAACAACGTGAAAGGTTTGAGTAATGGTAAACGTTGAAAAAATCAAAGAAGATAAAAACGTAATAGCGTATATAGTTTGAATCTTCACCGAATATATTTGTAACCCCCATCAAAGAGGCTCCAAAAAAATTGTCTATAAGTAAGCTGATAAATTCAAACGGAAATAAGGAAGCTAAAAAAAATTGATTGCATTTTTGTTTCTGCGTCCAATCCACTGTGTCAGTATAACAAGCTAAGACCAAAGCAATTGCCTTTATGTCTAACCATTACGCTCAAAAACCCTGACTTGAATCACACACTGCAATACAGAATGTGACAAATATGTTATTTTTAATCGAAAAAAAAACGGAAATAAGGAAGCTGAAAATATTAACTGCATTTTTCTGCCAAATTCACTCGGTGTGTAAACAAAATCTAAAACCAAAAAATTTCTTTTATACCTGCGCGTTTCTTGGACGTGCCCTGAGCCTAAGTCACACACGGCACCTCTACACCAGCATGTCAATTGGAATTTCAGAAGCATACCTTCCATAATATGGGTCATGCGGCAAATATATAACTTCTAATTAAAAAAACTATCTTGGAAACATATTTAGCCTAAGAAAACACCTAAAAGTGAGCTTATATTTATAATTGAAATTCAATGGGAAAGTAAGGAAGCTGAAAACATTGATTCTTTCCGTGTGTAAGCAAAAACTAAAACAATAAATGACCTTATGATGGCTCGTTTCCGTGGAACTGCCCTGAGCCAAATTAACGCATTGCACTGGTCTAATGTTCTTCAAATGAACAAGGAAGCTGAAAACATTGATTGCATTTTTCAAAAAAAATCAATCATTCGGTGTATAGGCAAGAGCTAAAACTAAAAAAAGACATTTGAACTGAATAAAAAAATTAGGCGAAGACAAAAATGCTTGTTAACAAAAAAGCCACAAAGTCGAATAAAATCAGGCGGAAACAAAAACGAGAATTAAATAAGTAAACACTAGCGGAAAACAATAGCCAATTTTTAGTCCCAAAAATGGAAATACTTATCAGACAAAAACCAAAAATCTACAGAAAAGTCTTATCGAACAAAAACTTGCTAAATTTACGAAGATGGCACTCTTGATATAGTTGAAAAAAGGCAGGAGATATTTTACGCCAAAAAACGTAATCAATCAATAAAAAAACAATACTAACAAAAAATTGCACTAAATTTGATTATTGTTTTGAAATAGCTCAAGTAGGCAGAACATCGAATACCATCACATTTGCAAAATTCAAATCTGCAGATAACCAAGAATCTCCTATTTAAAAAGATAACCTATCTACAGACAACCTAGTCAAAAAGAATCGCTTTATTTATATCTCAGTAAAGACAGTATCGATACTACAAATATCTGATTGTTCCGACCATTCAAAAAAAGAGGATTAATGGTCTAAGATGTTTTCCCAGTCAATTATGACATCCTGAGAAAGCTTGTGAGATGTCTCAATTGTGGTATGAATTGCGTTTTTTATCTTATTTTGAATGTTGAATTTTGCGTTGTATCTCAGTGTCTATTCTTTTTGATTTTTGAAGATTTTTTGCGGTCCTTTTTGAGTACTGTCTAATTTTGATCTAATTTTAAAAAGGAGATATGATCTAATTTTGAAGAAGTAGGCGAATAGAATGTGGTCATCAAGATGCCACCTGACAAGCTGATGCTTTTTATTAGAGGTACAATTTCATAGCATTTATGTTTTTGTTTCTGGCTTAAAAACAATTATTATTTTTATTGTAAAAATTTCACTCAATGTCGAGAAAAATTCCCAATATTTTTGCTTTCCAGACCAATTTCAATTGATTTTCCGACTGATATTTACTCCCTCGCTCACATACAGTATACAATAGTTTAGCTATTTTTAAAATCTATTTGGAGCTCAATTTCAACCCACAACTACTACACGTGAACATGGTAACAAATATGAAAAATTGTAATTTCCAAAAAAACTTCGAACTACTTGCTCAACAGCCGGGTACAGTTGCTATATAATAATAAAACATTAAAAGATCAATAAATTTTTTTGTTCTAAATCTATTAGCGTTGAAATCCATTTGCACAGATTTCAGTTTTTCACAAAATACTTCATCATTCGAGTTAATTCTTCAAAAGCTGGCATCAAATCTTCTCCGGTAAGCAAGCGTTCTTCAAAAGCAAGCGTGGATATGCCAGAGTCTATTAGTTATACAATGTAGTTCTAAGGCTTCTCTTACAACACCCAAGCCCACCTAGGAAGGAAGGTCTTTCTTCGTTACAAGTACTAACAACGGCATATTCGATTCATCACTATTGCACAAATTCTACAAATAACTGGTAGCAGCTCGAAAAGAATCGGGATTCGATCCGTCAACTACAAAAACCAGTCCTTCTAATTTTTGGCAGAATACAATTATTTGACGTCGGTTACACGCTCCGGTGTCAAAAACAAGCAAATTTTTGCCATTAGGCAGGACAACCTTCTCAAAATAGAAGACCCAATAGCCAGGGTAGTATCTTTTCATCGTTTTATGATGTTTGAGATGATAAAGAATACTCGATTTACCAAACCCACTTTGACCCGATATAACTACAGCAGAGTTTTTCTCGGCGATGCAGAGCTACGTAACCTCTGCATATTAAAATTCAAAAAAAATTTGATTTGACACTCATTTCATTTTAACCATATAAAATTGTCCCGAGGTTAAACAAAAAAATTGTCCAGAGGTATAAGCAGTTAGTTTATACTTATTTACGGCTTTTAAGCTTGCATGGTCACAATAAACTGCAGCTGGAAGCCCTTCCTTTCTCTCGTTCTTTTAAAGGCTAAAGTTATATCAAAATGATGTTACAACCTCAATACAACTAAATTAACTAAGTGACATAGCACAAGCTGGCTGATTGATCTAGATCTTTTAGGCTGGTAGATGAATTAAAAAATCAAAGACGGCCAATTAATTTCATCTCAGGGGTAATATGCCATATACATATATTGATAGCGAACAGAAGCCTAGCTCCTCAATTGACTGCTTCCCTTTCTCGAGTTTTAAAAAATAATCGGCAGAGAAGCTAAGTGGAGCTTTATCGACTTGTCCGCTTCTACTTTGACTGTCGTCAAATCAAGTAAAGAAATCCCCAGATTTCCGAAAATTTACAAAAAAAAAACGAAATTTGAAGCGCTTTTATGTTCTGCACTATATTGCTAGCATTCTTTCTTATCCGCAAAATCACTTCTGCTGGTTTTATAATCGAGGTATTTTTCCACTTACAGTTAGCATTAACTCTATATACCAAGATTTTTATAAAAAGACAAAACAAATATAGGCGAAGCGGTGCTTCGCACCTTTTGCGATACAAAACGTAAGGCCAAAATTCAAAGATAGATTAAATTGCTGAAAAAAACGGATAAAGTCGTACTTTCAAAGAATTTTTTGAAAGTATGACTTTTATCCGTTTTTTTTCCAGCAATTTTAAGTCATACTTTCAAAAAATTCAACCAAAGAAACCTAATAAAAGAATTTGCGTGATTCCTTTTAAAATGGTTTGAATCAGACCAATCAAACTTTTGATTCATTTTTAACAGAAGTATGCATTCATCTCTTTCATACATATACGAGAACCCTAATACATTGTCAAAACTTATTTTAATTGGCTCATTACGTAAAAATAAACAAGCTGAAATTGGAAGGCAATGATTTCTACATTCCCTTCCATTTAATGTATAGAAAAAACCCAAATCATCTCAGCGAACAAACTTGGTTTACTTTGTCTTCGAATTAGAGCATCCTGATAATTGACATCCTAGAGCCTCCTCAAGTAGTGACAATGATACAATTGATTAGCTTCAAACTCACTTGGGGACATTTTGACAGTGTTATATTGTTGAGCAATTAAAGCAAAAACTTGTACGAGGAAAACGAAAAAAAAAAAAAACAAGCAAGGAAAATGCAAAAAAGATCTCAAAACAGGAAAAAAAAGTGAAATAAGGAAAAGGTTAAAAAGACACCTTGAGAAACTTTTCTGCAAGGCTTGGGAGTAACGCGTTCTCATATCTGCTTCATGACCGCCGCTAATTTTGATAACGCTAGCCACCAATAAAGAAGCTGCAGTTTCTATCAAATTGCCAATGCGATGCAGGAAAAACTCGACCAAAAAAACGGTAACTATTTTAATATTCTGGATTTGGATCCCTACCGGTTGATTAGGATTTCCACTTCCTCGCAATCGCGCCATGGACAATTGGAAGAAAAACTAGTTGCCCAGCTTATGCTAGATTCACATGTTTTAATATTTTGATCATATTTTATACTGATACCGAAACGCGTAATTTTGAAAGTTTCAATCGAAAATGGACTCAACGCAAAACCCTAGTGATTTTTCTGCTTGAGTAGTATATTAGCTGCATATTTAAAGAAAAACATTACTAATCAATCTTTCAAGTGAACTCTTTATCTTAGATTTGGCTGGGTAGTTTTCGAAAAAAAAGTTTCCAAAAAACAATCAAAAATTGAAAAAGTTGACTTTTCCTAAATTCACAAAACTTTCTGTACTAAAGCATGGGAATCGTCTCGTATGCAAGGAAGAGTTCCACACCCTGATTTTTAGATTGAATCCTCAATATCGGCCTTAGATAGTAGCTTTCGAGAACAGTGATGAAATTTCTTTGAAAAAAAAACGGTAAGAACTTCAAAAAATGGATTTTTCCGATGTCCATATCGGCTTTTCTACAAAACAAATAAGGCGCAACAGATTACAGAGAAAAAATCTAAGCACAATGTTAGTTTGAATAAATTATCAACCTGAGAATCAGCAGGTTAGTTTTGGGAGAAAAAAAGAAGTGCAAGTGAAACACAGAGGCGAAGTTGCGCTTCGCAAACAAGCGAGGAAAATGCAAAAAAGATCTCTAAACAGGCAAAAAAAAGTTACATAAGGAAAAGTTGAAAATCACCTTGAGAAAATTTTTTGCCAGCCTTGGGAGTAACACGCTCTCACATCTGCTTCATGACCGCTTGTAATTTTACTAACACTAGCCACCAATAAAGCAGCTGCAGTTTCTATCAAATTGCCAATGCGATGCAGGAAAAATTCGAACAAAAATCCTGTAACTATTGCAATGTTCTGGACTTGGATCTCCTAACGGTTGATTAGGATTTCCACTTCGTTGCAATCGCGCCGGGAACAATTGGAAGAAAAATTAGTTGCCCATATTATGCTAGATTCACATGTTTCAAAATTTTGATCATATTTTGTACTAATACCTAATTGCGTAGTATTGAAAGTTTCAAAAATGGACTCAACGCAAATTCCTAGTGATTTTTCTGCTTAAGTAGTAGATTAGCTGCATTTTCAATGAAAAAAACTACTTATCGACCTTTCAAATGAATTCTTTATTTCAGATTTGGCTGGGTAGTTTTCGAATGCGAGTAGTCTCGTGTGCAGGGAAGATTTCCACCCCCTGATTTTTAGATTGAATCCTTAATATCGGCTTTAGCTAGTAGCTTTCGAGAACAGTGATGAAATTTAAAAAAAAACGGTAAAAACTTCAAAAAATGGATTTTTCCGATGTCCATATCTGTTTTTCTACAGAACAAACAAGGCAAAACCGATAACACAGGAAGATTCTAAGGACGATGTTAGTTTGAATTAAATATCAACCTCAGAATCAGCAGGTTAGTTTTTGAAGAAAAAAAGAAGTTTCCAAAAAACGTGCAAAGTTTCAAAAACTGTACATTTGCTAAAGCCATATTTTTTCAAAAAGCAGAGCAAAGCCGCTTGCGCAGAGAAGATTCGCATACCACGTTTTTTCTTCCGGTTGAACTCTTGTTCTCCGATTTGGGAGTTTTTAAGAAAATTCAAAAATAATTAAAAATTAACCAAAATGTCAAAAAATGGGCTTGATTCAGACCAACTTTTTTCTTCCTAATTTAGGGAATAGCCGCTTGAGAAGGAGAAATACAAACGATTAGTTCTTTGTTTTAAACGTTCATTTCAGATTGATGCATATATTATTTGAAAAATGAACAACTAATTCAAAATCAAATAAGTAAAAAAATTCCCCTACTGAAATTTTCGAAAGTGGTCCTGTTAACTGAAAAGAGACTTGCAAATTATGCAGGCACATAGAACAGCAGCCGGTTTTTCCAATGACAGCATTGTTTTGAAAATTGGTTCAGTAGTTGTTGAAAACAAATGAAATTTTTGCGAAAAGTTCAAAAAATTTTCAAAGGGTCGCAAACCCCATACATTTTCATAGCACCTGTTGTTTTCAAACCGGATCTAACTCAGCCGAAAAAAATACCAGCACTATATGCTATTGAATTACCTATGCTTAAAGACTCTCAAATATGATGAAATTTAAATATACCAAAAAGGCCACTAATGAGCACTTTTATTTGACTTAGGTTGAAAAAAAATGTCGTAATAATACACTTCGCTTGTGTAAACAAACACAAGAAATCGAAAAAATACGAAAATAGGTCAACCAGGTATATCTCGATAAAAGATAAGAGGTTCCCAGATAAAACTTGAGATACGTGTTTGACATTTCTAGAATTCGTTCTACTGATGCGGGATGAAATGCGTAATTTCTAAAATTATACTTTGCCCAAAACGTTAGTTGTTTCTCAACTAAAATAGTAAAAAAGATTTACGATTTTTGAAAAACTGGAGTGTTAACAAAGACAAAAAAAATTTCTTGGAAAACCAATAAGGAGTAACCACTTGTGCAGGAAAAATTCTCGCAGCCGGTTCTTTCGATAGACGTAATTTTTAAAATTAAAAAATTTCCCAAAAAAAAACGGTCTTTCAGTATCCGAAGTCCAGAATTTTTTTCTACAAGCCCTAGATCGCCTAGATCGTTGCCGCTTAAGCACATAAAGTCCCAAAACCAGGTTTCTCGATTGAACACTTAACCTGAGAATTGGCAAAGTAATTTTCGAGAAAAGTAAAAATTAAATCCAAAAACGATCAAATTACAAATTACATATCAACGGTTTCAACTTTTTTGAAGGCCATTTATTTTTTCGAAAGTAGCTCATTAAAGAGTTAGAATTTCAACAACACGTTGTCTAAATTAAACGGTTGATATCAGATCTGGCAGGATAGGCATCGATAAAGTCAAAAAGGTTCCAAAAAACGGTCAACAAATCAAAAATCTCCGAGAGCTTTCTGTTTTTGCCGTCTTAAGTTTTTTGTCATAACAACAGACCTATTAGGCATTGATTATCTCCCTTGCTTGTTACAACGAGAAGTGTTTCAACTTGAACAGAGCCAAAAAAGCATATGTTTATCAAAATCGCGCAAAAGAAACCATTACGAGGCCAAACTGTTCCCTGGATGCCTGGATGGAATTCAGAAACAGGTCTTAAAAACAGTTCCAAACTTTAGTAGGTATCTAATTAACAAACTACCGCGGAATCCGCAAATAAACATTTGCAGCATAAAAAAAAAGCTTTGAAGTTGCGCATGGTTGGAATTTTTTGTATGAATAAAACTATTTAATTGCTAGGAACCACGTGTCTGCCCGCAGCAAGTTCGCTAATTGCTTAACTTGGAGTAAAAATCATACATATTTAGAAAAGTGATTTCGCGTGTTACGCGATCCAAGTAAAACATGCTTCCAAACTATTTCTCTTTTAGGTTATGAAATCAGATACTGCTTCATAATTAAAACTAATCGAGCAATCAAATCGCAAAATTTGAGGAGCCAAATTTAAACTAAATTTTGATTAAAAATAACAAGCATCTATTTTCAAAAAGTACTAAAATCTTGGCATTTAAAGCGCGCCTTAAAAACAGAATGAAAACAAGATAAACCTAAACATAGCCAACTGACAGTTGGAAAAGAGTAATGAACGCAAGGAAACTGAAACAAAACTGACTTGTTTTTTTTTCACAAACTTTCAACTTTTGAATTTCGAAAAAAATAAATTGCCACACGCTTTTTGAATTTGTGGAAATATTTATGATGGACACTTTTTTGTGAAAATTAACCCAATTTGAGAAAACTGGATCAATAGGTAAAACTTTTATTTCACTGTGAAATGTTATCATTAAATTCCACTTACGAAGCTAGAAGTCGATCACGTTTTTCTTGACCTTTACACTTTTGCTTACAAATTTCAAGACATTTTCCTTAGAAAAAAAACAAAAAAAAAATCAGTAAGCCCTATAAAAGAGTACTCACTATGATCATTACTCTTAGCAAGAAAACGTTATTAGTGATTTCATATCAATTTTTTGAATAAAAACTATTCGAAACGTAAGAAGTAAAAAATGAAGCGAAGGCCATAGAAAATCACATTGGAGCTAACATATGAGTATCACTTTGTACTACTGGTTTACGATACAAAAAAAAAACGATTGTAAAAGTCACAACCCAAGAAGAAAAAAAATTATTAACAAGCCATCAAGAGTTAAGACACTTGATTTGTCGACCTCTGTAAAAAGCTACAGTAACCACCAAAAAAATCTAAAATGTAATTCAATGAGCAACAAAATGGAACCAGATACAAACTATATTTATTATTTGGTTGTAAATTGGATATTTTATCTCTATAAAAAAATGAATATTAACCAATCACGATCCATCTAACTAACAACCCACTTATTTGTAAGTGCTGAAACTACTTGTAATTTCAGGACCAGAGAGATTTGAATTTAACTTAGAAATTAGTTACCTTTCCAAGAGAACTTGAGCAATCGCAATAAGCCAGTATACTCTAGATCTATTGAGCCTAGCAGAGACTAGTTAAACACCCTGAGACTAGTAGATATATGAGTAAGATTAGGATCGGTATTAGACTAAGAAGTTGCACGAATCTATCCGGCCGAAAATAAGATAGCGTGACGAGCAGACGGTGTACCCTATCCGAAATTACTCTATGAGTTACACCTCGAACTTTACTCATCTGGTGCGACCATAAGTCTCGAACAAGACCTTAAAAACAAATTAATTTAGAACTAACAGATAGATTAGAATTAGAGAAAAATATTATCAAAAAAAATGCATGATAATAATCTAATTGAAATGTCTCTACGACTCAATAGATCAGAACCGCTATTCCGCAAAATTATAGAACTAGCAGGCATTGGAAGAAGACCTCGGACAAGAGACGATCTACGACTACGAAGGAACTTACCATTAAGTGTCATGGTCGTACGGCAAAAGCCAGACCAAACTTTTATATTTAGGATTTTATTAACAAAGAATTTAGTTTAGATTTTCATTTGCAAACATAGAAACCTTGAAGAAAAATCTTCAATGATTACTACAGGCGCTAAATCCTATTTACAATTGTACAATAACGATTTATAAAAACATCTCAAATCGTTCCCTCTAAATCTGCAGAAAGATTCAAAAAGATATCTGAAAAATTTATTTATTAAAAGAAAAAATGAAAATTAGTTCACATGATCATTAATTATTAGTATATACAAATCATCCTGGCATCCCCAGCTTCATCACCTAAACATAATAGCAATCATTTAAACCACTAATATCATCAAACCTAAAATTTTTATCAAATAAATTAAATTATCTTTAAAACTTTATCCAAATTTTTATCTTTCTCTCATCTCAACTTATTCAATCTTAAACAAGATCATCAAGGCTTTCCTTGGATCTCCATTAAAAATTAAATTAAATCCATTTTATATCATTAAACATTATATACTGATCATAAAGACCTATCCTTGGATCAAAAAGAACAATTTTGTTCTCCCCACCCAATAATAAAGTGTCTAACGACCTCAAACATCGATTCACAACCCAACCCTTTTTAAAGACCCAGGACTAATAGAAATTTTTCAATTATACTAACCATTCAAATTAAGCTAAACAGTGAAGAACTTCGGTTATTCATCCGTCACTTAATCCCCCCTCTTACCTGACCCAGGTTAAACCTGAAATCTTAGTAAGTATTAAAATAGTATCTAACGAACTACCTGTGTTCTAATTATACCTGAACCTTGTGGATCGATTTACTATTCTACAGCCCTTGAACACAATCACTACCCCTAAGTAAGATTAAGTAAGTTAACACCTCAACTTAGAATAGTCACGAGAATGTAAAAATCATTCTTCGGAACCGTTATATACTTTTCTTTTCAACCCTACACAAAAGACCCAAGTTAGGCTAACCAAAAAATCGGAAGGACTAACAGTGTAGGATTTTAAAATCACTAATAACAACCTTGCACCCTTCATCCTAAACCTTATGTCACTGAAAAATTTGGGAAATAAACAAACAATCGTACTACACAATTGTAAAATAAATAACGAAAGATACGGTCTTGTAATTACACCGCATAAACAAACAATCGGATATATTCGCACAAAACGTCAAACAAAAAAAAAGAAAAATTTCAAGCAAAGAAAAATTACACGCAAAAGATTTTCAAAGCGTAGAAACGCAGTCTCTGAATCAGAAGTCAGCGATTTAGATGCACTCTACAAACTAAAAGATACAGTAAATAAAAACCACCCAGTTCACGATCAATTATACTTTTCCGATTCAGAAGCTACATCACAGTCATCAAAACAAGGAAAAGAAGAATAAAAAAGATATACAAAAGTAAACCAGTACGTTTATACAGTTGGAACCAACCAATCAGACACATTGAACATTACGCACTGACAGTCATAAAACGAAAAAATGAGTCAAAGCCCAAGTGACGAAAGTCCAGACGAAGACTCTGTTTTCCCATTTATCATCATTTCACTCACTGAAGACAGAGGACAAACACACATTTGTCAAAACCTAATCGCAAATATATTTGAACAAGGAATTAGCCCATGTAAAGCAGAATTCCCAGAAATAAAAATAAAAAGACAAATTGTCGATCATTACATAAAATGAATATGTAACTTAACACAACAATATGGAATTTACACCAAAGAACTCAGTACAACAAGTATTTTTCATGGCAAATATGTTATCCAAACAGATGATGTCGATATAGAATTTTCAAAATTAATCACAGAATAAATTAAAAACATACAACATCAAAATTCACAGAGAGCGAATTCAATTTTCACTAACGATGTTTTTGCAATAATATATAATTATTTATCTATAGTAGAAAAGAACAGAAACCGAAAGCACATCACCGGTTCAAACATCAAGACACACAAATGTAAGAAATGAAATTGCCGCATTCTCAGCATTTTTAAACACAATCAGTGAAAATTTTTCAAATAACAAAATTTCACCAAATGTTAAACACGATTTACAAAAAATCTTAGCATGGTTTATAATTGACTATTTTACCCACAAAATAGATTCCATTGCACAAGCAAGAAAAAATTTTAGACCCCAAAGTATAAATGATGACACTGTCATTGCCGAACAATCAGATTACGTTTGGGACCCTGAATGGTCTCATCCATTATTTCTGAACATTCCAATAGACATCTCAAGTCAAGCAATCAGTACAATAACTATTCACAAAGATTATATAAAAATAATTCCACTAACAATAGATGCAACACCTTTAAACTATAATTCACCTGATAGAAGACAAAATAATAGTTTAAATTCAACTCTTGTACAACAAGAAAACTTAAATGGAACTAGAAATCTTACACAACAAGATATTCAAACACCATCACATTTTATAAATGAAGAAAAAGTTGAAACAATTGTAACAACCACACAACAAAGTATTTCACCAATACATCCAAACCTTACGACGCCAAAATCAAAGACTTCAATGTTACCCCAAGTAACATTGCAATCTACAGTTAAACCCTCGGTTGCTCCAAAATATTCACATATGGATTACCAAACATTTAGACCAATGACGAAACCACCACAAAAACAAAGAATATTCACCAGAAGTAATCTTACAGAACACAATTATAACTATGTAAATAGATCGCAAACATCTGAACCTCCTCGAACAAATCAGCATAATCGTTCATTTTCACAACGACAAAATCCCCAACAACACACATCAAATTTCGTAAATTTCAATGATAACCCACGTATTCCAACAGACCCAAGTGAAAACTATCAATTTTTTCAACTGAATAAAAACAGTAAAAAACCATTTCAATATAAACAAAAAACACCTTACTAAACACCTAATTAACATTCATCAGATGATGACGATTTTCATGACCAAAACCATCAACAAAATTTTCAAAACCAAAGGTTCCAGTCTTATCACGTAAATCAACCAGATGTTTTTGAACCATATACACGAGAACAACATATGCGACAACCTAGATCAAATTACGAACCTCAAAATAATAATTTTTATTCACAAAATCCAGCAAATACTGATTATTATTAACCAACGCAAATGCAAAACGAAATACCACTACCATATTATGTGCAACAACATGAGATAACGAAAAAACCAACTGACAAATTTTTTACAAATGCCAAATGCCGCAGAATCACTACAAATGACTATGTAACCACACCTCATGGGTGGATCATCAATAACATCAAATAAACCACTAATGGTATTCACAGGCACAGACCCTGAATATTCTGTAGAAGACTATTTAAATGCAGTCACAGCAAATTTAATTTTAAATATCGGACCTGAACCAGTTAATACACCACTCCATCAAAATTGAATACATAGACGCACAGCGTTTATCCAAACAACACTTGATGGTTTTCAGTTTTACCAATAGATATAAAAACAAATTGGAAAAGAATTACACAAGAATTTTCAAAAACGTTTGATTCTGAAAGAAATTAACAACACCAAAGAGTTTTATGCAATGAAATTCGCAGACTACCAAATGAAACAATTAAACAATTGGCAGTTAGAATCGAAACACTAGCTGGAAAAGCATATTCACTTAACACTCATGATTATAAAAACACGAAAATGACAGAAATTTTACTGATGTCTCTAACACTCCAATTAAGAAAAATAGCTAAAAAAGAGAGCATCACATCCCTCATCAATTCGAGAACCAGATTTACATTTCAGAAAACTAGTTGACAAATTAGAACAAGCAGAAATCACATTGAAACTTGAAGAAACAGAAAATCTTAAACTACAATACGTTAATTGAATCGAAACAAATACCACACAAATAAACAACATACACGATTCAGATGTAGACCTAACTGAAAAAATCACTGATATTTTGAACATATATGAGAAAAATCCCAATTTCAAAGGTAAACCATCTTTCAAGAAATGGTGTCATTATTGTCGAAAATACGGACACAGCATAGCCGAATGTAGACAAAAACAACAAGATAACCAAAATAAACCACAAAAGTACAAAGAACCGAATAAATCATTCTATCAATACATGAAAAAGGATCAAAATTTACCAAACAAAAAAGTACATAGTAACAACAATTCTGGTAAACCATTCCCAAATAACTCAAACTACTCAAGAAACCGATCACCTTATAACTCTGGTTATAAAGGTAGATCACCAGAACAAAGAAATTCACGAAATTTCTCACAAAATAGATATAGTCGATCAAATAGCCAAAATAACCAATATAGAAACAACTATTCACGATAAACTTCTAGAAATAGATAATATTCAAACGATAGATCACGTAACTCATCGTACAATAGAAAAAGAAACTACCCAAATAACAGAAATAGAAGTTATTCAAACAACAGAAACCAACGTTACCAAAACAATAGATCAAGAAACAATTCCTACAACAGATCTAACTATCAAGGAAACAATAACAGTTACTATAATAGGTCACGAAACAACTCACAAAATAGGAATCCCAACTATAACAATCGAAGAAATTATTCTCAATCCCCTTATCGAAACAACAATCTGATTCCCAACACAAATATAGAAATAACACACCGAAACATCAGCGACAAATTAATCAGGTACAAACAACTGAAGAAACAACTTCAGATCCCCCTGGTATTGACAACACAGAAAGTACCGAACTACAATTAAACCACATTAATTGTAAACCAACAGACAGCGAGAGTGATACAAATAACACTATCTCAGTTAATATGATCCAACAGACCCAAGTGAAAACTATCCATTTTTTCAACTGAATAAAAACAGTAAAAAACCATACCAACATAAACAAAAAACACCTTACTATACACCTAATTATCATTCATCAGATGATGACGATTTTCATGCCCAAAACCATCAACAAAATTTTCAAAACCAAAGACTCCAGTCTTATCACGTAAATCAACCAGATGTTTTTGAACCATATACACGAGAACAACATATGCGACAACCTAGATCAAATTACGAACCTCAAAATAATAATTTTTATTCACAAAATCCAGCAAATACTGAGTATTATCAACCAACGAAAATGCAAAACGAAATACCACTACCATATTATTTGCAACAACATGAGATAACAAAAAACCAACTGACAAATTTTTCACAAATGCCAAATGCCGCAGAATCACTACAAATGACTATGAATACATACCTCATGGGTGGATCATCAATAACATCAAATGAACCACTAATGGTATTCACAGGCACAGACCCTGAATATTCTGTAGAAGACTATTTAAATGCAGTCACAGCAAATTTAATTTTAAATATCGGACCTGAACTAATTACTACACCACTCCATCAAAATTGGATACATAGACGCACAGCATTAATCCAAACAACACTTGCTGGTGCAGCTCAGAAATGGTTTTCAGTTTAACCAATAGATATAAAACAAATTGGAGAAGATTTACACTAGAATTTTCAAAAAGGTTTGATTCTGAAAGAAATGAACAACACCAAAGAGTTTTATGCAATGAAATTCGCAGACTACCAAACGAAACAATAAAACAATTGGCAGTTAGAATCGAAACACTAGTTGGAAAAGCATATTCACTTAACACTCATGATTATAAAAACACGAAAATGACAGAAATTTTAATGATGACTAACACCCCAATTAAGAAAAATTGCTATAAAAAAGAGAGCATCACATCCCTCATCAATTCGAGAACCAGATTTAGATTTCAGAAAACTAGTTGACAAATTAAAACAAGCAGAAATCACAATGTAACTTGAAGAAACAGAAGATCTTAAGCTACAATACGTTAAGAGAATCGAAACAAATACCACACAAATAAACAACATACACGATTCAGTTTTAGACCTAACTGAAAAAATCACTGATATTTTGAACATATATGAGAAAAATCCCAATTTCAAAGATAAACCATCTTTCAAGAAATGGTGTAATTGTCGAAAATACGGACACACCATAGCAGAATGTAGACAAAAACAACAAGATAACCAAAATAAACCACAAAAGTACAAAGAACCGAATAAATCATTCTATCAATACATGAAAAAGGACCAAAATTTACCAAACAAAAATGTACATAGTAACAACAGCTCTGGTAAACCACTCCCAAATAACTCAAAATACTCAAGAAACCGATCACCTTATAACTCTAGTTATAAAGGTAGATCATCAGAACAAAGAAATTCACGAAATTTCTCACAAAATAGATATAGTCGATCAAATAGCCAAAATAACCATTATAGAAACAACTATTCACGATAAAATTCTAGAAATAGATACTATTCAAACGATAGATCACGTAATTCATCGTACAATAGAAATAGAAACTACTCAAATAACAGAAATAGAAGTTGTTCAAACAACAGAAACCAACGTTACCAAAACAATAGATCAAGAAACAATTCCTACAACAGATCTAATTATCAAGGAAACAATAACAATTACTATAATAGGTCACGAAACAACTCACAAAATAGGAATCCCAACTATAACAATCGAAGAAATTATTCTCAATCCCCTTATCGAAACAACAATCGTTACCCTGATTCCCAACACAAATATAGAAGTAACACACCGAAACATCAGCGACAAATTATCAGGTACAAACAACTGAAGAAACAACTTCAAATCCCTCTGGTATTGAAAACAGAGAAAGTACCGAACTACAATTAAACCACATTGATTGTGAACCAACAGACAGCGAGAGTGATACAAATAACACTATCTCAGTTAATATGATCACAGTCGAAAACGACTACGAACCCATTAAATATGAAGAACCCTTTAGTTCACACATTTACGAAAATCAATCGGAACTTCTTCAAGACTACTATACTAGACCCATAAGAAACGATGTATCAATTGAACAGAATGTAAACGAAATAAATACAGTAGTCAATAACGAAAAACAACGCTCAAGTACAACTCACATTTACCAAAATATACAAAAAGAACAGCCAAGAGAAAAAATTTGGACAATCCCATTTCTCTTAAAAAGCCCAAAAAGTAAAGAATTTCAACCACCCGATCTTGAAATAGATTTTCTAATTGATTCAGGAGCAGAATCAAATATTTTTCACATCCCTACTTGGAATGAAATCAAATCGTTACACTCAATCCTTACACCTATAAAGACCGCCAGTAAATTAGCAACAGCACAAGGATCAACATTAGTAAATAACGGAAAAATCCAACTTTTCCTTGTTCCCACTAGAACAATGGAACAAAATAAAAGACTAAATAAACCATTTAAACAAACATTTCACATTACAGACATAAAACACAATATCATTGGCATACCATTTATAACTAAGTATATTCCCACAATAAACACTTTGAACAGCAAACTTCATATAAAAGATAAATACACAAGGACAAAAAACACATCATTAACATTCTTTCAAAGATTAAACAAACAACCACCATTTTTCTCCAAATTTTACCCTATTTACAATCAGAAACGAAAATACCTGAAACCACTATCAGGAAATGTATATAACTTTTCAATCAAACAAGTCGACCAGTACGATAAAGACCAAAACAAACCACATCTCTTTATTCTTTATGTCAGACCTTGAATGTGAACCCATCCATAAATTTTTTCGAATCACAATTTCATCCATAAAATACATGAACCATTCAAACTCAGATATTATTTCATTACATGTATATAACAATTCACCATACCCGATAACACTACCCTTAGGACTCTCAGGATACTGTGAAACAAATGCTACAACTTCACTCACAAATGAAGTAGCTTATCGAGTCAATAATATACTACAATTACTAGATATATGTCAATCAACAATTCTTGATGAAGAATTATCAATAAACAACATAATAAGCAACGAAAAAAGAAAAATTGACTACTTCAGAAAAACACAATATTTTAAACCAACGTTTAAAATATCACATTATACGGAAGAACAACAAAAGTTTCTAACAATGTTTAATTTTCAACATTCCCAAATAACACAAAAAGAATTCGATAAATTAGCCAAACTGTTATTAAAATTTCCGTCAGTTTATGCAACATCAAAATTCGATGTTGGAAAAATTAGTTCACCACAACACTTACCTTTAAAACCTGACGCAGTTTTCAAAAAACAAAGAGCAAGTAAAGTACCAATACATTTACAAGATAAAGTAAACAGACTACTTGACATTTTGGAACAATATAAAATTATATCACCAGTAAACAAAGAAGAACAACCAAAAGGCAACACCTTTATCAACCCAGTTATCATCTTAGCTAAAAAAGAATCACTAAAAATCGTTCTAGATGCTAGATACCTCAATTCGCTAATTGACGAAACTAAATATAATTGGCCCATTGAACCTATTCAAGTAATTCTAACAAAAATAAAAGGTAAATACTTCACAACCGCAGATATGAATAGTGCATACAATCAAATGCCACTAGATGAACAGTCACGACGATTAACACAATTCGTTATTGGAAACCAACAATAAGAATTTAATAGATTATTATATGGTATTTCCATAGGAACAGCAGCTTTTTCAGCTTTTATGAGTAAAATTTTTTGACCACTTATACTCAAAAAACATGCAATCACATACTTAGATGATGTTTTCCTGCAGTCACAAACAAAAGCCGAAATGTTTATAATTTTAGAACAATATCATCAAATACTCAAAAACGAAAACATGAAAGCGTCCCAGACAAATCACATTTTTTCCTAACACGCGTAAAATTTCTTGGCCACATTATCGAAAGTAACACTATAACTCCATTGAAATCACGAATACACGCGATTCAGAAACTTCAACCACCCACAAAAAGAAAGAAAATCCAAGAATTCCTTGGAATGTTAAATTTCTTAAGTAAATATGTATGCAAAATGCAATTATACTTAAGACCTTTCTATAACATCCTTAGACAACAAAATAAGTTCGAATAGACTACCGAACATCAAACAAGATTCGAAGAAATAAAAAAATTGTTAACAGAACAAATATCAAATACAATCCCTGATCCAAATCAACCATTTTATGCAATGTGCGATGCTTCAAACTTTGGCATCGGCGAAGCAATACTACAATCACACAGTGGAACAAACAAAATGAATCTTATATCAGCAAATTCTCGCTTATTCTTGCTTGTTTTGAAAACTTGATGGAAAATTCAAGAAAAACATATCCCAGACGCAATGTTTAGTACAGAAGGATATACTTCGCACAGATCAAAGTTTGAAAAACGCCAAACAGCTAACTTCAATTCAATTTAGAATTATTCAATATGGATTAAATCTCCGCTTACGCATTATAAGCGCGAAATATAGTGAGCGTTGATTTTCCCAAATTGGCCGAATTAGCAAGATTGAAAACCCCATAACTTAACGAAAATAATCACAGGTGAAACATCTTTTTAAAAATGAGCTCAGTGCAACACTACCTTTCGAATGATATACCCAGTCCTGACAAAAATGTTTATTTGAAAAGTAGAATCGAAATTTGCCTGGGGAAAAAACCATCCCGAGCACAAATGTTCCGCTACTTTCTTCGAAAACCACAAAATAGGCAACAAAATAGGCAATTTTTAATCGATGATTCATCGACGTTCTAAGATTTCTTAATGCTTCAGGGGTGATTATCTATGGGAGCTTTGAACCCCTTTGGTAATATTTTACGATATCAAGTTTCGGCCGACCGATTCCTCTGACGTCACCCTGAACTTCTTCCTTTGACGCCATATTATTCTAACTTTGAGGTGCAAGAAATTAAAAAAATTCCACGCAGTGGCGTGCACATGAACTTAAGTAAGCCCATTTTGAAAAGTTTGCGCGCTGCCGAAACCCTAGAATAGTCCGGAAAAACTATGTGACGAAAATGACATCTCAGTTGCTTTTTTTGAAAAATTTCGACTAAAAACTGTGTTATTTAGGGGTTTGCTTAGCGTATGTTACAGCGCCAAAGGCTCCTTAAAACATTGAGGGTCGATCACTTAGAAATGAGTAGTTTTTAGGAATAGTTAAAGAATTTTGCCAAAAAGTTACTTCATTTTTGATATCCGCAACTTTTTTCTGCTAAAAAACGCCGAGGCCACTTCAAAAGACAACTCTCAAAACCGAGTTCCTCGAATCACCCTGTAACCTGAGAATGAGAATTGGCAGGGTAGTTTTTGTGAAAAGTCAAAAAGTTTCCAAAAAATAGTCAGCATTTCAAAACTTTTTTCAAAGCAGTTAACTTTTTCTAATAAAAATTAGTCCAGATTTTTCTAAAAAGAGGCTTTCATAACCTGCTAATTCAATTCAACACTTGATGCCACAAACCTGACTCCGCAAAGACACAAAATTGGACTTAATTGAGAATCGAAGCTTTTCCTGTAAAAAATTTCAGCGTAGCTGTTTATGTAGAAAAGATTCACAATGACTATAACTTCGATTGAAACCAGAATCTCAGATTTGTGAGAAAAATTTTTCAGAAAAGCCAAATAAGTTCAAAAAAACGGTCAAAGAACACAAAAAATGACTTCTCCGAAAACGAAAATCGTACAGAGAAAAAATTGGACTTAGCCACTTATGCAGTAGAGATTCAAGCAACCTGTAATTTCGATTGCACCCAAAAACTAAGATTCGGAACGATTGCTGTCGAAAAAAGTCGAAAACGATCAAAAAATTACAATTTTGACTTTTCCGAGCGCCATAAATTTTTGTGTCAAAAATTTGGGAGTAGTAACAGTTGCAAAGGAGCTTACAACAACCCATTTTTTGGATGGAACTCAAAATCTAAGAAATGGAAGATTACCTTTCAAGAAAAACCAGAAACTTTAATGAAACGGTCATAAAAAAAATTAAACTTTTGGAGAACAATAACTTTTTGATTAAGAAAGTTTGTGAGCGGCCGCTAATGCAGGAGAGCTTCCAACTAACTGTTATCTCCAATGAACCCACAAATTTTTCGAAAGCTGTAGACAGGGGGCTAAAAAAACGACTAGGGGATTATACAGGCGCAAAAATTAGGAATTCTTTCCTTTGATAGCTTTTCTTTTTGAAAATCGGTAGTAAAGATTCTGAAAAAAAAAAATAAATTTTGCAAAAAAAAAAATCAAAAACGTCAAAAAAACTCAATACTAAATTTTTCAAAATGAATGTTCATATCAAACCAGAATTCTAGGGAAACATGCTAACGAACTTTAAATTAGCAACGGAACTCAACTTATTAAGCCGATAAAGTATAAGCCGAAAACATTTAAGCCGAATAAAGTTTTTGAGCGAAAAAAAATTGCAGAATATACGAAGTGAAGGCTAGTAGGCTTAAAAATTACATAAGGAATTCAAAACAATACAAGTCACTTAATTGAAAATTGCATAGAAAAAATCATTTCTATGGCGTGGCAAATAAGCCGACAAAACAAAAGCAGACAAACTATAGGCCAACATTTCTTTGGAAAAGATATTTCGAGTTTAAAAAAACAGTTCCTGATAAGATTCGCACCCACGACATCTGCCGTCCCACGCGTATTCTCCACATCCAAGCCAATTTCTGGGCAAGCATAGAAATTTGAATTCATTATGAACCAAGATACAAGTGATTCTGTTCAACAAATTGTTAATACGAAAATAGTCCAAATTCCAGTTTGATAACGCTTGCTAATCGCAAGCGTAAACATCCAAGAATTATTCCCCTTTCTGTAAAATAAAAAAAGCTTGTTCATTAAGTAATAGAGTAGCAAAACTACTGAATACAATGAGTGAAAACTTTTCGTTGCCTGAAAAAATGGTTGAAACGACAAAAAAGAAAAGAAATATTTAGTAATAATGAATTGGTACGATACATATTTCGATAGATAATTTTCCCTTGTTTGAAAAACAGAACCTTTATTTACATGCTATCAAATATTCTTTCGAGGGTTGCCATTCCGAAAAAAAACGACCCTCCAAATCCCGTAGTTTTCGATATATCGCAATTTGTTCAAAAAATTACGAAAATTTACAAAAAAATTCTTTTTTCCTCAGCTGATTTATCTGGGGCAGATTTATCATCATTTACGATTGTCGACGACAGCGCGTATGCATGCTTAGATCTGAACTAAAAATGATCGCTCCATGTAAAATTTTAATGTTTTTTTGTTTCATTTTGTGTTATTAGTTTTTCTTTTATGAAGTCTACTCATGTTAAAAATTGACTATTGGGTCGACCTTCAACAAACAATCTCATGTCGCCTATATTATTCTATCCCTAAAGATTCATTTAAACAAATGTATTATTTGAAAAAATTATTGTTTAATTTTTGCTTTATCATGATAATGAATAAATAAACATTTTCTTTTTCGTACTAGAAGTCTGTAGATTGTGGTGAAATTTATTTCTTGAATTAATCTGAAAAATCCAAAAACCGGCGCTAAATCAAAACAAGAGTGCTCGTACCACGGCAAAGCCCTGAATGATCTGACAGCGTTTTAGGGTTTATGGAGTAATGCTTGTTTTGAAAACTTGATGGAAAATTCAAGAAAAACATATCCCAGACGCAATGTTAAGTACAGAAGAATATACTTCGCACAGATCAAAGTTTGAAATACACCAAACAGCTTACTTCAAATTAATTTGGAATTATTCAAGATGGATTAAATCTCCGCTTACGCATTATAAGCGCGAAATATAGTGAGCGTTGATTGTCCCAAATCGGCCGAATTAGCAAGATTTAAAACCCCATAACTTAACGAAAATAATCACAGGTGAAACATCTTTTTAAAAATGAGCTCAGTGCAACACTACCTTTCGAAGGATATACCCAGTCCTGACAAAAATTGTTTACTTGAAAAGTCGAATCGAAATTTGCCTGGAGAAAAAACCATCCCGAGCACAAATGTTCCGCTACTTTCTTCGAAAACCACAAAATACGCAACAAAATAGGCAATTTTTAATCGATGATTCATCGACGTTCTAAGATTTCTTAATGCTTCAGGGGTGATTATCTATGGGATCTTTGAACCCCTTTGGTAATATTTTACGAAATTAAGTTTCGGCCGACCGATTTCTCTGACGTCACCCAGAACTTTTTCCTTTGACGCCATATTACTCTAACTTTGAGAGGCAAGAAATTTAAAAAATTCCACGCAGTGGCTTGCACATGAACTTAAGTAAGCCCATTTTGAAAAGTTCGCGCGCTGCCGAAACCCTAGAATAGCGATCGTCGGAAAAACTATGTGATGAAAATGACATCTCAGCTGCTTTTTTGGAGAATTTCGACTAAAAACTGTGTTATTTAGGGGTGTGCTTAGCATTTGTTACAGCGCCAAAGGCTCCTTAAAAAATTGAGGGTCGATCACTTAGAAATGAGTAGTTTTTAAGAATAGTCAAAGAATTTTGCCAAAAAATAGTCAGCATTTCAAAACTTTTTTCAAAGCAGTTAACTTTTTCTAAAAAAAATGTAGTCCAGCTATTTCTAAAAATGGGCTTTCATAACCTGTTAATTCAATTCAACACTTGATGCCACAAACCTGACTCCGCAAAGACACAAAATTGGACTTTTATGAGAATCAAAGCTTTTTCTGTAAAAAATTTCAGCGTAGCTGTTTATGTAGAAAAGATTCACAATGACTATAACTTCGATTGAAACCAGAATCTCAGATTTGTGAGAAAATTTTTTCAGAAAAGCCAAATAAGTTCAAAAAACGGTCAAAGAACACAAAAATTGACTTCTCCGAAAACGAAAATCGTACAGAGAAAAAATTGGACATAGCCACTTATGCAGTAGAGATTCAAGCAACCTGTAATTTCTATTGCACCCAAAAACTAAGATTCGGAAGGATTGCTGTCGAAAAAAAGTCGAAAACGAACAAAAAGTCACAATTTTGACTTTTCCGAGCGCCATAATTTTTTGTGTCAAAAATTGGGGAATAGTCACATTTGCAAAGGAGCTTCCAACAACCCATTTTTTGGATTGAACCCAAAATCTAAGAAATGGAAGGCTACTTTTCAAGAAAAACCAAAAACTATAATGAAAAGGTCATAAAACTGAAAATTAAATTTTCGGATAACAATAACTTTTTGATTCAGAAAGTTTGTGAGCGGCTGCTAATGCAGGGGAGCTTCCAACTAACTGTTATCTCAATTGAACCCACAAATTTTTCGAAAGCTGTAGACAGGTGGCTAAAAAAAGACTAGGGGACTATACAGGCGCAGAAATTAGGAAGTCTTTCCTTTGATATCTTTTTTTTGAAAATCGGTAGAAAAGACTCTGAAAAAAAAAATTTTGCAAAAAAAATCAAAAACGTCAAAAAACTCAATACTATATTTTTCAAAATGAATGTTCATATCAAACCAGAATTCTAGGGAAACATGCTAACGACATTTAAATTAGCAAAGGAACACAACTTATTAAGCCGATAAAGTATAAGCCGAAAACCTTTAAGCCGAATAAAGTTTTTGAGCGAAAAAAATTGCTGAATATACGAAGTGAAGGCCAGTAGGTTTTAAAATTACATATGGAATTCAAAACAATACAAGCCACTTAATTGAAAATTGCATAGAAAAAATCATTTCTATGGCGTGGCAAATAAGCCGACAAAACAAAAGCAGACAAACTATAGGCCGACATTTCTTTGGAAAAGATATTTCGAGTTAAAAAAAAAACAGTTCATGATAAGATTCGTACCCACGACATCTGCCGTCCCACGCGTATTCTCCACATCCAAGCCAATTTCTGGACAAGCATAGAAATTTGAATTCATTATGAACCAAGATACAAGTGATTCTGTTCAACAAATTGTTAATACGAAAATAGTCCAAATTCCAGTTTGATAACGCTTGCTAATCGCAAGCGTAAACATCCAAGATTTATTCCCCTTTCTGTAAAATTAAAAAAAGCTTGTCCATTAAGTAATAGAGTAGCAAAACTACTGAATACAATGAGTGAAAACTTTTCGTTGCCTGAAAAAATGGGTGAAACGACAAAAAAGAAGATAAATATTTAGTGATGAATTGGTACAATACATATTTCGATAGATAATTTTTCATTGTTTGAAAAACAGAACCTTTGTTTACATGCTATCAGATATTCTTTCGAGGGTTGCCATTCTAGTCCGAAAAAAACGACCCTCCAAATCCCGTAGTTTTCGATATATGGCAATTTGTTCAAAAAATCCGAAAATTTACAAAAAAAAAATTCTTTTTTCCTCAGCTGGTTTATCTGGAGCAGATTTATCATCATTTACGATTTTCGATGACAGCGCGTATGCATGCTTTGATCTGAACTAAAAAATGATCGCTACAATTAAAATTTTATTGTTTTTTGTTTCATTTTGTGTTATTAGTTTTTCTTTTATGAAGTCTACTCACGTTAAAAATTGACTATTGGGTCGACCTTCAACAAACATTCTCATGTCCCCTATATTATTTTATCCCTAAAGATTCATTTAAACAATTGTATTATTTAAACGTTTATTGTTTAAATTTTACTTTATCATGATACTGAATAAATAAACTCTTTCTTTTTCGTACTAAACAAAAATGACAAAAACTGGTTCCTTTGCTCCTCAACCAATTGCATCGACCACTGTTTTGCTGATAAAAACCTGAATAGAAAAAATTAAGATAAAATGTCTCCAAAATGGTACAAATATGGAAGGGAGCAGAATAAAATAGGAAAAATAATTACTAGAAAAAAAAGGACAGACAAAACACGTCAGGTACGCCTACTGAGAGTATACCTCTGATAAGAACACAACCACGAGAACAAATAACTATCCATCTCATGTTTTAGAGAAGCGGAACGAAAGCGTAGCCTTGCGAGCTGCCACATAGAAAGTGAGATGTAAATAACTAAGTCGAAAAAAACGTTTCAACCTTCAACAATCAACCTTTTTTTTTAGAAATAAGAAAAATTCTATCTCATGTAAGTTTTACTTAATGAATTTCACAAGCGTGCAAAACAAACAACAAGAAATCATCAATTTCTTAGGCAAACTTGTGATGAATACAATAATTGCAGCAACATAAACCTGGCTCAATTACAAAACAAAGATTTTTTAAATCGAGGCATGATTCTGTTTATCTTCCGCGCTCAGAAAGGACAGCTCTAAAAAGATAGTGTTGGAATTTGGGCTCCAATATCATTCAAAATACATATTTATAAAAATCTCAAGATAGCTAACAGGAAACTTTTTCAGTAATTATGTGTTAAAATTGTGTCATCAGTCATGAAAAATAAAACTTACACTAAAGTTTCCTAATGCAAGAGAAAAAACCTCGCTCCGTATTTTCTTGACGAATAAGGTGGAACTTCTCAAGCGTTTGCTTCAAAAATTGAGGTTTTTATATTTATCTCTTCAAAATGGAGGTTATAAAAATTTTCAGAACTAGAGGTTTGTTTTTATATTCCGGGACTGAAATATAGATCTTTTAAAACAAGACCAGACATCAAAACGATACGACTTTGCTGCAAATAGTGCTTTAATTATACCGAATGTCTATGAAGCATAGCCTGTAACGGATAAAAAAATTCACTGATCGACCACTGCTTAGATTAAATTAATTAAAAAAACGATAACACCATCAAAATCTGTCACTGTTTCATTGCGCCAACGCTGTATGGCAAGAAATCCCGTTTTCTCCTACAACTTTACGGAGCTTTATCTGTTAATCTATATTGGTTTGTGTACAATTCTAGGATTGGACTCCCTTTTTCGTTTATTCGAAAACGTTTCGACTATTGACTGGTTTTCTAAGTAAATCTTCTTTTAAGTCAGCTTTTTTAGTAAATTAAGTTAGTTCTTATGAATTGCCTTTCAACACACACCATTTCATATTGGATTTTCAGAAATGTATGAAAAATCCTTCGGATCAAAAACGTTTGTAACTTTTAGGCCTCCCGTTGAAAAAGTTGAAAACGCGCGTACAAAAAACTATGCATAATGAAGGGAAACCAATAACAAGCAACCATGGAATGACAAAGCCTTCATGAATTTGATAAAAAATATTCATTACTGTTGAAACAGTTGATAACGAGCATACTCCATATCGCACAAAGACTATGGATAAGGAAGGGAAACCAGTAACATGCAACCATGTTTTGACAAATCCTTCATGAATTTGATAAACTATAATAATAACGATTTATCAAAAGATACGACTTTTCTGCAAATAGTGCTTCAATTATACCAAATGTCTATAAAGAATATCATTGTTTTTATAATTGAGGACTGAAATATAGATCCTTTAAAACAAGACGAGTCATCAAAACGATACGACTTTGCAGCAAATAGTACTTTAATTAAACAGAATGTCTATAAAGCATAGCCTTGTTTTATAATTGGGGACTAAAAAATAGATCTTATAAAGCAAGACGAGTCATCAAAACTGTTGAAAAAGTTGGAAACGCGCATGCTCCATATCGCACAAAACTATAGATAATGAAAGGAAACCAATAACAAGCAACCATGGATTGACCAAGCCTTCATGAGTTTGATAAACAATAATCAAAAGTATTTCAATGTATGGAAAAGCTGGTTGTGAAATAGCGCACAGAAAACAAACCAAAATCCTGAGAAAATAGGTCGAACAAAAATTTGCAAATGCTTCACAAAATTATCACATTGGAAGTTTTCAGTAGCTTTCCAACAGTAAAGAACAATAGGATTTTACAAACAAAAATCTAGGGAACGGGAAAGATCAAAAATCAGCAATAACTAGCAAAAATATTTAGGATATTTAGGAAATGGCAGAAATAGCAAATCATTTGAATCAAGTTTTTTTAAAAAAAATTACAGGTTTTTAATTAAACATACCACGAAAACAAAACGAAGAACTTTCAGTGCTCGATTTTCGTTGCGTCATAAGAAAAATGACTTATCAGGAACTAAGTAAAAAAATTAATCTCCAAGAGCAATGAGAAAAGAAGCTTTCTGCCTCCAACAAGGTAAGCTTGCTATCAGAACGCACCTCCAAATCTTAACAAATGAAAGTATAAGGCAAACCCAGTTTGCATTATTACTTAATAAAGCATGTATAACATCGGTCTTCAAAAAAGGTATAGCACAGATTGCAATTAATTATAAGCCAATTTCTGTGACAGACAAGCTAACAAAAGTTTTCGAATCCTTGCTTTTGACACAATATATGGAACACAATTCGTTATTAAAAACCTACCAATTCAGAAATCAAGAAAACGAATCTGACACATATGCAGTTATCATTTTCACTGCAATGGTTTGTAGAAAATGATTCAATCAAGAAAAATAAGGACAGGGTGTTTTTCTAAAGCGTTCAATTCCATTTCTCAAAAAATTGTCCTAAAAATTTTCCAATAATGGATCAAAATCTCCCTAAAAATTTTTTAGGAGACCGTCAGCGATGTGTCAAACTTCAAAATCGCTATTCTGACTGAAAAATACTGAATCCTGGCGTACCAAACGGTACTGTTTTGGGACCATTGGTTTTCATTCCTTATGTGAAAGTTTTCAAACCAAACCAGTAGAAACAAGCAATTAGTGCAATTTGCTGATGATAAAAGTATCTTATGTACAAGGGATCCAGACGACGCCGCCTTCCAGTGGTGGATCCGACATCTTGGGCCCCACCAAGATGCAAATGGCGACAAGCCCCCCCCCCTCCCATTGGGTCGGGAGAAGCTCAGAAGTCTCCGGGTTTTCGGTTACGGAGCGTCTGAAGCCGGCCAGGGTGCTCCGTCTGCTCATCCTTATACTACTACTCCGCTCCGGCATTAATCCAAACCCTGGTCCAGGGCCTTACTTTTGCTCCCCTTGCTCTTTCCGCATCAAACGCACCCAGCCCAGTGTCTGGTGCCACATCTGTGGTTACATTCACCTTAAATGTAGTGGTCTTACCCACCTTAACCAACACCACCCTGACTACTATTGCCCTACCTGTACCTCTACCTACATTTTACCTCCCCCAGGCACCAGGTCCTCTAACTTGACCACCCCCCACTCCCAAACTTGTTCAACTTCCCTAACCGCCCCCCAACCCCACCTCCCTAACCCCCCTCCCCCTCCCACCCTTCCCACCTCCTCGAATAATAATTCCTCCTCCCAAAATCGCGCAAATCGTAATCGTGTAAATAGTGTAAATAACTCAAGTTCAGACAACCATTTTAATCATACTGCTGTTAATAATGTAAATAGTTATTATTAACAGCACACCCCGCCAAAGGCCTTTTAAAAATCCTTCAATTTAATTGCAACGGTATCTCCGGAAAAGCACCCGAAATTGCTGCTTTCTTATCTCAAAATCAAATTCATATTGCTGTCTTCCAAGAAACTAAATTAAGAAAGAAATCTCGAAACCCCTCACTTGGCTCACACTACACTTTAATTAGAAAAGATCGAGAAAACGAAGGGGGCGGTCTTCTCATAGCCATACATGAGTCGATACAATACGAAGAAATAAATATTAACAACGATGGAACACTAGAGGCTATGGGCATATCAGTGGTAGCCAGTTCATCCAAGCTTCGTATTTATAATTTCTACATTCCCCCTCGCTCGAGCTGTCCCCCTGGTTACTCTGCGTCCCTTGCCGAACTACTTGAACCTGGGGACGCCTTAGTACTCGGGGATGCCAACGCACATTCACAACTATGGAACTCCAACATCGAGGAAGATCAACGCGGCTCTGTACTTAGCAATGAAATAACCGAATCCACCTTTGCACCACTAAATGATGACACACAAACCAGAGTCCCTTTTAACTCAGAAAACCAACTCTCGTCACCAGATATTTCCCTCGCATCCCAATCGCTCTTACTCTCCACATCATGGACCCCAATTAAATCTCTAGGATCAGATCACCTACCCATTCTTCTAGAACTACCCTTGGATGATTTTATAAATTTTTCACCTAAAAGGACTTTTATAAATTTTTAAAAAGCAGATTGGATCAAATTCACAGAGGAAATTGAGGAGGGTTTCTTTTCAGCGGTTCCACCTTCCGGAGTTGCCGCCGGAGAGAAATTCTTGAGGGACCTGGTGCTCAGGGCAGCACGCCACCACATCCCCGCTGGCCGTATTCGCCACTTCACTCCCTCTCTTTCCCCCGAGTCCACTGCCCTTGCCGCCGAAAGAGATTTAAGCCGGCAACAAAATCTCCCCCCAGAAGTCATATCCCAACTGAACTGTAGACTCATGAAACAGACAGCAAAGGACAAAGAAAATAAATGGCGAGAATTCCTCCGGACTTGCGACTACCGCACTGGTGCCAGAAAGTTCTGGAAAGTGGTACGCTCCTTAAATGGATCTAAGCCCGTGGCAGGAAGACACCCCATTACTTTTGGTTCTAAACCCATACACTCACCTCGTGATATTACCAGCTCTTTTAACAAACAATTCACCAATGCCAGACCCCACGCCTCTGACAAACTCCTTCGTATAACGAGAAGAAAAATTGCCAAACTACCGCTGTCAGACAGCCCAATTTTTACCCCTGAAAATACTAAACAAGCCATTGCAGACAGCAAACCATCGCGAGCGCTAGGTCCCGACGGCCTTTGTAATATACATCTTAAACATCTCGGCCCACTTGCTACTCAATACTTAACATACCTTTTTAATATCTCTTTGTCCGAAAACATTATCCCCCAAATTTGGAAAAATTCAAAAATTGCACCGCTTCCAAAGCCCAATAAGGATCTTAAACAATCAACATCTTACAGACCTATATCCTTACTCTGCCCAGCAGTTAAAATTCTGGAGAGGCTCGTTCACCCCATCTTTACCAAACATCTCCCTAACGCCAAACACCAACACGGCTTCCGCCCTTTTCACTCCACCACCACAGCTCTCTCCACTCTCGAATTTTACATTTCAGACGGTTTTAACCAAAATCGCCCCCCTAAACGTACGGTACTGGCCACACTTGACTTATCTAAGGCTTTCGACATGGTGTGTCATCGCTCACTTGTGGAACTCGTTCATGACACTCCCCTCCCAAGAAGTCTAGTCCGCTGGCTAAGTAATTACCTTAATGGTCGACAGGCTGCCACCTCATTCCGTGAACACACATCCCCCCATCGAATAATCCACTGTGGCGTACCCCAAGGTTCTGTTTTATCACCCACACTCTTCAATTTTTATGTCCATGATGCACCGCCACCTCCCGATAATGTAAACCTTGTTTCGTATGCAGACGATTTCCACCCCTTCGCAAGCAGTTCCAATATTGATATCGCCTCAAACTCCATCAATAGCTACCTAAAAAGGCTCTACGATTTTTTCACCTCACGCAAACTAAGTTTCGCGTCCTCTAAAGGATCAGTTACACTTTTCTCCTCTTATAACAAAGAATTTAATAAAACACCTAGTGTTCTTTTAAATAACGAGGCGCTACCCCTAAACAAAAATCCAACAATCTTAGGGGTGACATTTGATCCAACACTTTGTTTTGCCACTCACTGCAAACAATCCGCTGAAAAGGCCAGACGCAGGATCGGAATTCTGAAGGCATTAGCAGGATCAACCTGGGGTCACTCCAAAGAAACCCTCCTCCTAACTTTTAAAGCTTTAATTCGCCCCATACTTGACTATGCAGCCCCCGCATGGTCCCACGCATCAAGTAACACCTCCATAAATTGCCTGCAGGTTGCCCAAAACCAATCCCTTCGCGTTGTTACTGGATCAAATCTAATGAGTTCCACTGCCCACCTGCACAGTGAATCTGAAATCCTAACGGTCAAAGACCACCATACCCTTCTGTCATCTCAATTTTTTATCTATACCTATCGTTCCCACCATCCCATTAATTTTATACATTCACATCCCCCTCCTCCCCGTCTACTTCGCCCCTCAATTATAAGCTGCTTCAAAGAAGACACCCAGAAAATTTTAACCGACTTTTCAGTCTACGCAAACCACCCTCTAGTTCTGGACGACCGAGACGAAGTCTCCACTTTTATTTTTAACTACTACAAACCAATTTTAAAAGACAACCATACCTCCCTTGTAACCAAGTTCCTAGCCGAAACCCCTCCGTCTAAAGTTATTTGTATCCCTCCCCCAAAGATTGACCCCTCTGAAAAATCTCTCCCACGTCCCACGCGCTGTAAGCTCTCCCAACTCCGGTCTGGCTACAGCCGGCTCCTTAACACTTACCTATCCCGCCTCGACAGCTCCATCTCCCACCTTTGCCCAACCTGTTCCCTTGCCCCCCACACAACATGTCACCTTTTCAACTGCTCCCAAAACCCCTCCCCACTCACCCCAGCAGACCTGTGGCTTCGGCCGGTAGAGGTTGCTAAGTTCCTTGACCTGGAGACAGAAGAGCCCAACCCGACCCGCGTGGGCTAACAACAACAACAACAACAACTTATGTACAAGCAACACAATAACAGACCTAAAAACATCAATGCTAGAAAAAGTACATGAAAATTTGAATGAAAACAAACTTAATATTGATAAAACAGAATTTGTTTAGAAAATATTATTTATAGAGAAGACAAAATTCCCTACCAGGTATTTTTGAGCTTAGTAGAAAGCTGAATTGCAAAAACATTTAAGCCAAATGGCTGTTGCAATTGAGTGAGTATACAGCGTGCCACAGATGGTACCATTAGAACCAGGAATTATTCTTTTCAGATCAACTTTTTTCAAAATCTATCCACGTCTCAAATTAAGAGACTAATAAACAGACAAATTAACTTGGAAAACAAATTGTGCTATCTCCGCAAAAAGTTTAATCATGAATGAGAACTAGTTCTCAAGACTATAAATTAGACTTTAAAACAAACGAAAGCTCAAAAGATTCCTAAAAACCAATTGGAGAACTAAAACAGTAAACGAAAAATTAAATCTACACAAAATTTAAATTTTAACTTGAATAGTTTTCGATAGAGATACACGAAAAAATTCCATGTATCGATCCATTACTTCTTTCCGTGATTATTTTCACATCAACATTATTTTATTAATTTAACATTGTTATATATTAATATATTCTAATATTAACATTGTTTTATTTATTATCATAGTTTTATATTTACACGCCGGTGTAGTTGTTGATTTTTAACTGATAATGATACTTTCATTTTGTATCAGCATGTGTTTCACCAAAAAAATTTTTTTTTAATTTACGTGTTTGTGAAAAAAAAAGTGAAATCTTGAAATAGCGAGCTACTCAACTGCATTCTTTAATATGGATATGCTAATTGACACCCATGCTAATAGGCTGGTCCTCATCTAAAATATAGTCGATAGCGATTTGCGGAGTTATAACAAAAAAAAGTCCAGGTCTAGCTTCAACTCAGGTACGGCACAATTTTAAAAGGGTGCAACTTCTTTTACTTACGACTTTTCAGCTGTCTTTCCATCGGTGGGTTCACTCATTTTGAAGGGGAGGCTGCTCTAGAGAGCAGGTTATGATGGGGATTTTGTGAAATAAAAATTAAGTAATTGCGAAAAGCTAACAAATTGGAAAAAAAATTAAATAGGTAATTATAGTGTTTGTATATCAATAGTCAATGGTAAGTTTGTTCGTTCAGACGGTTGACAAAACAAAAAAATAATTCTGTTCAAACAAAGCATTTTAACTATGTAACGTCAAATTTCTTTGCAGTTTTATAGCATTTTGCTTCTAGTCTAGCAACAGTACAATGTGATTTATCTTAAAATCCGTCATATGACTGTGACTACAAATAGCGAATAATTTCTCAGAAATGAAAAGTACCATTTTTATGTAACTACATTATATAATAAAACGAATACAACGAACAAATTCAAAATGTACGCAAGTAAAATGGTTTCTTTCCGCATGGCATTAAATTGAAGCTGGAGATGAGACAAATGTTTTTCGCTTTCTATCACTAGACAACCAGATTCGGCTGGATAGTTTCCCTGAAATTACCCTTTTAAATTAATCGTTTCCAAATATTTTCATTCAGTATTCGCTTTTTTGACTGCTTCAATGGCATAACTTCGGCCACTCAATTTCACATCTTAACAGTGGCACAGTGGCGAAAGAAAGGCCCGCAAAATCAGAGCAAGCTATTTCTGGAATCTTAGTATTAATCCAACCCACCACAACTGCCTCCCTCCCCTCTCTCTCCCCCCAAATCTTGAAAATCAAAAAATTGCAAATGTCGAAAAAAAATAGATCTATCATAATGAATAAGGCTATTTATGAAACAAAAACATGCCGAGACAAAAGAATGTGAAATTAGTATCGAAAGATAATTTACCAAGCGGTAACAAATACCTTGGCAGAAACCTTTTCATCCGAAAAAAATGAACAAAATTTAAGACTTACGAAAAGTACCCCTTGCCCTGAAAGCACTCAAAAAACATTATTTGCTCGTCAAATGGAACAAAATGAGACAACTAAGCCGCTATAATATAGCACGCAACCTATGAAGCCCAAAAGTTAAGACTAAAAATGAAAAAGATGAAAAAGTTAAGACTAATAAGAAGTTATTAAGCCCCCCTCGCCCTCAAAATACAGACAAGCACAAAAACTTTTTTCGCTCATCGAAAGACGCAATATAAAGCCGATATAATTTAGGCCGAAACCTATCAAGCTAAAAAAAATGTGAAAAAAGGCGATGAAAAAATTTAAATTATAATTTCTATTAAGATGTTTAGCTCGAAATTAGGTCACAAAACCGATAACATTTCGTCCGAAATCAATTAGGCAGAAAAAAGTTTTTAATCGAAAAAAAAACAAAAAAAGAAATACATACAATCTCAAGGTTTAAAAAATTACAAAGAAACAGCAGAGTTAAATCAGAAAACTAAAAGCAAATATAATCTAAAAAAAGGTCAAATTCAAATAAGCAATTTAGTTGGATGGTAAAAAAATTAAGCCGACAAAAATTAAACCGAAAGCGACGAAGTCGAACATAAAAAAAAAACAAAAAAATATCATTAAAAAATTTGAACTGCGAATTTATTGGAAAAACAGTAATAAGAATGCACAGTGAGAAAAACAGACCAATGAGCGCAAGTATATGACAAACATACTGCATGCATATTATGTACTCCATGCATGCTGGATTCTGTGGACCAAGTTGTTTAAGGGAAAAAGTCTAAAACCCGATTGTACCACCCTTGCTATCGCAAGGAAAAACAGTGGCACATTTGTGAAAGAAAGGCGCAAAAAATCAGCGCAAGCCCCCAAATCTTTTCGTTCAGTATTCGTTTTTTGACGGCTTCAATGGCATTAGTTCAGTCTCAACTTAACATCTTACACAGAGGCGAAGCTGAGCTTCGAACCACTTGCGATACAACACAAGAACAAAATATAAAAAATCGAAAATGCCGAAAAAAAAACTCGGTGGGTGGGTTGTAAACATGATTCCAGAAATAGCCTCCTCTGATTTTTCCCGGCCTTTTTTTCGCCAATGTGGCACTGTTTACCCTTACGATAGCAAGAGTACTACAATCGAGTACTAGATTTTTCCGTAAACTAGTTTAGAGACATATTTCAGCATGCATGCGGTTTTCGGGCCTATCTTTTTGAAATATGCTTTTCAAGCAAGAAAAAATTGAACTATTAAGTTGCTTCCATAGCTTGCAAGGGTTGCGAGAAAGCAAGCATTTTGAAGCAACCTATCACACGGTAAAATAAAACTTCGCAAATTACTCTGCTTGCTTGGACTGCTTTGCAAAAAATAGGTTTTTTTTAAGCAAGCTATGAGCAAAACAAATGTTTCAAGTTTTCATGCAGGTGGTGCAAATAAAAAACAGTTCAAGTTATTCTTATCCAATCATTTTCAAAAACCTGAAGAAAACTTCAAACGATGAAACTTGGGAGTTGAGAACAATCGAAATGCTTCAAAGTTTCATCGCTGATTGAAATGTTTCTAAGTTTCCTCGCTTGAGTGGCTTGCAAAAGACTTTTTTTGTGAATGAGTTCAAGTTGGGAATGAATTCGTGAATGGGTTCAATTTTCCATATTTGCATCAACTGCATGAAAAATTGAAAAGTTAGCTTTGGTTATAGATTCTTGAAAAATATAAATTTTCGCGGACCAATTCAAGCCAGAAAAACAACTTGAAAAACTTTATCGTTGAATCGCGTGATAAATGGCTGATACGTTTTTTTCGAGCCGTTCAGGAAATTTGGAACGTTCAAGTTTCCATTGCTTGGTAGGCTTACTTCAAACAATCAAATTTTGCGAATCAGCTCAAGCCACTTGCTTTCAACGCCTAAACCTATGTGCGACTAATTGAAAGTTTTTAGCTCTTTAACTTGTTGCAATCAAAGCTGAATTTCTAAAAATCGAAATAGTTGAGGTGGGGGTGTTAGTTATCAAGATCATGTTTCTGGAATATAGCACAATATCAAATAAGAAACAAGAAAACTAAACAGCAATTATCAAACAAAAACAATGAGCAGAAATGCTGCTTGCTGCAGTTCAAAGAACATGAACTTTTCCTAAACATTTTTCAACTTATGTTTTTAAATCATGACTGAAAAGTCTAAATTGTGATGAAAAAAATTCGGACCCATCTGAAATTTATTAGTGGCCAAAAGACACCAAATCAAAATAAAAGAATTTAAGAACATTTTTAATGTACCGCCCTACCCCAATGCCTAGTAAATAAAACTATACACCAACACAGTGTTTGCAAAAAAAAACTGGATTATTTTTTGCTGTTGCGGCTAGAATGTGTAAGAGCTGGAAATAGTTATAACGACAGAAATTCAAAACAATCTGTCATTGACATTTGTCTAGGCCCTCGAAAAGATCTTAGAATGTAAATCATTCAGATTGAGCTTTAAAAATGCATGCGCTTCGCTTAAAAATAGTCCCGATTTTCTTAAACCATCGATACCAATTACTTGTTTAAGCGTTGTGGCAACCATAAGTATTTGGCGTTGCAGTTCAATGGAAGATATATCTCTCTCTCACGCACACACACACACACACACTCTCTCTCTCTCTCTCTCTCTCTTTTTTTTTGAGTGTAAACTATAAATTTAAATGAATTTGCTCACTGAATATTGGTTTACGCTCTTTAACTTGTTGCAATCAAAGCTGAATTTCTAGAAATCGAAACAGGTGCGGTGGGGGTGTTAGTTATCAAGATCATGCTTCTGGAATATGGCGCAATGTTAAATATGAAACAAGAAAACTAAACAGCAATTATCGAACAAAATATACGACAGAAATTCAAAACAATCTGTCATTGAAATTTGTCTAGGCCCTTGAAAAGATCTTAGATTGTAATTCATTCAGATTGAGCTTTAAATATGCATGCGCTTCGCTTAAAAATGGTCCCGATTTTCTTAAACCATCGATACCAATTACTTGTTCAAGCTTTGTTGCATCCATAAGTGTTTGGCGTTGCAGTTCAATGAAAGATATCTCTCTCTCTCACGCGCACACACACACACACACACGCACACACACACACACACTCTCTCTCTCTTTTTGAATCTCAACTATTAATTTAAATGAATTTGCTCTCTGAATATTGGTTTAAGCTCTTTAACTTGTTGCAATCAAAGCTGAATTTCTAGAAATCGAAATAGTTGAGGTGGGGGTGTTAGTTATCAAGATCATGTTTCTGGATTATGGCACAATATTAAATAAGAAACAAGAAAACTAAACAGCAATTATCAAACAAAAACAATGAGCAGAAATTTTGCTGGCTGCAGTTCAAAGAACATAAACTTTTCCTACACATTTTTTAACTTATATTTTTAAATCATGACTGAAGAGGCTGTATTGTGATAAAAAAATCGGTCCCATCTGAAATTTTTTAGTGGCCAAAAAACACCAAATCAAAATAAAAGAATTGAAAAACATTTTTGATGTACCGCCCTACCCCAATGCCTAGTAAATAAAACTATACACCAACACACTGTGTTTGCAAAAAAACGGGATTATTTTTTGCTGTTGCGGCTAGAATGTGTAAGAGCTGGAAATAGTTATAACGACAGAAATTCAAAACAATCTGTCATTGAAATTTGTCTAGGCCCTTGAAAAGATCTTAGATTGTAATTCACTCAGATTGAGCTTGAAATATGCATGCGCTTCGCTTAAAAATAGTCCCGATTTTCTTAAACCAACGATACCAATTACTTGTTTAAGCTTTGTTGCATCCATAAGTGTTTGGCGTTGCAGTTCAATGGAAGATCTCTCTCTCTCTCTCTCTCTCTCTCTCTCTCTCTCTCTCTCTCTCTCTCACTCACTCACTCACTCACTCACTCACTCACTCACGCACGCACGCACGCACGCACGCACGCACACACGCACGCACGCACGCACGCACACACACACACACACACACACACACACACACACACTCTTTCTCTCTCTCTTTGAATGTAAACTATTAATTTAAATGAATTTGCTCTCTGGATATTGGTTTTAGCTCTTTAACTTGTTGCAATCAAAGCAGAATTTCTAAAAATCGAAACAGGTGCGGTGGGGGTGTTAGTTATCAAGATCATGTTTCTGGAATATGGCACAATGTTAAATATGAAACAAGAAAACTAAACAGCAATTATCAAACAAAAACAATGAACAGAAATTTTGCTTGCTGCAGTTCAAAGAACGAACTTTTCCTTGACATTTTTCAACTTATGTTTTTAAATCATGACTGAAAAGTTTGTATTGTGATTAAAAAAAATTCGGTCCCATCTGAAATTTATTAGTGGCCAAAAAACACCAAAGCAAAATAAAAGAATTTAAGAACATTTATGATGTACCACCCTACCCCAATGCCTAGTAAATAAAACTATACACCAACACAGTTTTTGCAAAAAAAAAACGGGATTATTTTTTGCTGTTGCGCCTAAAATTGTTCTTAAATTCTTTTATTTTGATTTAGTGTTTTTTGGCCACTAATAAATTTCAGATTGGACCGAATTTTTTTTTATCACAACACAGACTTTTCAGTCATGATTTAAAAACTTAAGTTAAAAAATGTCAAGGAAAAGTTCACGTTCTTTGAACTGCACCAAGCAAAATTTCTGTTCATTGTTTTTGTTTGATAATTGCTGTTTAGTTTTCTTGTTTCATATTTAACATTGTGCCATATTCCAGAAACATGATCTTGATAACTAACACCCCCACCGCACCTGTTTCGATTTTTAGAAATTCTGCTTTGATTGCAACAAGTTAAAGAGCTAAAACCAATATCCAGAGAGCAAATTCATTTAAATTTATAGTTTACACTCAAAAAAAAAGAGAGAGAGAGAGAGAGAGAGAGTGTGTGTGTGTGTGTGTGTGTGTGCGTGAGAGAGAGATATCTTCCATTGAACTGCAACGCCAAATACTTATGGTTGCCACAACGCTTAAACAAGTAATTGGTATCGATGGTTTAAGAAAATCGGAACCATTTTAAGCGATGCGCATGCATTTTTAAAGCTCAATCTGAGTGAATTACAATCTAACATCTTTTCAAAAGCCTAGACAAATTTCAATGACAGATTGTTTTGAATTTCAGTCGTTATAACTATTTCCAGCTCTTACACATTCTAGCCTACACATTCCTCTTCCTAAACATTTTTCAACTTATGTTTTTCAATCATGACTAAAAAGGCTGTTTTGTGATAAAAAATTCGGTCCCATCTGAAATTTATTAGTGGCCAAAAAACACCCGAATGCAATGCTTTAAACTTTATAAGTCAGATATCAGCAGATCAACTGATACCGTTATCCTATGCCATGCTTGTCTTTGTAAATGTATAGTTTTTTTGGGAAACAAGATAAGATCTTAATCTAAAAAAGGACTGTTGTTGATAAACTGTCAGGAGGATACGTCACTCCCAAAAAACACCCGAAGACTTGTACAGCTGTCTGCCCTAACCTAAAACGAGTCTTTTTACCTAAAACAATAATTCCACGTAGATCTTGTAGTTAACTCAACACCAGAGGCAAGGCAACTATTCTTAACAGAAACGAAAAACTAATTTCCTTAAACGGAATAAAAGCCTTTTGAACATATCAATGTTCAAAAGGGAAAAAGTACAGAAACAAAATACAAATAGTCACCAAAAAAAAGAAACACTTTCGTATAGTCTAGTTTCATAGCAATTTCTGTTGAGGTTTGAAGTATAAATTTTTAACTCCTGATTTATCTTTTCTGTTAGTGAAAGTGCATTCGACAAATCAAAACAGAGCCAACAGACAGTTGGAAGAGTCACTGAACTTAATATAAAGAAAAAACTACTTGTTTTTGAAAAAATCTCAACTTTCAAATTTCTAAGAAAAAAAACAGATACCGTTAAAGCTCTCTCAATTGCTACACAAAAATCATGATTGCCACTTTTTCGATAAAAAAATAACCCAAGTTCAGAAAACTGAATGAATAGGTATTTTTTTTTCATTTCGATGGGAAATCTGAAAACTAAATTCCATTTTCGAAACTAGAAGTCGATCATGTTTTTCGTGAACTTTACACTTTCGCTGTTCGTTGCGCAGTTTTTCTTCTTCCAACAAAGGAAATGAACTGAACTTAAAAGTGAATCAAAATCAACTCACAAAAAAAAGTAAATTTGAGATTGAACAAATTTTAGGACTTTTACTGGAAAAAATAAACAAAAAAAATCTTCTCGACCTATCCGAAAATCAATTCTTAAAAATCAAACCACGAAAAGTCGAATTTTTTGAACAAACTCTTGAACAAACTCTAAAAATTTTCCTGAAAAAAAATACCGCGACCTATATAAAAGTCTGAAGTACGTCATCGACTCTTAAAATATGACGAAATCAGCAAATTTAATTAGGAACCTAAGTACAGACAGATTTTAAGCAGACGTGCAGAAAAACAGAAAAATTAATTGAAAATTTAGCTCAGAAAATGCAAAAAAAAATCAACTAAAAGCCTAATAACCTGCTAAATAATTCCTTGCATACCCACAAGCACTCACGAGCAGCCATTCAGAAACTAACCAGACAGAGATTTGTCGAAAAAAAAAGAAAACTGAAAAAACCATAGAGTCTAAATACAACATTAGAGACAAATTATTAGTATTTTGTAAAAAAAAAAACAGCACGGTAACGAAGCCGAAAAAAAAATCAGCGGCGAAGACAATAAGATGAAAAGGAGAAGGGCCAAAATGTAAACATAGCGGAAAATACAAGGTCCGCAACTTTGGAGACCAAGCAAGCTATCTACGGCTATGCGGACTCAAAAAAAATTACAACGATCCTATATAAATCATTAAACTAGCACACGCATACAGAAACAAAATTTGGCATTAGAATATTAGTCCGACAGAGCTTCATTCGAAAATCAGGAACCCGAATAACTCATCGGCAAAAAAAAATAATTTCAAAGTTCAATAGTAATATTTATACTATGAACAGAATTCTATATATCACATTTCAGCTGGATTGAATTGATCGTTCGTAAAGAAGGATGAGTAACTAATCCGAATCAGATTCAGGAGCATTCTTTTAACAAAATTAAACCCCACAAATGACAAGCACTTGTTTTCGAATTTGTTTTCTACTAGGTGAAGGTCTGTTACACACAGAAACCGACAATTGATTCCTTGAAAAAAAAACCTGAAAGGTGATAAATTATTGCTTTAATTCTTCGGAATGCCTCAGGATTTTTTTGTCGAACTCTTTTTGTTGCCTGATCAATTATTGGTTTTTTTATTTTCTGCACACTTTAAATTTCAAAACAAAATTTAAAAACGTGATCGGGGAAAAATGTGTTTCTTTCACAGCAACCATGGACTCTTGCTGCCAATTTTAAATCTACATTGCACAAATTTTCCACTGTAGTTCTTAAGCAGGGGTACAACAGCGGTTCGCCGTGATGAGCTGTACAGCTCGTATGTTGGTCCTATCCCTCGTGGATAAATGATCTTAATAGTTAATAGATTAGCTAGGAAAACAGCTCACTATCGGCCACGACCCATGCGTATCTTACAAGTAATAAAGGTAAGAAGTTGGGACAGAGAAAAGGAAACACTATGATAATAATTAAATGCATTTACTTGCATGTAAACCTAAGTTGTATGTAAACCTAACTTGTATGACTTTCTTTACTAAAATTTTGAAAAGTCTTCTACAAAATTTGACGACGATTTCCTTATTTCGTGCGACTCAAACCTGGTAACTCTTTCTGGAGATATGTACTGTAGTGATCCAAAACATCTACAGTTCTGCTCCAGTCCTCTTTTTACACTCACAGTCTTCGCATCTGATCCAGTTTGAACTCTTACAAGCCAGATGACTGAGCTAACCGCTGCTCGGCAGATATCAGACTCCTCTTACCATATTTATCGTGCACAGGACTGATTGCCCGACCTTCACTGAGTGACCTGCTTGCTCGAGAGAGTACTTGGCTGTTTTCAGGAGTCGCAAGTGCATGTTAGTAGGGGGGTTGAAGCACCCAGTCTCGATCAGAGCAATCATCGTTTTTGACAATCCCCTCCTCATGGGTTTTGAAGTTACTCAAAAAGGAAGTAACTCCCCGCGTCAGAAACAACACAAATGTCTGAAAAAGAAGTCAGAACAATAGTTTCTTTTATTTCACTCTTCTACAGTTCTCCTATTTAGTTAGCTTCATTCGTTAAATCTCGCTACTAGAAAAAAATAAGATGCATACTTAGACACAAGAGGCAAATTAGACACAAGAGGCATACAAACAAGCATGGCAAATCACTGTACATCACCGCGGACAGCGTTAAATTAACATTGAAACAAAATGTACCTTTCAAATGAAAAATAAAGTTAAGTATGCAAGGCCAGGGTTAGTAAACTTTACATGACAATAATGAAAAAAAAACTTGCAATGACATGGAAAAGTGCTGGCAGCACAAAAAATCAATGATGGGTCAACTAAGCCGACAAAACGTAAGCAGATAAACAATAGGCTGACATTGCAGCTTTTCTTTTAAATTAACATTGAAACAAAATGTACCTTTCAAATGAAAAATAAAGTTAAGTATGCAAGGCCAGGGTTAGTAAACTTTACATGACAATAATGAAAAAAAAACTTGCAATGACATGGAAAAGTGCTGGCAGCACAAAAAATCAATGATGGGTCAACTAAGCCGACAAAACGTAAGCAGATAAACAATAGGCTGACATTGCAGCCTTTGCCTTGGAGGTGCCGCAACCTGAAGTACTAGATACGGCAAACTGCCTCAACAATTCCTCTTCATCATCGGAGCTAATCACGATCTCCTCCCAAGCCTTCAGCTGTTCATAGGATCGCATCCATTCCCTTTGCTCCTGCAACCTCTTTGCCTGGTTGGGTAGTGCCTTCACCCTAGATTCCCGGTTCAAACAAAAGGAGTTGTGCAGGCTCAGGCTCACGTTCTTCGCCAAGTCCTCCTCTAGTATCGATTCCCTCGCTTTGGTATTGTCTCTAGACATTTTACCTACTCTCTTCCATCCTGTCGTGATCGCATTTCGATGGGTTAACAGGGGTCTCTTGAAAGCTTCCGGCCCAATCTCGGCCTGGAACTGTCGATACTCCTTTTGATGCTTTCTCATGTGATCTTTCGTTGTCATGTATAACCAAGACGTCAGTGTCGCTCGAAACCATGGAAAGTACCTCAAGCGGCTCCATACGTGTCTGACTTCCATTGGTATGGCGAATACTTTGCATGCAGTCTCAAACAACTCGAGTCTCCTGCTATAGTCTATCGCATATATTGACTCAGCCGTTGGCGTCTTCGCTTCCCGATATTTCGTTATATTCTCTTCTATCCATCTCAGAGCCAGCATCGTACTCACTACTAAGAGCGTCACCTTCTGCCGGTGATCCCGTAGTCCGATCGACCGAATTTCTTCCATATCCCACACCAGGCAGAGGTTCTTGTGATCTGGATACCACACCGTTTGTGCCAAACAGTGGCATGGGCATTCTCCATGGGTGATCTCAATGCTCCTGAGGTTACGCTCCCCCGAGGCTTCCAAGAGAGGCTCAAGCTCCATCATTTTCTCATGCATCGTGTCGTTCTCTTCCATGTTTGGAGCACCCCCACAGGTTTTCCGATCACGTTTTGTCTCTCGTGATCGCTTGTGTTCTCACTTTCCAACTTCAAGAGCTCTTCTCCCCAGATTTCACTCAAGTCATCTCTCAACTCTTTCGGTACTGTCCCTCTGATTTTCCTCAACAACTTGTGCGAGTGATGCGATATCCGAGCCAACCTCACGCACTTGGGCACTGAGAAGGCCTTGTCCACCAATACTCTCTGGCTGGATGCTTCCACCATCGCCATGTGCAGTGGGTAGTGGCTTCCGCACAAATTGGCCATCATTGACCCTATCAGGGATTTTGCGTTCAATGGCAGACCATAAGCTTCGCTCATGGGAAACCCCATTTCCGCCTCGAGACCAACCTTCCAGCTCCGGATGTGTTTTTGAGTCACCTGCAACACCGCAGGCCATGATTCCACGCTCAACGCTGTCACTAAATGGTGTTCAGACTCTAGCCTCTCCAGTGACTGCAGACTACACATTCTCGAGAAGAATCCGAGAGCTGTCGCTATGTTCACCGTAGTTCTCGCGTAACACTCCGCCACTATTCGTACTTCACTTTTCTCCCTTTCCGTGACGTCTTCAAACCAAGTAACCAGATCTTCTTTTTGAAAGGACAGTATCCTGACACATGATCGTCCATCGCAGGTGTGCTCTCCACTCCCACACGTCGAATCCAGACAGCTACCCGGCTCCATCTTCTTTGCTGACCCGAGATTGTTCGTCTTTTCGCCTGACTCCTTCATCTGAGGTAAGATCAGTTTGTGCACCACACTCAACTTTGCCAAATCTTCATCTTCCGTTGGTGCTAACCTCACTCGCTCGGTGGTTTCCTCGATCAGACTCGCGTGGGGATGTGGGCACCAGGAAGGTCTTAGTAACTTCCATACCACTCCTAAGTTCGTGATCAACAAGCCATTGCCATCACCCATGTTCACTTCAACTCTCTTGTTCGAGCGCGGTATGCTCACCACCTCTGGTGTTTTCTCAAGAATCAGGCCCAGGCTCGGCCTCTCTTTCTCCACCGCGTCTATTTCCACTATTCTTTCTGTCCAAAACGGCATTAGCTCCGCTACCTCGTGGTTCCTGTGAGCACCTCCAGTTTTTGAGTCTAAGAAGGGGTTGTAGGCTATTCCCATCACTCCCGACACGTATTGGTATTCCCCCTTCTCACTGAGTCTCGAGTACTGCTCTGGCGAGGCCAGGTTACGGTGAACATCATGTTCTTCTTCGAACTTCTTGTTGTAAAACCTCCGTACCTCGTCTAGCTTTCTGTGGTTCTCTAGGGATAGTCTGGAACCATCTTCCTTTTCTATTCCAGTACTCTGATATACGTTTAAAATGATCGTTGAGACTCTTTTTCCCACGGTTTTACTTCCGCTTGCTCTCTGGATGCACGCCAAGATGGTGCTATCAGACATCATTGACATTATCCATCTCAAGAAACATGTGGCATCCTTCCTCCTAGGCAGGCTCAAGCCTGAATTATCCCTGGCCACGTGTTGCATCAGTGCTTGATACACTTCTAGCTTCTTGCTTTCCAACTCCAATCTGTCATACGAGGTCAGTGTCTCCAACTCTATTCCCACCAGACTCCAGGTGAACATCAATTGTCCCGCGGTTCTAACGAAGGGATTCGCCATCAATGGCGGTGCTGATGAGGGTGTCCTCATTGCCTCTTCAAAATGATCCTTCAACAAGTTCTGCCAGGACCTCTTCAGCTGGTTCGCCAATTCTATCTTGTTAACCTCAGCCTTTTGCTGGGTGGCCCAACTGCGTCGTTTGCGAGCTACTCCACTGTCCAACTACTTCAAGCAGTCTTCCATTTCCTTCAATGTCTCGAGGGCCACCTACCATGGCCGGGGGTGTTCCTCGTCTTGTTCCTCTCCAGTGGATCACTCGTCACTTGCTTCCCCGTGGCCTGGTGTCCCTTCGAGACCCATTCCTTGCCGACATCCACTTCCCATGTCTGTCCGTTCGTTGAACCTCTCTTCACGTTTATCTTCTGGGGCTTGAAGTCTTCTGCCGATGTCGAACTGGTGGAAGCCTCTATTTCCCTCTCTACTTCGAGTGGTCTTCTGAGCTCCGTGTTGCTCTTGTATGCCGCCGTCTTGCATCGAGCCAAAACCATGGGCGCCGTCTCTCTCAAGTTTCCTTCTGAGACAGCATCCACTGAAGGACTACTCAATCCCTCTACTTCTCTCTTCCTCTTGCGAGTCTTCACATCTCTGCTTGAGGGTGTTGTGGTTATCATCACTGATTCGACCTCTCTGTCTACCTCCGACCCTTCCAACTCTTGCCTCCCCCTGCTCGAGCCTTAAGGATATTAGTACTTTTAATCATATTACTAGTCCCAACCTTATCCCCTTTTATATCATCAACTATTTTATGTACAGTTTTTTGTTCCAGAGTAGAGCTGTCTTCACATTTTTCTTCTCTAGTCTTTGATCGTGAATTCTTCAGCTCTATCAGCTTGTTCAGCAGCTCCTTTCTCGCCTTCTCATCCAGGCCCGTTCCTATCAGAAGCGGTTCTCCAAACTTCACAACTGTGTCCCACAGTTCCTCCTTGAATTTGTCCAGCGTCGCCTCGCTGCCCACTTCTTGATTGAATTCCTTCAAGAACTCCTGCCAAGCATCGTCCTTCAGAGACCCCAGGAACATGTCCCTATTTCCTTCGAAAGTATTCTTTTCCCTTTCCTCCGAGCTCAAGAGTATCATCCCCATATTGGAGGTCTCACTCGCCAATGGCAATTCCAGATTCTTCCGGGGAGACGGGGTCAGAGGTGGAGTGGCAGTATCTGCCCAATTCTCCTCGCTCAAGTCTTTCAACAGCTCTTGAGTGGTGAGCTCCTCCCCTGATGGTCTTGGTTCAGGCGTATTCCCCACTTCCATGTCCTCACCGGCTTCGCTGAGAGTTTCATCCATACTCTCTTCTTCTGACTCAGTTCTTCTTCTCTCGAGAATTCTTTTGAACCGGTCTTCCACGGGTCCACTCCTCTTGTCTCCAGGTGTATCCACTGACAGTGGTGATGGTGTCGCCGGGTCCAATCTCTTGTACTCCGTCAGGGCCACGTACAGTTGACCTGCTGCATCCAGTTCTTTTCCCTCCTGTCTCATTTCCACCTGTTCTAAGCCATAGGGTGCCCTATACTTTCGTGTCGCGAATTTCATATCGTCCACCAATGCAACATGCCCCTCCATCATGATCATCCTGCCATCATCCCATATTGGTAGCATGTTCTCAAGTCCCTTCTGCTCAAGATCTCTCAAGACCGTTCGCACCTCATATCCGGGGGGCTGCGAGCCTCTCATCTTTTTTGCTTGCGTCGTCCACGAATTTATCTTCGCCTCGCTAGTGTGGAAGTAGACCGCCGCCGTGTAGCCGACAAACAGGGGTCCCAGCCATTAGTGAAGTATTTCTGCATTTCCTCCGTTGTCATCCTCGCCATTATGGATGGAACTACTAAGGGACTGTTCATTCCCAAGGTCATCCTCCTGACTATCGGGAACTCAGGCATGGTGGCTGGCAGGTTTTCTTTCTCCATTATGGCCTCCAGCTCCCTCTTAACCAGTGCAAAGCTTTCCTTCCAAGCAGGAATCCTCAAGATCTCTCGTCCGTCTGCTGTCAGTGGGTTCAAGTTCCAGAACTTGGGATATGTCTCGATGGGGCCCTCGCGTTTGCCTCCCATTCTACATTGCATCTGTCCCCTGAAGTTGTACACTATCAACTCGGCATCTTTCACTTTTCCAAAGAGTACCGTATTGCTCATTTGTGCCCTGAGCACCTCCTGCTGACACCAATTGAGCGCCGTCCCATCCAGTACGCTGATAAGACTCAAGTGCGTTACAGAGTAACGATACGTTGTCACCAGGGGATCTGGGAATGCGTACGTCACTGCTGGACCGTAAATGCAGGTTACCACCTCCTCTAGACCCCGGATTATCCCCATCGGGTCCGACCTCATTGCCGGGCACAGGTCCGTCAACAGAGGCATCCCTCCATTCATCTTCTTCCATTCTTCTCTCGATTTTGGGTTCTTCTCTTCGCCCGTCATGTGCCGATTCTGCATCATGAGGTATTGCACTAACAGCGTCTTCAACCCCGCGGCACACTTGTAGGAGTAGGTTTCGATACTCGAGTGGACCTTCCCCATTGAAAGGGGCTCCCCATATTCCATCAATCGATGAAACGACACCAATTCCCCATGGGTCAAGAGCACTAGTGCCAGATACCCATCAACCCGAAGTGTCTCTACTCCTCGACTAAACATGTACGCTGGGCCCATGTTGAACAAGTATCTGGGGTAGACCAGATATGAAGCCAAGAGCAGGCTGATGGGCATGCCCAGTATCTCCTGCACGAAGACTCCAAAGATAGTCGCTGTGGTGCCGAACAATCCTGCCATGAATTTTTTCCCCCAGCAAGGACTCAAGAACTTAAGAATCTCATGATCCCTTCTAGTCCTCAGCTCACCCTCTGCGTGCTCTCTCCAGAACCCTCCAATCGTCACTTCATTGGCTGCCGAGACAAATCTAGCCACCGTCATCTCTCTTCCTTCGGCCAGCTCCAGTTGTTTCTCCAGAAAACTCCAGACTTGTTTCACGAGGGGTGGTGATTCCTCCCTCGTCTTATTCGTGGCGTTCTCCAGCCTTGGTGTCAAAAATGGCCACCAGCCATTCTCTTGCGTCAGGCGATATGCCATCGACTCTAATTGCTTCTCCGTTTCGGCCACATTTTTTCTCTCGTTGCTCGGACCTCTAGACTTGCCGGTGGGACCTGTGATCTTCACCTCCATGCTCCGAAACCACAAGCTGGCCGTCAATTGGTTTATCGCCGGGTGATCGTCCCCGATGACTGGGCTGAACTTGAGTTGCCTGGCAAAGTTCGATATCTCTAGCAAAAGCACCTCGTCCAATACGATCAGGATGTCGGCTAATCCGTAAAAGTCCCTCAGTGCATGAGATATGTCCGCCCATGCCGCTGCCAATTCTGACTTGCGGAGCCTCAGGTTCGATGGCTCCAATTCCCGATTGGGGGCTGCCATTAGAATCCGCCATTCGTTTCCCTCTGCTATTAGGATCAAGACCGCATACATGAATTGTAGGGCGGGTGGCATATTCGCGTATCCAGGGGATGTAGTGAACACCACCTTCGTCTTGGATCCGAATCTCGAGACAACATTCTCTTGCACCTCATTCATCGCCGCAAACAACGTCTGAATGGCTTCCCATATCTTCCTCGATGTCTGTTCATTGCCCTTCAGCTGCTCAAGAAGTCCCGCCGCGTGCAGATGATCATTCATTCCTGCAAACAATAGCAGCTCAGGCTCACAGGGCATCTCCGACTTTATTGCCACCACTAGAGTTAACATCTGGTTTAGTTCGGCTCCTGGAAAAGAGTATATCAGAGTCTCCGGCCAAAACAGCTTAGGAGACGTTCCTTCGAAGTCTGATCCCGCCACAATGACTACCCTCGCAGCAGCTGGATCTGCTCTATCGTAAACTGCCAAAGTCTTGGCCAGCTGGGTGCTCCCACAGGGCTTCCCGTACCTGGGATCTTCCGCCAATTTCGAGCCTTCGTAAGCGGCATCTGGCAATTCCATTCCCCCCGGATTCAGCAGCTTGTCCACCACCCTCAACTGTGCCGGGGTCGCCAATCTGATCCTGGCGATGCTCGTTCGGTGTTTGGGGGGTTCTGCTATGAGTCCAGGACTCCCCAGCAGCTTGAGAGGTCTATAGTTGATGGGTCCCATGATCGCTTTCGTGGGAATTCCGGTCAGGTCCGCGGTCTCCATCAGTTTTGCTCTCGAGAAGTGCGTCTCATGAGCCTTCAACCAGTCCACGCAATGATGTCTGCTCAAGTCTTCGTGCGACACTCGTTCAATGCCCAGAATCTCCGCCAGTTCTCGCCTGCATTCCAAACCTTCTAGGTCCAGCCCTTTCACCTTCTCTGGATATCTCAAGCGAGCGGTTTCCATAGGCCTTTCCACCCGCTTGCTCTCTGCCACTACCACTGAGGATATTGCCGAACCTGGAGGCGTTGATGACGTCACCTCCTCAGACTCCATTGGCGTGGCACTCGGCAATCTGGCCTGGTTGCTCCTTGAGCTGTCTCTAGTGTCGACCCTCGGTCCCATGCGACCAGACAAGGCCCTCGAGGCAAGGAATGGTGGGTTCGGAGGTGGCCCTAATGTGAATTGGGCCGTCTCTAGCAGATCCGCCTCTAGCGCATTTATGTGTCCTTGAAAGACGTCATTCAGCCACTCTGCTCCCCTCGGTCTATCGAAGTGGATTCCATCATTGGAGGTGTCCTCAGGGAATCCCGCTTGCTCCATGCGCTCCGCCACGTCCAACAGTCCGACGGGGAGCACACTCTTCCGGTGGATTTTTCGGATCACACTGTTTAGGTTCCGCACCTTCTCGTTCATTTCCAAGGCGTGCTGGTCGAACTTCATGTTATAAGGGACAGTACATACTGTCAACAGGATGGGGTCCATCTGGATCCTCAGCTCCTCAAGAAGGCAGCTCATCTTGTCGTGCAGCCTCGTTATTTTCCTCGCTTCTCCCCTTGATACATCATTCGTCCCGATCATCAGGGTCACCGTGTACACTTTAGTCATCCCTAGCATCTCAAGCGTTGCCAACATCTGTGGCGTGGCAGCTCCAGCGAAACTCAAGATCCCTGTCTGCCAGTGCGATTGGATCCGGGTCAACACCCGCACTAGGCTGTCCCCTATAATTAGGTGGACCGCGCCTTCTGGCACACGGGGTGGCGCAAGATATTCCACCCAGGCCGCATCATGAAAGCAATCCCTCCTGGCTTTCTGTTCCGCATTCCAATCCAGCCGATTGTGCCTGTGGTACCTCTTCTCGGTGTTTTTCTTATAACTCAAGATCATGACGCTCCTGACCGGCTGTTCCCTCCACGTTGGGGGAAGCTCCGGTCTTGCCGAATTTTCACGACTTCTCTGCCGCAATTTCTCGCTCAGCTCCTTCAGACGCGATGAGCCGCCGCTCACCTGACTGTCACTCGAGGTCGAGGTTGGCGTATATCCCGGCAGTACCACATCCATCAGTGGGCGTATGGGTTGCGTTTCTAAGCTACGCAAGGAGGACGTTGCTTCATTCGGTATCCAGACTTCCAACCCTTCACTCAAGTGTTCTCCAGCCTCGCGGTCAAGGTTGAACCGTCCTCTTGCCCTGGGGGCTTCATCCACTTCCATGCGTGACTCTGGCCTCGAGCTGGTAACCACTCGCTCCTTTGGCCTGGCTCCCTTCTGTGCGTCAAGTTCGCGTTGTCGTTGTTCTATTCTCTCCATCTCCGACTTCAGTTGCTCACAATTCGCGGCATTCTCCCGCACCCTTAGCTCCTGCTGATGTTCAGTCCGCAGCATCTCATGCAACCTCAGAGTCTGATCTCGTTCGTTGACCGCCTGGTCCCTTTCCAGCTGAACCTTTTCTCGATCCAGCTTTGCCTGATCCCGATCGAGGTTCGCCTTGTTCCTTTCCCTCTGCGTCTTCTCGAGCTCTTTCTTTAGAACACCAAGATCCGGATATGCCTCAGTCGTCTGTTGTGCTCGCGTCATTGATGGCACCTTACTCGAGCTCTGGCCTGTAGAACTTGCTGATGGCCTAGTTGGTAGTGGGAATTCTCCTGCGCCGTATTCGGTATTGTTACTCAGGCCAGGGTTCCTTGCCAAGTCAAAGCCCCTTACTCCTCCATCCACATTCCAAGACAACCATCTGGTCTGTTCCTGATTTGATATTCCCTCGGTGGTGTAGCCGACCATCAAGACAGCCTCCGTCGCAGACTCCCTGCATTCACCCTGTTTTTCCAACTGGAGGATGGCATTCAGCATTACCGCCATTCTCTCGTCTATTTGGGTATAATCCAGGCCCCTCAGGCGTCTGTACAGCTCATCGAGAGTAGGCTTCTTCAGGGCCGCGGGCATGGATTTCCAGAACCTGTCTGCCATTCTCTGTGACTTCGGGATGTATTCAAGTATGTATTAACCAGCTCAAGAATTACCTTACCGACTCAAGTATTAACCAGCTCAAGAATTACCTTACCGACTCAAGTATTACCCAACTCAAGAATTCTCTAGAAATGTTCCCTTGCAAATACTTGCTGCAGGTGTCGATTGTCGCGAGTTCAATCAAGATTTCCCTTTCTGTCTCTCGCTTAAGTATAGTGGGATTTTTCAACTTTGTTTTTCAAACTTGATCTGAAAACAGAAACCATATTAAGACTTAACATGTCATGTTCCTAACCTAGAAACCCCCCTTTTACCAGTATGGTTAAAATCTTATCATTTTCATTTCACTTAACACAATTCAATTGGAATTTCCTTAAAAGCATGCAGGTTTATTTTATGTTTTAGCACCGTTAATTCTTCTAAAATTCAATTGTCATGCCAATCGCGTCTTAAGATCCCTTTACCTGTGCCGCACCCCAGTACCTAACTCAAGACTCCTCCCTCACGCCCAACTCGAGACCCCCGTGTCCCCAACTCAGGCGATGCTCAAGTAGTATTTTTTGTGCAGATACACCATTATCTCAGTTTCCGCGAAGACTACATGTAGGATAGCGTACAATTCCCTTGAGCTCAGTTTGCCCCTGTTTGGGTCATACACCGGCATTGAGACCTCCGTTATTCCTCTTTCAATCATGAAGTCTCGTAGTCTTGTTAGTGCCAACATCACGTGTTCGGGATCAATTGTGTTCCTGTCATTGACCCTCGTCACTAGGAAGCACAGATATTTGCCCGGGACTTGTGCTACTGATGGTGGAAGCGCTGCCATCCCTCCCAGTCCTGGTCTCTGTCTGAACAGAAACTCCACGTTCTGGTACTCTCTTTTGAAGTCAGCTTCCAATCTTGATTTGAAACTCATGTCCGCCGTGATGCAGATCGCGCTAGTTCTGTTTGACAGGATGAAGTCGCTATCCGTTATCCTGATGTTTTCCGAGTACTCATTGGGTATTTCAAATTTCGTTTTGAAATTCCGACCTATGATAGGCTCTGGCTCTTCTTCTTCCAGTTCCAATTCGCTTGTTTCTCTCACTTCCTTGAGCTTCTTTATCATCAAATTTTTGCTGTGGGTAAGTCCTACCCCCACTCCCCGGACAAAAATATTTATCGACGTATCGTCGATGTTGTCGGGTCTGAATTGTCCGGAGGAATGTCCAATGGCCTGTCTGTTGCCGTCCATCCGAAAAGAGGGTCAACTGCCTTCATATAATTTGCCGATGATACGTCGACTTGTTGAATGCTTTGTCCTTCGCGGCTCTCGTCTTTGACATCGCGCATCCACTCTAGTATCCTCAAGTTCGTGTTCTCCCTCCTCTCTATCTCACTCTGATCGAGATCCGTCTCCAATTCTGGCGTCGAGTAGTCTTCCTGCGGATAGTGTCCACCATCGTCAATGACCTGCCATTCCTCTTCGGCTTCCAGTTCGCCTGCACTCAGTAGTTCCTCGCCCAATTTGTCTGGCTGTATCTTATCGATCAAGAAGTCATCCCCGTATCTGTTGTACCTCATGCCGGTCCGTTTACGATTGCCAGTCCTGGTTCCCGGTGGTATTGGTCGATCTGGCTCCATCCACTTTGGCACCTCATCTTGCTCCGGGTCGTTCCAGTCTTCTTCTACAAACGATCCTGCTTCAGACTCCACCTCTATCTTTTCATTGTCGTCCAAACTCAAGTTCTCATTACCATCATTTTTCTCTCTGGTGCCTTTTTCATTCACTTCACACGCTGGCTCTACCACCAGGTACTCGAGACCCTCCATGTCCTTCGGTATGCACCAATCCTCCGGGGACGGGACGTGAGGCTTCAGATTTTCATAATGTGCCGCTCGCCCAGTACTCAAGCGGTAGAACCGTCCTTGTTGATGAACTTCCGTTATCATGAATGGTCCCCTCCACTTCTTGAGTAGTTTCTTTGTTCCCTTGGGCGGTATGACATTTTGGAAGACCCACACGTATTGGCCCACTTCATATGGCTTTGCCTGTAATATTTTTTCGTCATATTTTCTGCGTTGCCTCATTTGCGCTTGCGCCGTGTTCCTCCTGCATAGCTCGCTTAACTCCTGTTGTCTTTTGATCGCTTCTTTCACGTATGCCTGAGGCGACGTCCTTTTCCCCTCGTATTCCGGGTAGAAGAATGTCAGAGGCATTGATCTCTCCCTGCCCGTCAACATCATGAAGGGACTGATGCCCGTCGTTGAGTGCTGTGTACTGTTGTAGGCCCCTACTACCTTTGGCAGGTATTTATCCCAGTCCGTCATGTATCTTGAGCAGTACATCCTTAACATGTTGACCAGCGTCCTGTTCTGTCTCTCTACCAACCCGTTGGTCTGTGGATGGTAGGTTGTCGAGTGTGCTTGAGCAATGTGCGATCTCCTCATCAATTCTTTCGTCAAGTCCCCCACAAAAGCTTTGCCGTTGTCCGACTGGAAAGTCATTGGACAACCATACCGCGATATCCAATGCGTTATCAGATGATCACATGTCTCCTCGGCCGAGGCTGTCTGGCACGGAACCGCTTCCGCCAACTTTGTGAAGTGATCTATTATGACCAGTATCTGGTTATATCCCGACTCCGTCATGCAGATTTTTTGATGGTCTATCTGCACCACTTCATTGAACTCTGAGCTCTCGACGGACTTGAGGGGAAACTTCATCTTCCTTGGGTCTTATACTTGGAGGCATGCCAGGCAGGCATTCACCCATCTCTCGCAGGCTTTTCTCATTCCTGGCCAATCAAACCTGTGAAGTATCCTTTGTTGTACTTTATCTATCCCCTGGTGCCCCATCTGGTCGTGCGATCTGAAAAGCACCTCCATTTGATACAATTGTGGTAGTATGATGAGGTTGTGTTTGTGTAATATCTTCTCCTCATCTTTCCTCTTGCATGCTACCACCCCATAAGCTGTGTGGTAGAGTAAGTCTTTCTTTTCTTTGTAGAACTGGCTCAAGATCTTGTAGCTGTCTTCCTCGAGCTCCCCCTTCTCCTTGACCCCCGACTGGATCCATTTGGAGAGGTTACTTATCATTTTGTCATTCTTTTGGGCTCCTATTAGGTCTGACAGCCTGTATCTCGCCTTGACATGCATGCTCCTTTAGCGCCATGATCTGTCCATTCATCTCACCAGGGTTGTGGATGTCATCACTCAGCTTCACGCATATCATCCTTTTCACGATTTTCATATCATCTTCTGGCACCAGATTCGTTCTGACGTTTGAGTTGCATGATAGTTCCCTGAATGGCTTCCTTGAAACCGCAATTTTCTCAAGTTCTTCACCACCTCGTATCTCCTGTATGTCCAGATTTTACGTTCCTGAAGATGAATCCGTCTGTAACTCCCTGTCGTGGTGCCTTGTCTTCTCTTCCGCCAATATCATGCACAGACTGTCTTGGTTTTCGCTGCTCTCATCCGAGTCTTCATCCCATCCTTCACGCTCCCCGGACAATTTTCCTTCTCCGGTTTCTTCTTCCGTGAACATGGAACACTCCCCGGACTCTTGACCTAGTCCCAGGTGTTCAGTATCTTCTTTGAACGTCACTTTCTTTTTCCTAACCTTGGTCTGCTCCAGAATGTTTTCGGGGATTTTGTCAACTAGTGACCGCACGACATCTTTGCTGTCAGTGACGCTTCCTCTTGAGGAGTCAGTATTGTTCACTGTTTCTTTTCTCCGAAGTATGGTGACTTCCGGTTCCTCTTGACCCTCCTCTTGGATCACGGGCTTATCATCTGATAGTTTCTCGAGCAACCTCATTAAGTCATCATCTATCTGTGCAGTTCCTGCTTCTACCTGGTTAAGATCATAGCCTTTTGCCTTGAGCGTCTCCCTCACGATCTTCGACTTGAGTATTATCTCTATCGGAATCCTTCTGCTCTTCTTCAAGATGGTCTTTTCTGGAGGTTCTTTAGGTAATTCAGGATGATCTTCAATCGGTTTGCCTGATTTGTCCAGCCATCTCGTGAGTGGAAGACTGTCGTACGTTTCCTTGTCCATGAAGGAGAAGCCATCTTTGATTTCAGGTCTGTCTGCCTCTCTTTGCTCTTGTCTCTCTTAGAACTCCGTCTTCTTACTCAAGCTGTCGGCATTCTGATGTTTATCTCGTGTTCTATGCTCAATTATCATGTTGTATCCGTCCAGCCGAACTATCCACCTCCCAATGTAACTTTGGTCCATTGAGTACGTTTTCAGCCAGCTCAGTGCTCGGTTGTCGACTCGCAACTTGAATGGCTCACTGCCCAGGTATGCCCTGTATTTCTCGACAAAGGTAACCACCGCGAACATCTCTGCTTTCCGTGCCCCGTACTTCATTTCCGTGTCACTCAGGACTTTGCTCCCGTACGCTATTGGTCTCAAGACTGTCTTCCCATTCCATTCTTGTTCTTGATGGAGAATCCCAGAAATCGCGACTACCGACGCATCCGTGTCCAGCACGTACATACCTTTCTCAGTCGGCATACCCAGTAGAGGTGCCTCACATAGCTCTTTCTTTATTCTCTGGAATGACTCTTCTGCTGCGTTGTTCCACGTGAACTTCTTGCCCTTGTGTCTCATTAATTGTTGCATCGGGTATACCTTGTCCGCATAGCCTTTGATGAACTCTCTATAATAGTTAGCAAAACCCAGAAAGCTCATCAATTGGTGTTCCGTTTTCGGCGATTTCCAAGTTAGAACTGCCTCTACTGCGTCTGGATCTGGTCTGATGCCGTGTTTGTCCACCATCCTGCCCAAGTATTTTATCGCGTCCTTGAGTATCTCACACTTTGATGGTTTGCTCTTCATACACGCAAATACTTCGTCAAGTCTCTCAATGTGGTCCTCTAGTGTGGGCGTCGCTATCACCACGTCATCCACGTAGCACATTGCCAGATTGCCATACTTCTTCGTCACGCCTATCAGCGCGTGTGCCATCAACCGCTGAAATGTGGCTGTGGCATGGCAAAGTCCAAACGGCATCCGTTTCCATTGAAACAGACCCAACTCGCAGGCGAACCCTGTCTTGTCCCTGTCCTACTTCCTTAGTGGTACCTGCCAAAAGGCCGAGCCTAAATCAAGAGTCGTAAAAGTTTTGCATCACCTAACTTCGAGAGGCTCTCATCAATCCTAGGTATGGGATAGGCATCCTTCACCGTGACGGAGTTCAGGTATCGAAAGTCACAACAAAACCTCAACTGGTCGCCTTTCTTTTTGGCCATCACTACTCCACACGCCCACGGTGACTTGGATGGTTCTATCATGTCATACTCTAGTAACGTCTCGATTTCTTTTCTACACGCCTCCGATTTGTGTGGGGTCATGCGCCTCGCCCCCTCCCTATGCGGTACCGCGTGCTCCTCAAGTTCTATTTCATGCTCAACAAAATTACAACACCCGATATCCGCTTTATGCCGCGAAAAAACTTCTTCGTTCCGCTCTAGTACGTCCTTGATGGCTTCGAGCTGTTCATCTTGCTCCGGGTCGTTCCAGTCTTCTTCTACAAACGATCCTGCTTCAGACTCCACCTCTATCTTTTCATTGTCGTCCAAACTCAAGTTCTCATTACCATCATTTTTCTCTCTGGTGCCTTTTTCATTCACTTCACACGCTGGCTCTACCACCAGGTACTCGAGACCCTCCATGTCCTTCGGTATGCACCAATCCTCCGGGGACGGGACGTGAGGCTTCAGATTTTCATAATGTGCCGCTCGCCCAGTACTCAAGCGGTAGAACCGTCCTTGTTGATGAACTTCCGTTATCATGAATGGTCCCCTCCACTTCTTGAGTAGTTTCTTTGTTCCCTTGGGCGGTATGACATTTTGGAAGACCCACACCTATTGGCCCACTTCATATGGCTTTGCCTGTAATATTTTTTCGTCATATTTTCTGCGTTGCCTCATTTGCGCTTGCGCCGTGTTCCTCCTGCATAGCTCGTTTAACTCCTGTTGTCTTTTGATCGCTTCTTTCACGTATGCCTGAGGCGACGTCCTTTTCCCCTCGTATTCCGGGTAGAAGAATGTCAGAGGCATTGATCTCTCCCTGCCCGTCAACATCATGAAGGGACTGATGCCCGTCGTTGAGTGCTGTGTACTGTTGTAGGCCCCTACTACCTTTGGCAGGTATTTATCCCAGTCCGTCATGTATCTTGAGCAGTACACCCTTAACATGTTGACCAGCGTCCTGTTCTGTCTCTCTACCAACCCGTTGGTCTGTGGATGGTAGGTTGTCGAGTGTGCTTGAGCAATGTGCGATCTCCTCATCAATTCTTTCGTCAAGTCCCCCACAAAAGCTTTGCCGTTGTCCGACTGGAATGTCATTGGACAACCATACCGCGATATCCAATGCGTTATCAGATGATCACATGTCTCCTCGGCCGAGGCTGTCTGGCACGGAACCGCTTCCGCCAACTTTGTGAAGTGATCTATTATGACCAGTATCTGGTTATATCCCGACTCCGTCATGCAGATTTTTTGATGGTCTATCTGCACCACTTCATTGAACTCTGAGCTCTCGACGGACTTGAGGGGAAACTTCATCTTCCTTGGGTCTTATACCTGGAGGCATGCCAGGCAGGCATTCACCCATCTCTCGCAGGCTTTTCTCATTCCTGGCCAATCAAACCTGTGAAGTATCCTTTGTTGTACTTTATCTATCCCCTGGTGCCCCATCTGGTCGTGCGATCTGAAAAGCACCTCCATTTGATACAATTGTGGTAGTATGATGAGGTTGTGTTTGTGTAATATCTTCTCCTCATCTTTCCTCTTGCATGCTACCACCCCATAAGCTGTGTGGTAGAGTAAGTCTTTCTTTTCTTTGTAGAACTGGCTCAAGATCTTGTAGCTGTCTTCCTCGAGCTCCCCCTTCTCCTTGACCCCCGACTGGATCCATTTGGAGAGGTTACTTATCATTTTGTCATTCTTTTGGGCTCTTATTAGGTCTGACAGCCTGTATCTCGCCTTGACATGCTCCTTTAGCGCCATGATCTGTCCATTCATCTCACCAGGGTTGTGGATGTCATCACTCAGCTTCAGGCATATCATCCTTTTCACGATTTTCATATCATCTTCTGGCACCAGATTCGTTCTGACGTTTGAGTTGCATGATAGTTCCCTGAATGGCTTCCTTGAAACCGCAATTTTCTCAAGTTCTTCACCACCTCGTATCTCCTGTATGTCCAGATTGTACGTTCCTGAAGATGAATCCGTCTGTAACTCCCTGTCGTGGTGCCTTGTCTTCTCTTCCGCCAATATCATGCACAGACTGTCTTGGTTTTCGCTGCTCTCATCCGAGTCTTCATCCCATCCTTCTCGCTCCCCGGACAATTTTCCTTCTCCGGTTTCTTCTTCCGTGAACATGGAACACTCCTCGGACTCTTGACCTAGTCCCAGGTGTTCAGTATCTTCTTTGAACGTCACTTTCTTTTTCCTAACCTTGGTCTGCTCCAGAATGTTTTCGGGGATTTTGTCAACTAGTGACCGCACGACATCTTTGCTGTCAGTGACGCTTCCTCTTGAGGAGTCAGTATTGTTCACTGTTTCTTTTCTCCGAAGTATGGTGACTTCCGGTTCCTCTTGACCCTCCTCTTGGATCACGGGCTTATCATCTGATAGTTTCTCGAGCAACCTCATTAAGTCATCATCTATCTGTGCAGTTCCTGCTTCTACCTGGTTAAGATCATAGCCTTTTGCCTTGAGCGTCTCCCTCACGATCTTCGAGTTGAGTATTATCTCTATCGGAATCCTTCTGCTCTTCTTCAAGATGGTCTTTTCTGGAGGTTCTTTAGGTAATTCAGGATGATCTTCAATCGGTTTGCCTGATTTGTCCAGCCATCTCGTGAGTGGAAGACTGTCGTACGTTTCCTTGTCCATGAAGGAGAAGCCATCTTTGATTTCAGGTCTGTCTGCCTCTCTTTGCTCTTGTCTCTCTTAGAACTCCGTCTTCTTACTCAAGCTGTCGGCATTCTGATGTTTATCTCGTGTTCTATGCTCAATTATCATGTTGTATCCGTCCAGCCGAACTATCCACCTCCCAATGTAACTTTGGTCCATTGAGTACGTTTTCAGCCAGCTCAGTGCTCGGTTGTCGACTCGCAACTTGAATGGCTCACTGCCCAGGTATGCCCTGTATTTCTCGACAAAGGTAACCACCGCGAACATCTCTGCTTTCGGTGCCCCGTACTTCATTTCCGTGTCACTCAGGACTTTGCTCCCGTATCCCGTACGCTATTGGTCTCAAGACTGTCTTCCCATTCCATTCTTGTTCTTGATGGAGAATCCCAGAAATCGCGACTACCGACGCATCCGTGTCCAGCACGTACATCCCTTTCTCAGTCGGCATACCCAGTAGAGGTGCCTCACATAGCTCTTTCTTTATTCTCTGGAATGACTCTTCTGCTGCGTTGTTCCACGTGAACTTCTTGCCCTTGTGTCTCATTAATTGTTGCATCGGGTATACCTTGTCCGCATAGCCTTTGATGAACTCTCTATAATAGTTAGCAAAACCCAGAAAGCTCATCAATTGGTGTTCCGTTTTCGGCGATTTCCAAGTTAGAACTGCCTCTACTGCGTCTGGATCTGGTCTGATGCCGTGTTTGTCCACCATCCTGCCCAAGTATTTTATCGAGTCCTTGAGTATCTCACACTTTGATGGTTTGCTCTTCATACACGCAAATACTTCGTCAAGTCTCTCAATGTGGTCCTCTAGTGTGGGCGTCGCTATCACCACTTCATCCACGTAGCACATTGCCAGGTTGCCATACTTCTTCGTCACGCCTATCAGCGCGTGTGCCATCAACCGCTGAAATGTGGCTGTGGCATGGCAAAGTCCAAACGGCATCCGTTTCCATTGAAACAGACCCAACTCGCAGGCGAACCCTGTCTTGTCCCTGTCCTACTTCCTTAGTGGTACCTGCCAAAAGGCCGAGCCTAAATCAAGAGTCGTAAAAATTTTGCATCACCTAACTTCGAGAGGCTCTCATCAATCCTAGGTATGGGATAGGCATCCTTCACCGTGACGGAGTTCAGGTATCGAAAGTCACAACAAAACCTCAACTGGTCGCCTTTCTTTTTGGCCATCACTACTCCACACGCCCACGGTGACTTGGATGGTTCTATCATGTCATACTCTAGTAACGTCTCGATTTCTTTTCTACACGCCTCCGATTTGTGTGGGGTCATGCGCCTCGCCCCCTCCCTATGCGGTACCGCGTTCTCCTTAAGTTCTATTTCATGCTCAACAAAATAACAACACCCGATATCCGCTTTATGCCTCGAAAAAACTTCTTCGTTCCGCTCTAGTACGTCCTTGATGGCTTCGAGCTGTTCATCTTCCAGTTTGCCCCTCAAATGTTCAATCTCGGGCAGAACCGGTTTATCAGTTTGTATTTCATCTACTGTGGGCCGCTCTGGAAAGTTCGAACAGCTCGACAGCCCATCGTCCGTCTCTGACTTAAGTGATTTAACAAGACCTGAAGAATCTTTTATTTTCTGCAATCGTCTCAAGATACAAATTTTGTCCCTATGATTGGGACAATCAACAACTTCATTTTGTTTTGAGTTCTCAGTTGCTTCATATCGGGTTTTAACCGGTAAAGCATATCCCAGTTTCCTCCCTCTCTGTATCGTGATAGGTATATCAAGAGTATTCAACAAGACACTGACGCAGAGGCCGCTCTTCGTTATCGAGAAGGATCTTCCTAAAACAGCAGCACTTTGACTATTAGGATTTGGAACTATACACACTTGTTTGTTGTCACTTAGTTCATTGTAATTTTTCATCCTCTAGCCTACGATTGCTGCTTCATTCGCCTTTAGCCTCACCCTCCTACTCAAGAATACTGGTGCTTTGGTTTCATTTGCCATTATTAAATTTACCGGTTTAATTGCGTACCTCATATCCGGGTTCCGTATCCTGAACATTGCGTTGTTTAGATCAATCGTTACGTCGAAATTCCTGATGAAGTCTCTGCCCAAAATGAATTGGTCAGATTCATCTAGGTTTTCTACCACGAGAAAGCTCATCCACAGGTTACGTTCCCCCAAATTGAGGGCTATTATCGGCGTCCTGCCCAGCACCCGAAGGGCCCCTTTGTTTGCAGCTGACAGCCGTATTCTCGAGTCTATCAAATCACCTTTGTCAAAGCCCATCCGTTCCCAAGTTTCGATTGGTATGACGCTCAAGACTGCTCCCGTATCAAGTAACCCACGTAACTGAGTCTTTTTGCCACTTATGTCTAGCACGTGCCCTGTCACATCTGCCTCTGTCCCGATGTGCATCGCATCTTCTTCAAGCATGGCGCAGTGTCCAATCGATCTCACTTTCAACTCTTCTTTCCCTACGTAGATTTGCCCAATTAGGTCTTCGTCACATGTTATCATTGTCTTGGTATAGATGTTTATTCCATCTATATTTAGCATCACCTCGTGTGGACCATAAGCTTCAGTATACCTGTTATCAACACGTACCGACTTGCTGCCCCCTCTCGTGAGTAGTGCTCTCAACGCTCTAGAAGTCGTTTGTGGGCTTATACAACTCAAGTAATCTGCGTACACGTCAATGTGCATTATTGTCTGGTCGCTCGGTTCGCTCAAGTTTCTGGTTACCTCGTGGCCGCCCACTGTGATTATCGACATTATTCTAGCCCCGATTTTCGATATGCCGAATGGCTTTTCTGTCACCATTTTTACAGTGTTACAATTCCCGGTCTTTGTCGAGCCCGGTACAGCCTCTGGTGTTGGCTTTGATCCAGTTAATGCTTCGTTTAAATTCTGTCTTTCGATCTCCAGCTTTAGTCGTTGCTCTATTTCTTTCGCAGCCAGATCCTGTTTCACTTTGTTAATTGCTTCCGTCGCCGCTTTCTCATAATTTATCTCTAGAGAGTTCCTGGCTGCGGATTCTATCGCATCATTAACATGTGTTGCAGCTTTCACTGTTTTCGTCGGCAATTCCGTGCTTGGTGCTCCTAAGTTCCTAGATTCAAACTCGTTTTGTCTATTCCGCTGATTCTGCACCGCCGCTAATGCCAACTTATGTTTTGGGTGACTCTGGTCCTTGACCGCTTCCCAGAACAAGGGACAATCCATTCTGAAGTGCCCTTCTTGGTTACAGAAGAAGCACCTCGCGCCTATCTTGATGATTAAGCCATTGTAGTACTCGTGTTCCTCCATCTGGCTCATGTCCTCCTCTTCCGGTGCGTATCCTAGACTCTTCATGCCTTGTTTGTATGTTGTGCAGTCAGCCACGTGGTGATCCGCCGACCCGAAGTTCGCGCATGATCTGCGCTTGTCCATGTCATCTCTAGGCTTGTACCATGACGACCTCTGTGGTTGGCTTCCCCCTTGCGTGTTCCTGTTTTCTGAATATGAGTATTTCTTGGGCTTCATCAGCATGTATTCCCTTGATTTCTGTCTCATTTCTTCTGGGGTTGGTGCGCTGTCTTTCGACAATGTGTAGTATGTTGCTAACATTGTTCTTAAGTCATCACTTTTTACCCCATCAATGAACTTTGAGGCAATGCTAAAGTTTCTTCTGTTTGTCGACTCCTCTGGGTCACTCCTTCTTCTCAAGCTCTCAAGGTCATTTAGGAACCGATCAATTGACTCATCGTCCCTCTGCCTTCTCTTTTCAAATCGCATCATCGCTTGGTGACCCTTCATGCCTGACCCGAATCGATTCAGCAATATCTCGAAGATCTTGTCCGCGGTATCGCGTTCTTCTTCTTTGTTTGCAACCACGCATTTTAATGCCGTGCCTTCCAAGTTGCTGAGTATGGCTGTGCATGCTTGTCTTTCAGCATTTAAGTTATCTTGCTCTAGGTGTAATCTCATCACTTCCACCCAAGTGTCAATGCATCCATCGGAGTCGTCTTTGAATTCTTTTGGCTTCTTGAAAGTTTTTCTTGATTTTCCGTCTCTCCTATCGCTCGAGTCAGTGTTCCTCGAGGCGAAGGCCTCTAGAGTCCTGTTCATCATCTCCCAAGTGCTTGCCCACGTCATGGCATCCGGACCTGCGTTGCTGTTAGCTGTTGAGTCCCCCGGACCACTCATTGTGTTTGATGTTCCATTTTTTATGATTGTTTTCGTAGCCGTTGGTGCTATGCTTACCGCATCCCGGGTTAAAGGCAACGGTGTCGATTGCCGTTTGTTCCTTTGTGGTTCCACAAAGTCAACTCTGGTGCCTTGCGTGCGATCCGCTGCCGGTCTTTCTTGTGAGGTAGAATTTCTCAAGATTGCATCCAATTTCGCCTGTATTGCACACGAACTTTCGGCCTGATTCCTGTTCATTATATCCATTCTCTTTTCCAGGCTACCTAATTGGCTGTTGACATCATCATATCGGTTTTTCAACTGTTGCATATCTTTTTTGATGTTCTTATCTCGTTCTTCATTGGTGGCATCTACCTTGTCCGACATCTGCTGGAGTCTCTCGTCTGTCGCCTTAGCCAGGTTAAAATAACTATCCAGATACTCGTGTTTGTTGTATTTCAACTCTTTCCTTATTAAGTCTCTATCTTCCTCACTGTACTTTAGTTTCTTGTCGATCTGATTTAGTTTTGTCATCAGGTCGCCAAGCTCAAGAGTAGCTGTTTCATGATCAGCCGTTGTCTTGTTTTCGGCTGTCGCTTCTGTTCTGGTTTGTTCTTCCTTTAGGCCGGCTTCTGTCGCCTTCGTGCTTACTGTCCCAAATGTTCGTGCTCTTTCAGTCTTTGATTCTTCGGCCGTGTTGTCTTTCGATTTCATTCCGACCATCATCGCCAACTTTTCTGTAAAAGATGTCTTCTTTACTTGAGAGTCGTCTTTCTCCGTTTCTCGGGTATTGCCTGTTGTGTCTTCCAACGCGTCTATCGGCGAAAACTCCACGGTTTTTGGATTTTGATTTTCCATATGGGGCATCGGTGTGGATTCCGTTGTCTTCTTCTCCACTTCATCTACGCTCTGGTCTGGTGTCTCTAGATCGATTTCAATCGTGGGCTCCACCTGTTAGTCTTTAGCACCTTCTCTCGTTTTGTTCTCGGTACTACTCCTCGTGCTGACCATGCTAACTGAAAAGTTATCTTTTGTTTTCCTTGGGCCCATTGATGTCGTTCCGCGCAGCGACGAGTTATATTTCGTGTTTGATCCAGTTGACCTTTTTTCGAGCACCGGTACCCTACTCCGTCTCATTATTTCTATTTACAATTGCGCTTATTTACAATATTACTATATACACAATTCTATTCTAAGAATAAAATTTTTTGTGGAAAAATTATTAAAAGGAAATATACAACTTGATAAAAACGATGTTCCCAGTTCTCTTTCAAAACCTTTCGAGAAACTTTCTTTATTTGTGGTCTCAACTGTACCGGGTTCCGACTAGTCTTATTCTGTTTTAATTCTGTCTTAAAACACTTATTGTAATTTCACTTCAATTTTTATACCGTCCCAAGGCTTCCAGTTACCGTCCCTACTCTTCTTTGTACCGTCCTAGGCTTCTTTCTACTGTCCCAAGACTGTTCGGTACTGTCCCAGTACTTTCCGTCAGTGTCCCAAGACCCCTGTCCTGAGAGTACTATCCCAGGACCAATGTCCCAAGACTGTCCCAAGAGTACTGTCCCAAGACTACTGTCCCAAGACTACTGTCCCAAGACTAGTGTCCCAAGGCTAGTGTACCAAGACTACTGTCCCAAGACTACTGTCCCAAGACTACTGTCCCAAGACTACTGTCCCAAGGCTAGTGTCCCAAGACTACTGTCCCAAGGCTAGTGTCCCAAGACTAGTGTCCCAAGACTAGTGTCCCAAGACTACTGTCCCAATACCACTATCCCAAGACCACTGTCCCAAGGCTAGTGTCCCAAGACCCCTGTCCCAAGACCACTGTCCCAAGACCACTGTCCCAAGACCCCTGTCCCAAGACCACTGTCCCAAGACCACTGTCCCAAGACCACTGTCCCAAGGCTAGTGTCCCAAGACCACTGTCCCAAGACCACTGTCCCAAGACCACTGTCCCAAGACCACTGTCCCAAGACCACTGTCCCAAGACCACTGTCCCAAGACCACTGTCCCAAGACCACTGTCCCAAGACCACTGTCCCAAGACCACTGTCCCAAGAGCACTGTCCCAAGACCAGTGTCCCAAGACTACTGTCCCAAGACTAGTGTCCCAAGACCACTGTCCCAGGACCACTATCCCAAGACTGTACTGTCCCAAGACTGTACCAAGACTGTTCTGGTCCAAGACTATCCCAGGACTGCACTGTCCCAAGACTGTCCCCAGACTGCACTGTTCCAAGACTTCTTTGGCACTGTCCCAAGACCGTTAACAAGTGTTTGAGCGGTGGGACCTCCTTCTTCTTCGTTGTAGGGACTTCTTGATTCACTGTATCTTGTACCACCACTCAAGCTTTAGTAAAATTTTCCCAAAAACCCTCTCTTAAAGGCCTAATGCTGACCCCCCTTTTTTAGTTACCTCTTTTTCAATGTTCCAAGCAACTTGAAACCAAAACCTGTGCGCAGGTATCTTGTGATCACCTGTTCGTGTAAAAACTAAACACATATCCTCACCAAAATGCTACAAAAAAAAATATCTAAGCCAGAAAAAAAATAAAAACAGAGAAATGAACCCACCTAAAATTCAAAGGTGACAAATGTCTACCTTTTGTCGAAAAAAAAAATTGTCTGGTACTTAATTGCCACGCGTTTTCCTCCCCCCAACTAATAATCTTATTGGGTATCACCAGAATTGTCTATGTCCGTTGCCCCCTACCAATCCGACCAGGGTACCTGCCTTAACTCGAGTTTAAATTTCGATATCCACCTATTATTATCAACGCGTGTTAATGACTAATGTAACTAAATCAACGATGTCGATTAATTAGTTACTCTAATTTCCCCCCTTTTTACAATTTGCAACCGCCAACCTCTAATCTAACCAGCCCCCCTTCTAACCTCCCCCCTTTTTAGCTCCCCTTCTTAAGCCTAAAATTACCTTAAGCGCCGGGTGCTAAACCTCTCAAGAGAAAACCGTAGACCTGTCTCCAGGCCTGCTTAAGTAAAAACGTTCCTCAAAACCGGGGGATTTCGCTTATCCAATTTTACACTTATCTCCTATAATGTAATGTGGATTTTAACGATACCCGTTCTGCCCAACTTGAGAACTCGACAACTGCCAAATCCTTCTTGACTACTTTCCCACTCGACTGGTCACCTCTTCCAGTCCAGTCTCCTATTGGTTCAGCTCAAGTGCTCCTGAACCACTTTCCCACTCGGCTGGTCACCTCTTCCAGTCGAGTCTCCTATTGGTTCAGCTCAAGTGCTCCTGAACCACTTTCCCACTCGGCTGGTCACCTCTTCCAGTCAGGTCTCCTTGTTGTCCAGCTAAGTTCCAAGCTATCTGAAAACCCTTGACAACGCCCCACACTCGGGCACTTTATTGAGGTTACTGGGTTAAATTGCTAGGTTGATCGAAACGATCGAACTTGTAAGACAGTATGGGTATAGTATTTAATTAATATAAAGGTTTGATCCAACTAATTTGGTGTCAAAGTCACTGTCTTTTTTCGTTTTATGGTTTTTGTTCCTTTTTCTATTCTTTTTTGGTTTTTGTTTTGCTTTTTGTCTTTTTGCTCGTGTTTTTGTCCCCCTAGTTGCCCCCCTTTACTCGGTTAGCTAAGCCTCGTTCGGAGAGCGTACCAGGAAGTTTTCTCGAGTTTTCTTAAAAAGCTATCACGGTACAACCGGAAGGTTTGCACGTTCCTGTCGAACCGTACCACCGGTACTCTAGAATGGGCATGCAGCCCGAAGCTGTCTCAAGTGGGTTCGACTCCGTAGTCTTGATGTCGTAAACACCCAGGAGCGCCATAAAAACACTATGTAACATTCGTCTACTGCAGTCACACATGAGGCTTAAGAAAAATAGGCCCTATAACCATTGGCTCAAGAGTCAGGGACACTATCTCTTGTGTTTTCTACCTCAAATCGGTCGGAGCCAATTCGGTTCGCTTGTGACATGAGACTACGACCCGTTACAGCTTAAAGGCTACTACCAAAATATCCCCGCACTCTAGAAATACTTAGGTCTCAAGAAACCCAAAATACATGAACGCCGTTAAAAACCGGGTCGGAACAATCCGTTAAGTTACTTTTTATTAGACAGTGGAACTTTGATCCATTTCAGATGGATCAACCTAAAACTCGCCTTACCTTAACATAACAATCATAAAACACACTCTAGAAATTTAAATTAAGTACTCAAATCGTAGCACGCTCAAGAACTGGGAGTAATTAAGTCGATAACCAACTCGAGAATTAAATAATGTAACTAAATGAGTTTAATGTTTATCAGTTTCAATAACAAGGATAATTTTTAACTCTAGAATATAGTTTCTCGTGAACCATTGGGACACTCAAGCTGTCCACCTTTCCACCAAAGGTTCACTCTAGTCCAGTTCGAATAACAATCCAATCGAGTAATGCTAGTCCAGTTCTCGGGAATACGCTTGTTTCTGTTTCAGATAGGACAGCTCTACTCTAGTTTTATTGTGACGGAAATTGCGAATAGCAATTTCCCACTGTTTTATCTGGCAACTTTCCCGCGATTGTTACTCGATCGTTCTGATTTCTCTTTTTTGGTTTTCAGTTTTCGCGAGAAAATCGTGCATGACAGGCTCCATTCGAATTTTTGAAAAATTAAATTTCATTCCAAAATTAAGTGCTCTTGCTTTTCTCAAGGTCAAACTTCCAAATATGACCGACTGGCACAAGTTCCAGAATCGAAAAATTCTGGCTGAAACAACAAAATTTTGAAACAACTTACATGTTAGCATTAAAATTAGCCACAAAACGAAAATGTGAAAATAAAAATGAAGAAAACTCTCAAAAATTTGTGACAAAACGTTTTAAAATGTTACATAATAGTTGTTACATAATTTCAGTGATATTTGTAAAAGTTTGAATGGTTGAATTTTTAAAATTTTGAAGTAATGATGTGTGTGACACTTTTTATGATCTTTGATCATTTTGTACAGATAGTTTAGAATTTTTAAAACCTGAAGATGCACAAAATGTGCGAAAACGTTTGTTTGAATTTACAATTTTAACGCATTCTCAAAATCTTGAGAAATCAAGAAGTTGCATTTAGAGAAATTTTGCAGAAAAAATTAGTATTCGGACAAACGAAACCAATGCGAAAATGAGCAATTGATAAAATCATTAACTTAATCCTCACATAAAATTTTTGACACAGATGCAAAACAGAGCTTCGCACCACTTGCTATACAAAAATAGAAGCCAGAAATACAGCGTAAGCAATCACTGTAGGAAACGACGGCAAATTTCACCAAAATTGTGCCAGTCGGTCATATCTGGTAGTTTGACCTTGAGAGACACAAAAATACGTAATTTTGGAGTGAAGTTTTAATTCTCAAGATACTTCTCGGGAAAATACTCAAGAAAAACAGCAGGAAATTGCTATTCGCAATTTCCCGATAAAAAATAATACACGAGTAGAGCTGACTTATCCCGAAATAGGAGGAGAGATAATAGAAAGAAGAGAGAACAACCATTTGAAACGAACTAGAGTGAGCCTTCAATGGAAAGGTGGACAGCTTGAGTGTCCCAATGGTTCACACAAAAACTCCAATTCTAGAGCCAGAACTTACTTCTGTTATCAAAACTGATTAGTATCAAACTTATCTAGTTATATTATCTAATTCTCGAGTTGCTTACCAATTTAATTACTCCTTGTACTCGAGTGCATCAACATGTGAGTCCCTAATTTAATTTTCTCGAGTGTGTCTTATGATTGTTATGTTGAGATAAGGCGATTTTTAGGTTGATCCATCTGAAATGGATCAAAGTTCCACTGTCCAATAAAAAGTAACTTAACGGACTGTTCCGACCCTGTTTTTAACGGCGTTCGTGTATTTTGGGTATTTCGAGACCTAAGTATGGGGACGTTCTTATTTTCTAGAGTGGGGGATATTTTGGTAGTAGCCTTTAAGCTGTAACGGGTCGTAGTCTCATGTCACAAGCGAACCGAATTGGCTCCGACCGATTTGAGGTAGAAAACACAAGAGATAGTGTCCCTGACTCTTGAGCCAATGGTTATAGGGCCTATTTTTCTTAAGCCTCATGTGTGACTGCAGTAGACGAATGTTACATAGTGTTTTTATGGCGCTCCTGGGTGTTTACGACATCAAGACTACGGAGTCGAACCCACTTGAGACAGCTTCGGGCTGCATGCCCATTCTAGAGTACCGGTGGTACGGTTCGACAGGAACGTGCAAACCTTCCGGTTGTACCGTGATAGCTTTTTAAGAAAACTCGAGAAAACTTCCTGGTACGCTCTCCGAACGAGGCTTAGCTAACCGAGTAAAGGGGGGCAACTAGGGGGACAAAAACACGAGCAAAAAGACAAAAAGCAAAACAAAAACCAAAAAAGAATAGAAAAAGGAACAAAAACCATAAAACGAAAAAAGACAGTGACTTTGACACCAAATTAGTTGGATCAAACCTTTATATTAATTAAATACTATACCCATACTGTTTTACAAGTTCGATCGTTTCGATCAACCTAGCAATTTAACCCAGTAACCTCAATAAAGTGCCCGAGTGTGGGGCGTTGTCAAGGGTTTTCAGATAGCTTGGAACTTAGCTGGACAAGGCCTAGCTAACCGAGTAAGGGGGGGCAACTAGGGAAACAAAAACAAGAAAAAAGTATAGAAAAAGGAACAAAAACCATAAAACGAAAAGACAGTGACTTGGATACCGAATCATTTGGATCAAACCTTAATATTAATTAAATAGTATACCCATACTGTTTTATAAGACCGATCGTTTTGATCAATCTAGCAATTTAAACCAGTGACTTCAATTAGGTGCCCGAGTTGGGGGCGTTGTTAAGGGTTTTCAGATAGATTGCAACCTAGCCGGACCACTAGGGACTTGATTGGAAGAGGTGACCAGTCGAGTGGGAAAGTGGTTCACAAGGATCGAACCGGACCACTAGGAGACTTGACTGGAAAGGGTGACCAGCCGAGTGGGAAAGTGGTTCACAAGGATCGAAACGAACCACTAGGAGACTTGACTGGAAGAGGTGACCAGCCAAGTGGGAAAGTGGTGCTGCTGTCAAGTGCAGAACAGAGACAACCAGCACAGGATCACTACAAGAGGACGCACAGGGGTGTTCTCAAGTTGAGCAACGGGTATCGTTAGAATCCACATTACATTATAGGAGATAAGTGTAAAATTGGATAAGCGGAGTCCCATTGTTTTGAGGAAGTTTTTGCACAAGCAGGCCTGGAAACAGGTCTACGGTTTTCTCTCGAGAGGTTTAGCAGCCGGCGTTTAAGGGATTTTTCGGGTTAAGAGGGGGGAGGTTAGAAGGGGGGCTGGTTAAGTTAGAGGTTAGCAGTTATAAATTGTAAAAAGGGGGACATATTAGAGTAACTAATTGTTCGGCATCGTCGACTTAGTTACACTAGATATTTACACGCGTTGGTTATAAGAAGCAGATATCCAAAATTAAAATCAGGTTAAGGTAGGTACCCTGGTCGGATCGGTAGGGGGGAGGAAAACGCGTGGCAATCGGGTACCAGACATTTTTTTGGACAAGATTAACATCAGTCAACCTTGAATTTCAGGAGAATTCACCCATCTGTTTTTGAAATTTTTTCCAGTTTAAAATTTTACGTTTTGGTGAAAATTTGTTGTTGGTCACAAGATACCTGCGGGGAATTTAGAGTTTCAAATAGCCTGAAAAGACTGAATTAGTATTTGGGTTTCGACCATTAAGATAGGGATTTTGGGAAGATTTTTACAAGAGCTCAAGTGGTGGTAAAAGGTACAGTGGTCTGGGGACAGTCTTGGGGCAACACAGTCTTGGGACATTGTTGGGACAGTGCAGCCTTGGGACAGTCTTGGACCAGAGCAGTCATGGTACGAAACAGTCTTGGGACATTGGCCTTGGGACGTTGGTCTTGGGACAGTGGTTTTGGGACATTGGTCTTGGGACAGTCGTCTTGGGACATTGGTCTTGGGACATTGGTCTTGGGACAGTGGTCTTGGGACACTGGTCTTGGGACATTGGTCTTGGGCCATTGGTCTTGGGACATTAGTCTTGGGACACTTGTCTTGGGACGTTGGTCTTGGGCCATTGGTCTTGGGACAGTGGTCTTGGGCCATTGATCTTGGGACATTGGTCTTGGGACAGTGGTCTTGGGACATTATTCTTGGGACAGTGGTCTTGGGACATTGGTCTTGGGCCATTGGTCTTGGGACATTAGTCTTGGGACAGTGGTCTTGGGACATTGGTCTTGGGCCATTGGTCTTGGGACATTAGTCTTGGGACAATAGTCTTGGGACGTTGGTCTTGGGCCATTGGTCTTGGGACATTAGTCTTGGGACACTAGTCTTGGGACATTGGTCTTGGGACATTAGTCTTGGGACGTTGGTCTTGGGACATTGGTTTTGGGACACTAGTCTGGGGATACTAAGAGGAAGTACTGGGACAACACTGAATAGTCTTGAGACGGTAGAGAGAAAGTCTTGGAACAGCATTAGGAAGGGGGTACTAAAAGAATACTAAGTCAGGTTGAAGTAACCAATTGTAAAATCATATTCCCTATCCTATCCTAACATATAAAATTTTCAAGATTTTAAGAAAAGTTGCTTTTAGCAAATCGCCGATTTCTTTTTAAAAATTTTTTTGTCAAAAGAGGTTTTAACCTTAGAGTAGAATTTTGTAGATAGTAATACTGTAATTAGTAACAATTGTAAATAATGAGGCGGAGCAGGGTACCGGTAGCTGAAAAAAGATCTACCGAAGCGAAGACAAAGTATAACTCGTCGCTACGTAAATCAACATCAATAGGTCCGAAGGTAACAAAGAAGAACTTTTCAGTTAGTATGGTCAGCACGAGGAGTACCACGGAGAACAAAGCAAAAGAGGGCACGGAAGGGGAACGAGTAGAACCCAGCATCGAGATTGATCTAGAGACACCTGATCAAAGTGTGGATGAAGCAGGAAAGAAGACGACAGAGTCAACTCCAATGCCTAATGCGGAAGAACCTAACCCGAATCCCATAGAGTTCTCACCGATAGACAACGTGGAAGACACAACAGGCAACACGCCAGAAACAGTGAAGGATGAGTCTCAAAAGAGAACGTCTTTTACTGAAAGATTAGCAATGATGGTCGGAATGAGATCGAAGGACGCAGCAGTGGAGGAGACGAAAGTCGAGAAAAGCAAAACATTCGGAACAGTATCCACGAGAACAACAGAGACAGATCAGAACGAGGGTCAGAACAAAATTGGGACCAGCGACCAACTACAGGACAACAACGGACCATGGAACGACAACTCTTGAGTTAAGCGACTTGATGGCGAAGCTAGATCAGATAGATGAGAAACTGAAGCACAGCGAAGAGGATAGAAATGTGATAAGGAAGGAAATGAGACACAACAAAAATGAGTACTTGGACAACTATTTCCATCTAGCGAGAGCGACGGAGGAAAAGCTTCAGAAGACGTCTGACAAAGTAGAAACCACTGATGAAGAGCGAGAGAAGAACATCAGAAAAGACATGCAAGAAATGAAGCAGCGATATGACGCAGTGAATTGTCAGTTAGGGAGTTTGGAAACGAGAATGGATACGATGAGTAAGGAACAGGCTGAGAGCTCAAGTGCAATTCAGACAAAGCTAGACGCTATTCTTAGGAATTCAACACAACAAGACAGGCCAGCTGCAGAGAGGACACAAGGTAATAAAGTGGACTTCGTGGAGCCTCAAAGGAACAAACGACAGTCAACACCGTTACCAGCAACCCGGGAGGCCGCGATTACGGCACCGGTGGGGGCCAGGGCCATTATAAAAAATGGAACAGCGAACACAACCAGTGGTCCAGGGGACTCCACGACTCACAACAACGTGGGACCGGATGCCATGACCTGGGCAAGCACCTGAGAAATGATGAACAGGACGCTAGAAGCCTTCGCCACGAGGAATACCGACTCGAGTGACAGAGGAAGCAACAAATCCAGGAAAACCTTCAAGAAACCGAAGGGGTTCAAAGATGATTCAGATGGATGCATTGACACTTGGGTAGAAGTCATGAGGTTGCACTTAGAACAAGACAACTTGAACGATGAGAGGCAAGCATGCACAGCGATACTGAGCAATCTGGAAGGAACGGCATTGAAATGCGCGGTTGCGAAAAAAGAAGAGGAACGCTACACAGCGGACAAAATCTTTGAAATATTGTTAAATAGATTCGGCTCAGGCATGAAGAGTCATCAAGCGATGATGCGATTTGAAAAGAGGAGACAAAGGGACAATGAATCGATAGACAGGTTCCTAGATGATCTTGAGAGCTTGAGAAGAAGGAGTGACCCGGAAGAATCTACCAATCGAAGGAACTTCAGCATCGCCTCAAAGTTCATTGATGGGGTAAAGAGTGATGACTTGAGAACGATGTTAGCAACGTACTATACATTGTCGAAAGACAGTGCACCAACTCCAGAAGAGATGAGGCAGAAGTCAAGAGAGTACATGCTGATGAAACCCAAGAAATACTCGTACTCAGACAACAGGAACACACAAGGGGGGAGTCAGCCACAGAGGTCGTCATGGTACAAGCCCAGAGATGACATGGACAAACGCAGGTCATGTGCTAACTGCGGGTCAGCTGATCATCATGTGGCGGATTGTACGACATACAAACAGGGCATGGAGAGTTTGGGATATGCACCCGATGAGGAGGAGATGAGCCAGATGGAAGAACACGAGTTCTATAGTGGCTTGATCATCAAAATAGGTGCAAGATGCTTCTTCTGCAACCAAGAGGGGCACTTCAGGATGGACTGTCCGTTGGTTTGGGAAGCGGTCAAGAATCAGAGTCATCCAAAACACAAGTTGGCGCTAGCAGCGGTGCAGAACCAAAGAAACAGACAAGGTGAATTTGAGACGAAAAACATAGAAAGACCAAGTGCGGAGCTACCAACGAAAACAGTGAAAGCTGTAACACAATGTAATAGTGCAGTAGAGGCCACGTTGAAGAACGCCTTAGAAATAGATTATGAGAAGGCGGCAGCGGAGGCCATCAACAAAGTGAAACAAGACCTGGCAGCGAAAGAAATAGAACAACGGCTGAAGCAAGAAATCCAAAGACAGAAAATGAACGAAGCATTAAGTTGCGCAAAAACAATACCAGAAGCTGCTGAGGGGTCGACAAAAAATGGAAACTGCAACACTGTAAAAATGGTTACAGGAAAGCCATTTGGCATAACAAAGATTGGGGCAAGAATAATGTCAATAATCACTGTGGGCGGCCACGAATTAACGAGAAACTTAAGCGAACCAAGTGACCAGACAATAATGCACATTGATGTGTACACAGATTACTTGAGTTGTATAAACCCACAAACGACTTCTAGAGCATTGACAGCACTACTCACGAGAGGGGGTAGCAATCGGTACGTGTTGATAACAGGTACACAGAAGCTTATGGTCCACATGAAGTGATGCTAAATATAGATGGAATCAACATCTATACCAAAACAATGATAACATGTGATGAAGACCTAATTGGGCAAATCTACGTGAGAAAAGAAGAGTTGAAAGTGAGATCGATCGGACACTGCGCCATGCTTGAAGAAGATGCGATGCACATCGGGACAGAGGCAGATGTGACAGGACACGTGCTAGGCATAAGTGGCAAAAAGACTCAGTTACGTGGGTTACTTGATACGGGATACTTGAGTGTCATACCAATCGAAACTTGGGAACGAATGGGCTTCAACAAAGATGATTTGATAGATTCGAGAATACGGTTGTCAGCTGCAAACAAAGGGGCCCTGCGGGTGTTGGGCAGAACGCCGATAATAGCCCTCAATCTGGGGGAACGTAACCTGTGGATGAGCTTTCTTGTGGTAGAAAACCTAGATGAGTCTGACCAATTTATTTTAGGCAGAGACTTCATCAGGAACTTTGATGTAGCGATTGATCTAAACAACGCAATGTTCAGGATACGGAACCCGGATAGGAGGTACGCAATCAAACCGGTAAATTTAATAATGGCAAATGAAACCAAACCACCGGTATTCTTGAGTAGGAGGGTGAGGCTAAAGGGATTGTAAGCTTACGAATGAAAAATTACAATGAACTAAGTGACAACAAGCAGGTATGCGTAGTCCCAAACCCAAATAGTCAAAGTGCTGCTGTTTTAGGAAGATCCTTCTCGATTACGAAGAGCGGCCTCTGCGTGAGTGTCTTGTTGAATACCCTTGACATGCCAATCACGATACAGAGGGGGAGGAAACTGGGATATGCTTTACCTGTTAAAACTCGATATGAAATGACTGAAAACCATAAGCAAAATGAAGTTGTTGATTGTCCCAATCATAGGGACAAAATTTGTATCTTGAGACGATTGAATAAAATAAAAGATTCATCAGGTCTTGTGAAGTCACTTAAGTCAGAGACGGACGATGGACTATCGAGCTGTTCGAGTTTCCCGGAACGGCCCACATTAGACGAAATACAGGGTGATAAGCCGGTTCTACCGGATATTGAACCTTTAAGAGGCAAGTGCACGGACGAACAGCTCGAAGCCATCAAGGACGTACTAGAGCGGAACGAAGAAGTTTTTTCGAGGCATAAAGCGGATATCGGGTGTTGTTATTTTGTTGAGCATGAAATAGAACTTAAGGAGAACGCGGTACCGCATAGGGAGGGGGCGAGGCGCATGACCCCACACAAATCGGAGGCGTGTAGAAAAGAAATCGAGACGTTACTAGAGTATGACATGATAGAACCATCCAAGTCACCGTGGGCGTGTGGAGTAGTGATGGCCAAAAAGAAAGGCGACCAGTTGAGGTTTTGTTGTGACTTTCGATACCTGAACTCCGTCAGGTGAAGGATGCCTATATCATACCTAGGATTGATGAGAACCTCTCGAAGTTAGGTGATGCAAAATTTTTTACGACTGATTTAGGCTCGGCTTTTGGCAGGTACCACTCAGGAAGCAGGACAGGGACAAGACAGGGTTTGCCTGTGAGTTGGGTCTGTTTCAATGGAAACGGATGCCGTTTGGACTTGGCAATGTCACAGCCACGTTTCAGCGGTTGATGGCACACGCGCTGATAGGCGTGACGAAGAAGTACGGCAATCTGGTAATGTGCTATGTGGATGACGTGGTAATAGCGACACCCACACTAGAGGACCACATTGAGAGACTTGACGAAGTATTTTCGTGTATGAAGAGCAAACCATCAAAGTGTGAGATACTCAAGGACTCGATAAAATACTTGGGCAGGATGGTGGACAAACACGGCATCAGACCAGATCCAGACGCAGTAGAGGCAGTTCTAACTTGGAAATCGCCGAAAACGGAACACCAATTGATGAGCTTTCTGGGTTTTGCAAATTACTATAGGGAATTCGCCAAAGGCTATGCAGACAAGGTTTATCCGATGCAACAGTTAATGAGGCACAAGGGCAAGAAGTTCACGTGGAATAACGCAGCAGCAGAGTCATTCCAGAGAATAAAGAAAGAGTTGTGCGAGGCACCAGTACTAGGGAAGCCAACAGAGAAGGGGATGTACGTACTGGATGCGGACGCGTCGGTAGTAGCGATATCTGGAATTCTCCACCAAGAACAAAAGTGGAACGGGAAGACAGTCTTGAGACCAATAGCGTACGGGAGCAAAGTCCTAAGTGACACGGAAATGAAGTACGGAGCACCGAAAGCAGAGATGTTCGTGGTGGTTACCTTTGTCGAGAAATATAGGGCATACCTAGGCAGTGAGCCATTCAAGTTGCGAGTCGACAACCGGGCACTAAGCTGGCTGAAGACGTACTCAACGGACCAAAGTTACATTGGGAGGTGGATAGTTTGCCTGGACGGATACAATATGATAATTGAGCACAGAACACGAGACAAACATCAAAATACTGACAGCTTGAGCAAGAAGACGGAGTTCTACGAGAGACAAGAACAGAGGGAGGCAGATATACCTGAGATCAAAGATGGCTTCTCCTTCATAGACAAGGAAACGTATGACAATCTTCCTCTCACGAGATGGTTGGACGAATCAGGCAAACCAATAGAAGATCACTCCGAGTTACCAAAGGAAACTACGAAAAAAACAATCTTGAGAAAGAACCAAGGGATGCCGATACGAATAATGCTCAAGTCAAAGATCGTGAGGGAGACGCTCAAAGCAAAAGGCTACGATCTCAACCAGTTAGAGACGGGGGAAGCACAAATAGACGAAGACTTAAAGGGGTTACTCGAGAGACTAGCAGATGATAAGCCCGTGATTCAAGAAAACTGTAAAGAGGAACCTGAGGTCACAATACTGCGAAAGAGCGGGACAGCTAGTGATAGAAATACCTCGAAGGTGACTAACCTTGATGGGAAGGAAGTGGTGCAGTCACTGGTGGAAAAGATCCCAGCTGAATTACTTGAACAGACTAGAGTCAGGAGAAAGAGAGTGGAAATCAAGGAAGAAGCTGAATACCTCGGACCAGGTCAAGAGTCCGGGGAGCGGTCCACGTCCACAGAAGAAGAAAACACAGAAGAAGAAAACACTGAAGGAGAAAATTTGTCCAGGGAGTGTGAAATGTGGGATGAGGACTCGGAAGCGAGCAGTGACAATCAAGATAGTCTCTGCATGATATTGGCAGAAGAAAAGATTAGACACCACGACAGGGAACTACAAACAGATCCGTCCTCAGGAACCTTCAACTTGGACGTGCAGGAGATACGAGGTGGTGAAGAACTTGAAAGGATTGCAGTTTCGAGGAAGCCGTTCAGGGAGCTATCATGCAATTCAAATGTGAGAACAAATCTGGTGCCGGAAGACGACATGAAGGTGGTAAGGAGGATAGTATGCGTGAAGCTGAATGACGACGTCAACAACCCTGGGGAGATGAATGGGCAGATCATGGCGCTGAAGGAACATGTCAAAGCGAGATATAGGCTGTCGGACCTGATAAGAGCCCAGAAGAATGACAAGATGACTAGCAATCTCTCAAAATGGATTCGAGCGGGGTCCAAGGAGAAAGGGGAACTTGAAGAAGACAGCTGCAAGATCCTGAGCCAGTTCTACAAAGAGAGGAAAGAGTTACTCTATCACACGGCTGATGGGGTTGTAGCATGCAAGAGAAAAGAAGAAGACAAGATACTACACAAGCACAACCTCATCATACTACCACAATTATATCAGACAGAGGTGCTGTTCAGATCACATGATCAAATGGGCCACCAGGGGATAGACAAAGTGCAACAAAGAATACTTCACAGGTTCGATTGGCCAGGATTGAGGAAAGCCTGTGAGAGGTGGGTGAATGCATGCCTGGCATGTTTGCAAGTGAAAGACACAAGGAAGATGAAATTCCCACTCAAGTCGGTGGAAAGCTCGGAATTTAATGAAGTGGTGCAGATAGACCATCAGAAGATCTGTATGACGGAGTCAGGGTCTAACCAGATACTGGTTATAATTGATCAATTCACAAAGCTGGCAGAGGCGGTGCCGTGTCAAACAGCTTCGGCAGAGGAGACTTGTGACCACTTGATAACCCATTGGATATCAAGGTATGGTTTTCCAATGACTTTTCAGTCAGACAACGGCAAAGCCTTTGTGGGGGACTTGACTTAGGAATTAATGAAGAGGTCACACATAGCTCAAGCACACTCAACGACTTACCATCCTCAGACCAACGGGCTAGTAGAAAGACAGAATAGAACATTGGTGAACATGCTGAGGGTATACTGCTCTAGATACATGACGGACTGGGATAAGTATCTGCCTCAAGTCGTAGGGGCATACAACAGTACTCAACACTCAACGACGGGAATCAGTCCATTCATGATGTTGACAGGCAAAGAGAGAGCGATGCCTCTGACGTTCTTTTACCCAGAGTATGAAGGAAAGAGGACGTCGCCTCAAGCTTACGTGAAAGAGGCGATCAGGAGACAGCAGGAAATAAACGAGCTGTGCAGGAGGAACACTGCGCAGGCACAAATGAGACAGCGCAAGAAATAAGATGAAAAAATATTACAGGCGAAGCCATATGAAGTGGGCCAGTATGTGTGGGTTTTCCAGAATGTGATACTGCCCAAAGGGACGAAGAAACTACTCAAGAAATGGAGAGGACCATTCATGATAACTGAAGTACATCAACAAGGACGGTTCTACCGCTTGAGTACTGGGCGAGCAGCACATTATGAGAACCTGAAGCCTCATGTCCCATCCCCAGAGGACTGGTGTATACCAAAGGACATGGAGGGACTAGAGTACCTACTGGTGGAACCAGCATGTGAAGTGAATGAAAAAGGCACCAGAGATAAGAATGATGGCAATGAGAATTTGAGTTTGGATGACAATGAAAAAATAGATGCGGACTCTGAAGTGGAATCTTTTCTGGAAGAAGATTGGAACGATCCGGAGCAAGGTGAGGTGCCGAGGTGGACTGAACCAGACTTGTCAATACCAGCGGGGACAAGGAGTGGCAATCGCAAACGCACAGGCATGAGGTACAACAGGTATGGGGATGACTTCCTGATTGATAAGATACAACCTGATGACCTAGGCAAAGAACTAATAAGTGTGGGCGAGCTGACGGCAGATGGTGAATGGCAGATCATAGATGATAATGATCACTACCCACAGGAAGACTACTCGACGCCGGAGCGGGAGACGGATTTAGAACAGAGTGAGATAGAGAGGAGGGAGAATACGAACCTGAGGATATTAGAATGGATGCGCGATGTCAAGAACGAAAGCGAGGAAGGACAGAGCATACAGCAAGTTGACATATCAGCGGGGAAGTACGTGAAAACGGAGGATCCTCTTTTCGGCTGGACGGCAACAGACAGCCCGCTCGACATTCCGCCAGATAATTCAGACCCAGAATCATCGACGGGGACGTCGATAAAAATTTTTGTCCGCGGAGTGGGGGTATGACTTACCCACACCGAAAATTTGATGATAAAGAAACTCAGAGAAGTGAGAGAAAAGTGCGGACTGGAATTGGAAGGGGAGGACGCCGAGCCTACCATAGGACGGAATTTCAAAACGAAGTTTTAATACCAAACGAATACTCAGAAATTATCCTGATAACGGATAGTGACTTCATTCTGTCAGACAGGACTACCGCAATCTGTATCACGGCGGACATGAGTTTCAAATCAAGACTGGAAGCTGACTTCAAAAGAGAGTATCAGAACGTGGAGTTTCTGTTTAGACAGAGACCAGGACTAGGAGGAATGGCAGCGCTTCCTTCATCAGTAGCACAAGTCCCGGGCAAATACCTGTGCTTCCTAGTGACGAGGGTCAATGACAGGAACACGATCGATCCCGATCACGTGATGTTGGCACTAACAAGACTACGAGACTTCATGATTGAAAGAGGGATAACGGAGGTCTCAATGCCGGTGTATGACCCAAACAGGGGCAAATTGAGCCCAAGGGAATTGTACGCTATCCTACACGTGGTCTTCGCAGAAACTGAGATAATGGTGCATCTTCACAAGAAATACTACTTGAGCATCGCCTGAGTCGGGTACGCGGGGGTCTCGAGTTGGGTATGAGGGAAGAATCTCGAGTTAGGTGTGGGGGTACAAAACAGGTAAAGAATCTTAGAGGTGATTGGCATGACAATTAATATTTTAAATGATTGATGGTGCTAAAACATAAAATGAATCTGCATGTTTTTAGAAAATTTCCAATTGAACTATTTTAAATAGGACGAAAAGGAAAGGGTTTTAACTATAATAGTAAAGGGGGTTTTTAGGTTAGGAACACAGCCTGTCGGTCTAAAAAATCGGGTGTTATTTTCAGATTGATTTGGTAAAGTCAAATTGACTACCCAACTGTATTCAATTGAAGAAAGAGAACGCAAATTGAACGATATCTCAAGAAGCAAGCTCAGGTTGCTAAAGTGAACTCAAGTTGCTCAGGTAAACTCAAGTTGCTCAGGTAAAACTCAAGCTGCTAATACGCAAGATCACTTGGAAATCACAGAAATGGCAGATCGATTCTGGAAGTCCATGCCATCGGCTTTGAAAAAACCCACACTTGACGAATTGTACAGACGTCTGAGGGACCTGGATTATACTCAAGTGGACGAGAGAATGGCAGTGATGTTGAATGCCATCCTCCAGTCGGGAGAAGCGGTTTTGATGGTAGGCTACACCACTGATGGAATATCCAATCAAGAGCAAACCAGGTGGCTGTCCTGGAACGTGGATGGAGCAATAAGGGGGTTCGATTTGGCAAGGAACCCTGGCTTGAGTAATAATACTGAGTATGGTGCAGGGGAATTCCCACTGCCGGTCAGACCGTCAGTCAGATCCACGGGCCAGAGCACGAGCAAGACACCATTGATGTCACGAGCACAGCAGACGGGGGAACCGTATCCGGACGTCAGTATCATGAAGAGAGAGCTTGAGAGGACTCAGCGAGAGAGGAACAAGGCGAACCTCGACCGGGATCAAGCGGTGCTCGAGAGAGATCAGGCAAAACTTGAGAGGGATCAAGCGCGGAGGGAACTGGACATGATGAGAGCTGAACAGCTACAGGCGGAAAGGGTGCGAGAGAATGCCGCGAATTGCGAGCAGCTGAAGTCGGAGTTTGAAAGGATCCAGCAACGACAACGCGAGCTCGACATGCAGAAAGGGGCTAGGCCCAAAGAGCGGGTGGTGACCGGCTCGAGACCAGAGTCACGTATGGAGGTGGATGAAGCTCCTAGGTCGAAGGGACGATTCAACCTCGATCGCGCGGCTCAAGAACATATGAACGAAGGGTTGGAGGTGTGGATACCGTCTGAATCAGCGTCCTCCCTGCGTGGTCTAGGGACACAAGTAATACGCCCGTTGATGGACGTCGCGCTGCCTGGATATACACCAAGTTCGACCCCCGGTAGTAGTCAGGTGAGTGGTAGCTCGTCACGACTGAAAGAGTTGCACGAGCGGCTACAACTAAGGAATCGCGAGAGTCCAGCAAGAGTGGACTTACCCTCGACGTGGGGGGAACAACCTGTCAGGAGTGTGGTAATCTCGAGTTACAAAAAGGATACGGAAGGTGGATACCACAGGCACAATCGGATGGACTGGAGCACGGCGCAGAGAGACAGGAGAGATTGCTTCCATGACGCGGCTTGGGTGGAATACCTCACGCAGCCACGTGTGCCCGAGGGGGCGGTCCACCTGATCATAGGGGACATCTTGTTGCGGGTGCTGACCCGGATCCAGTCCCATTGGCAAACGGGGATCTTGAGCTTCGATGGAGCCGCGACGCCGCAGATGCTAGCGACACTTGAGATGCTAGGTATGGCAAGAGTATACACGGTGACTCTGATGGTCGGGACGAATGACGTGTCCAGGGGGGAAGCACGGAAGGTGACGAGGCTGCACGACAAGATGAGCTGCATTCTCGAGGAATTGCGGATTCAAATGGATCCGGCCATTTTTACGGTGTGCACGATCCCTTACAACATGAAAGCGGATCAACATGCAATGGAGATGAACACAAAAGTGCGAAACCTGAACGAAATAATCAGGCTGATACACCAAAGAAGCGTCCTCCCCGTTAGGCTGTTGGACGTGGCCGAGCAAAAGGAGCTACCTGCTTTCCCTGACGATGCATCCTCGGATGGGATTCACTTTGATAGGCCCAGAGGGGTGGAGTGGTTGAATGACGTCTTCCAAAGGCACATAAGCGGATAAGCGCAGACGGCACAGGTCACATTCGGACCACCTCCAAATCCACCCTTCTTCAACTCGAGGGCTTTGTCCAGTCGCTTGGGTGCGATGGCCGAATCTAGAGACAGTTCGAGGAACAGCCGAACCAGGTTATCGGGCGCCGCGCCCATGGAGGCTGATGAGGCAACGTCATCAACTCCCCAGGGATCGATATTATCCTCGATGGTGGTGGCGGAGAATAAGAAGCCGGAGAGACCAGCGGAGACCAGCAGGTCGAAATATGTGGAGAAGGTCAAGGAGCTGGACTTGGAAGACCTGGAATGCAGGCTAGAGTTAGCGAAAACTTTGGGTCTTGAGCAGGTGTCGCACGAAGACTTGGGTAGACTCTAGTGCGTGGACTGACTGAAGGCTCACGAGACACACTTCTCGAGAGCGAAAATGATGGAGACGGCAGATCTGACTGGGATTCCCACAAAATCGGTGATGGGACCTATTAACTATGGACCTCTCAAGTCATTAGGGAGTCCGGGACTCGTGGTGGAACCTCCCAAACACCGAACCAGCATTGCATGGATTAGGGTGGCCGCTCCAGCACAGTTGAGGGTGGTGGACAAGCTGATGGATCCGAGAGAGATGGAATTACCAGACGCCGCGTATGAAGGTACGAGGCTAGCCAACCACCCCAGATACGGGAAACCCTGCGGGAATACGCAGCTGGCCAAAACCTTAGCAGTTTATGACAGGGCAGACCCAGCCGCAGCTAGGGTGGTCATCGTGGCGGGATCGGACTTTGAGGGAACGTCTCCTAAATTGTTTTGGCCGGAAACTCTGATATATTCATTGCCGGGAGCGGAGCTAAACGAGATGTTAACCCTGGTGGTGGCAATAAAATCGGAGATGCCTTGCGAGCCTGAGCTACTGCTGTTTGCAGGGATGAACGATCACTTGCATGCGACGGGGTTTCTTGAGCAGCTCAAGGGTGATGATCCTACGACGAAGAAGATCTGGGAAGCCATCCAGACATTATTTTCAGCCATGAATGAAGTACAAGAGAACGTTGCCTCACGATTTGGCTCCAAGACAAAAGTGGCGTTCACGACGTCCCCCGGGTACGCGAGCATGCCTCCCGCTCTGCAATTTGTGTATGCGATCTTGATCTTGATAGCAGAAGGGAATGGATGGCGTATTCTGATGGCAGCTCCCAATCGGGAACTGGAACCTACGAACTTGAGACTTCGCAGGTCAGAACTCGCGGCGGCGTGGGCGGATGTGTCTCACGCGTTGAGGGGCTTTCACGAGGTGGCCGACATCGTCATCGTATTGGACGAAGTCCTCTTGCTAGAGATATCTAACTTCGCTAGCAACTCAAGCTCAGTCCGATTATAGGGGACGATCATCCAGTGGTGACTCACCTGACGGCCAGTCTGTGGTTTCGAAACATGGAGGTACCATCACAAGCTCCACCAGTAAATCTAGAGGGCCGAGCAACGAGAGGAAGAACGTGGCCGCATCGGAGAAGCAGCTGGAGTCGATGGTGTATCGACTGACACAAGAGGGAGGCAGGTGGCCCTTCCTGACACCAAGGCTGGAGAACGCCACGGAGAAGACAAGAGAAGATGCACCGCTTCTGGTGAAGCAGATCTGGGATTTTCTTGAGGAGCAGCTGGGAGTGGCCGAGAAGAGGGAGATGACGGTTGGCAGGTACGTCACAGCATCCAACGAAGTCACGATTGGAGGATTCTGGAGGGAGCACGCAAGGGGTGAGCTGAGGACGAGGAGGGATCACGAGATTCTTGAGTTCTTGAGTCCTTGTTGGGGAAAGGAGTTCCTGGCCGGAGTGTATAGCGCGAAAGAGACCATCTTTAAAGCCTTCATACAGGAAATATTGAATATGCCCATCAGTCTGTTGCTGGCACTGTACCTGGTTTACCCAAGGTACCTGTTTAACATGGGCCCAGCATACATGTTCAGTCGGGGCGTGGACACCCTCCGGATAGACGGGTACTTGACATTGGTGCTTCTAACCCACGGGGAACTGGTGTCATTTCACCGACTGCTGAAATACGGAGAGCCTCTGTCGATGGGAAGAACACACTCGAGTATTGACACCTACTCGTATAAGTGTGCTGCCGGGCTAAAGACGCTGCTGATACAGTATCTACTGATGCAGAACCGGCACCTGACTGGTGAAGAAAAGAGCCCGAAGACAAGAGAGGAGTGGAGGAAAGTGAATGGGGGCATGCCTCTATTGACGGACCTATGCCTGGCCATGAGATCGGACCCCATGGGGATGATCCGGGGGCTAGGGGAGGTCGTAACCTGTATCTATGGACCGGCCTTCACGTTCGCGTTTCCAGATCCTCTCGTGAAAGCTTATCGACACTCAGTGACCCACGTGAGCCTCATAAGCATATTAGATGGGACGACGCTTAGTTGGTGTCAGCAGGAGGTGCTAAGGGCGCAGATGAGCAACACGGTGCTCTTCGGAAAGGTGAAGGATCCGGAGTTGGTGGTATACAGTTTTCGAGGACAACTGCAGTGCAGGATGGGAGGCAAGCGCGAAGGCCCCATCGAAACTTATCACAAGTTCTGGAACTTAAATCACCTGACAGCAAATGGACAAGAGATCTTGAGAATTCCCGCATGGAAGAAAAGCTTCGAGCTAGTGGAAAGGGAGCTAGAGGCGATATTGGAGAAGGAAGTCCTGCCAGCAACCATTCCCGAATTTCCGACACTGAGGAGAATGACCCTGGGGATGAACAGCTCCCTGGGTGGTCCCATCCCTTTTCGCGAGAGCAGCAACCGATGAACAGCAGAAGGAGTTCATCGACGGCTGGGATCCTCTCTTCATCGGCTACTCTGCAGCGATTTATTTTCATACCAGCGATGCAAAGATAAGTTCATGGACAACTCAAGCCAGGAAAATGAGAGGGTCGACGCCCCTGAAATTCGAGGTGCGAGATGCCTTGAGAACACTTGAGCGGGCAGGTCTAGAGAACCAGTTGCCGGTGTGTGACGATGGCAGGATGATAGTGAATGAAGGGCATATCGCACTGAAAGCAGACGATATGCTGTTTGCCACAAGGAAACACCGGGCACCTTACGGACTAGAGCAGGTGGAAAGGAGACAGGAGGGAAAGAAGCTGGATGCAGCAGGCCCATTGCATGTGGCTCTGACAGAGTATAAGGAAACGAGTCCAGCGACACCATCACCCCTATCAGTGGACACCCCTGGGGATAAAAGGAGTGGCACCGTAGAAGATCGATTTAGAAGGATTCTTGAGAGAAGAGATGCAGAATCCGGAGAGGAGAGCATGGATAAGACTCTCAGTATGGTAGGAGAGGATATGGAGGTGGGAAACACACCGGAGCAGAAGCCATCGGAGGAAGAGTTCACCACGCAAGAACTATTGAAAGATCTGAGTGGAGAAAATTGGGCAGACACCCCCACGCCACCTCTGACCTCATCTCCCCGCAAGAATCCAGAGTTGCCACTGACGAGCGAGAATCCCAACATGGGAATGATCTTCCTGAGTGCGGAGAGAAGGGAGAAGAACACCTTCGAGGGAAACAGGGATGCCTTCCTAGGCACTCTGGGTGAGGATGCTTGGCGAAGATTCTTGAGCGATTTTAATCGAGAAGTGGACGACGACACCACATTGGACGATTTTAAGGAGGAGCTGTGGGACACGGTGGTGAAGTTCGGAGAGCCTGTCCTGATGGGGACAGGTCTGGAGGAGAAAGCTAGAGGAGAGCTGCTGAGCAGGATGGTCGAGTTGAGGAGGGCACCACGAAAGACCAGAGAAGACAAATGTAAAGACAGCTCTACTCCGAAACAAAAAAGTGACAATAAAATAATTGAACATGTAAGGGGGGATAAGATCGGAACTAGTAATATAATTAAAAGTACTAATATCCTTAAGTCTCGAGCAGGGGGGAGGCAAGAGTTGGAAGGGTTGGACGGAGACAAGAAAGTGGAATCAGTGATGATAACGACAACGCCCCCGAGTAAAGACGTGAGGTCTCGCAAGAGGAAGAGAGACGTGGAGGGATTGGGCAGTCCTTCAGCGGATGCGGTCTCGGAGAAAAACTTGAGAGAGACGGCCCCCATGGTTCTGGCACGATGGAAGACAGCAGCCTACAAGAGTAGCTACGAGCCGAGGAAACTGCTCGACGTAGAGAAAGAGATGGAGATCCCCATCAGCTCAACAACGGAAGAAGACTTCAAACCTCAGAGGATAAAAATGAAGTGAGGTTCGACGAGCGGGCAGACCTGGGAAGTGGACGTCGGCAAAGAATGGGTCTCAAGTGAACATCAGGCTATTGGGAAGCAAGTGACAAGCGATCCTCTTGAGAAGAATAAAATGAGGAACACCTCCCGACCGTGGTGGGTGGCCCTGGAAACATTGCAGGAATTGGAAGACTGCCTGAAGAAGCTCGACAGTGGAGTGTCACGCAAACGACGCAACTGGGCTACCCAGCAGAAGGCTGATATCAATAGAATTGGGGAGCCAACTGAAGAGAACTTGGCAGAACTTGATAAAAGATCATTTTGAAGAAGCGATGAGAACATCCTCATCGACATCACCGTTGATGGCGAATCCCTTTATTAGGACCGCAGGACAACTGATGTTTGCGTGGAGCCTGTTAGGGATAGAGTTAGAAACACTGACTTCGTACGACAAGTTGAAGTTGGGAGGCAAGAATCTAGAGGTATATCGAATGCTGATGCAGCACGTTGCTAGGGACAACTCAGGCTTGAGTCTGGCAAGGAGGAAAGATGCTACCTGTTTCTTGAGATGGACAATGTCGATTATGACTGACAGTACCATCCTAGCATGTCACCAGAGAGCAATTGAAAGCAAGACGCTGGAAAGGAGAGTCTCCACAGTCATCTTGAATGTGTACCAGAGTATGGAAGTACCAGGATAGAAAAGGAGGATGGTTCTAGGCAATCTCTAGAGAGCCACAGGAAGTTAGATGAGATAAAGAGATTCTACAACAAGAAGTTTGAGGAGAAACACGACGTTCACCGTAACTTGGCTTCTTCAGGAGAGTACTTGAAACCCAACAAGAAGGGAGAGTACCAGTATGTGTCTGGAGTGATGGGGATGGCATACAACCCTTTCTTAGACTTAGAAGCTGGAGGTGCACACAGAAACTATGAGGTGGCGGAGCTACTGAAGTTCTGGACAGAGAAGATAATGGAGATAGACCCTGTTGAAAGAGAGAGACCTAGCCTAGGTTTGATTCTCGAGAGAACACCGGAAGTAATAAGTGTGCCACGCTCAAGTAAAAGAGTAGAATTAAAAATGGGTAACGGGAACGGCATGTTGACCACGAATATGGGAGTGGTGTTGAAAATGCTCAGGCCCTCCTGGTGTCCACAACCCCATGCGAGCCTGATCGAGGAAGTCACTGAGCGAGTGAGATTGGCGCCGACAGAGGATGAAGATTTAGCGACCTTGAGTATAGTACATAGACTGATCCTGCCTCATATGAAGGAGTCAAGTGAGATGACGAGTGGAACAGGGTCGGTAAAGAAGATGGAGCCGGGCAGTTTTCTTGACTCGACGTGTGGGAATGGCGAGCACACCTGTGATGGACGATCGTGAGTCAGGATACAGTCTTTCCAGAAAGAAGACCTAGTCACCTGGTTTGAAGATATCACCGAAAGGGAGAAAAGTGAGATACAGATAGTGGCCGAGTGTTACGCGAGTACCACTGTGAACCTAGCAACAGCTCTGGGATTCTTCTCAAGAATGTGTAGTCTCCAGTCACTGGAGAGGCTAGAGTCAGAACACCACTTGGTGACCGCGTTGAGCGTGGAGTCATGGCCCGGAGTGTTGCAAGTGACCCAGAAACACATCAAGAGTTGGAAGGTTGGACTCGAAGCGGAGATGGGATTTCCCATGAGCGAAGCCTATGGACTGCCTCTAAATGCGAAGTCCCTAGTGGGGTCAGTGATGGCCAACCTATGTGGCAGCCACTATCCATTACACATGGCGATGGTAGAAGTGTCCAGCCAGAGGGTATTGATAGACAAAGCCTTCTCAGTGCCCAAATGTGTAAGACTAGCTCGGATGTCACATCATTCACACAAGCTGTTGAGGAAGATCCGAGGAACAGTGCCTAAAGAACAAAGGGACGACTTGAGTGAAATCTGGGGTGAAGAACTTCTAGGCTTGGACAGCGAAAATACAAGTGACCTCGAGAGATAAAACGTGATTGGGAAACCCATGGTAGGTGCCCCAAACTTGGAAGAAGTCGACGTGATACACGAGAAGATGATGGAACTTGAGCCTCTCCTAGAAGCCTCGGGAGAACGCAATCTTAGGAGCATCGACCTCACACACGGGGATTGTCCATGCCACTGTCTGGCGCAGACAGTGTGGTACCCAGACCAAGCCAATCTCTGCCTGATCTGGGATGTAGAAGAAATCAGGTCGTTGGGACTACCCGAGCATCAACAAGAAGTGACCATCTTGGTGGTGAGCACAATGCTGGCTCTACGATGGATGGAAGAAAACATAGCAAAGTATCGAGAATCGAAGACGACAACAGCAGAGTCGATTCACGCGATAGATTACAGCAGGAGACTTGAGTTGTTCGAGACAGCATGCAAGGTGTTCGCCATACCAATGAAAGTCAGACACGTGTGGAGCCGCTTGAGATTCTTTCCTTGGTTTCGCGCGACGTTAACATCCTGGTTATATGTAGCGACGAAGGATCACATGAGGAAACACCAAAAGGAATATCGGCAATTCCAGGCCGAGATAGGACCAGATGCCTTCAAGAGACCTCTGCTGACCCATCGAAATGCGATCACGACGGAGTGGAAAAGAGTGGGTAGAGTATCCAGAGACAACACTAGAGCGAGGGAGTCAATACTGGAGGAGGTCCTGGCGAAGAATGTAAGCCTGAGTCTTCACAATTCCTTCTGTTTGAACCGGGAGTCGAAGGTGAAGAGCTTACCGAATCAAGCGAAGAGATTGCAAGAGCAAAGGGAGTGGATGCGATCCTATGAACAGCTGAAGGCTTGGGAGGAGATTGTGATCAGCTCCGATGACGAAGAGGCACTATTGGAACAGATCACAGTGTCAAAAATATCTGGATCGGGTACCTCGAGGGCGAAGAACACAAGGTGAGCTGGGGCCTTCAGTTTCCCATATCTCTTGTCATCTCCATCCACCGTGGTCGTTCGGGGGTAGTCCCTCGAATACTCGCCAGGCGTCTGACCGGGTGGTTTAGCAAATTGCCTGTACATCTTGTGATGCTTGTTATTGGGCTTGTTCTCTGCCTGAAACTTGCCCTTGCGAGCAGGTGGCGTCAGTTTCCGGGCTCTCTGTCGGACGTCCGTAAGAGACCGGGTGTTCAAAGGTCCAAAGGTATTGTCCTGAGGCAACCCATTCAAGTCTGCATGCCGGAGCGTAGTCGTAGAGCTGAACTGCTCCTGCTCGGCTAGCAGCCAATCCACGCCCGGTATCCGATATAGTCGCGACACTGTGGGACCTTCTCCGCCATTCATTCTCATTGTGTCCTCCCGACACGTCAGGGTATTCATGTTCAACTTCGTGGACATGTACGTCTTGTACTGTCCCCAATGACTAGGGTCTGATCGGTTCCAAAGCAGCACGCTGCCTAGTTCAATTCCCTCCGCTGGCACGGCGCTCGTAGACGGTCCTGCTGCTGAAGCAGGGTTTGCCGTGGCGGGGGTTCGTTCCTCCTAGACACGGTCTGGGAGTTATTCCTGTTCTGAACCACTGATCTCCCGAGTCGGCTTTCAAGCGGTTGTGTTCTGGGAGGAGGAGCAGTCCCTAGCCTCTCTCTTACGTTTGAGCTCGGAGCGATGGATGTGGCTGCAGCCGTCTCCATTGCCAAGGGCCCTAGGCGGTTGACGAGGGATTCGGGCTTGCTTGCCCTTATTCTACTTCCTCCGGTCGAGCTGGTCCGAGCCAGAGAACTGGTCGCCCTCGACTCCTGCTCCACTTCCCTCAACTGCGTCTGAAATACATCATTCACCCAGTGTCTCCCTCGTTGGGTGTTGAAATGTATTCCATCTCTGGTAAGCGCGATGTGATCAATCATGCGCAGCAAGTTTGCGAGATCCAGAAGTCGCAGCTCGCCAGGGTTGTTTCTCACCAGATTACGGATCATTTTGTTCCACCGTGTCACGTTGCCATTCTTGAAATCTGCCACTGTGGTGCCCACCAGCGGATTTTGTGGTATCGTGCACAGCACCACAAGGCTGGGCCTGTACTTCTCCTTCAGTTCCTTCAGGAGGCATACCAACAGAGGCTCCCACTTGCTCTCCGGAGTCACTGGGGCCCTCGAGACGTCGTTGGTTCCCAGCATTATCACCAGCGTATCCAGGTGATCCTCGCTCTGGAATTCCATCATCTTGATGACCTGAGCCACTGAGGCTCCTCCAAAGGACAGAGTGGTAGTCTGACCATAGACGAAGATCTCATTCAGATCCCTCACCAAACTGTCTCCTATGATCAAGTGGCGACTCCTGGGGGAATTTCCTGGTCGCTCGTAGCGAGGTTCCAGCTCATGTCATTCAGGCAGGCTCGAGGATGCTCCGCAGCTACTTGCGTGAACTGGTGACGTGTCATCAGATTCTTCCTAATGTCTACCACGCGGGACTTTTGATAGGTTCTGTCATGCGCAGTCCCCAAGGACACTACCGTGTGGGGTGCTTGCTCCGAGCTATTGGATGAATGATCACGACGTTGGGAAGTAACGATCCTACCCAATGTCCGTCCAGTGGTTCGGTTGATCTCATCCATTGTTGCTCTGGCCACTTGGTTGAACGATTCTTGGAACTGAGGAGCGAGGTAGGTGTCAGAAGGGTCCGGTATCGTGTTCCTTTGACTGGAAGCAGACGGTTGTGTCTGCTGAGGAGCCTCGGGCCCTCCCGATGCACGTAAATCCAAAGCCTTGGGCCCTCTCGATGCACACAGCTCCTGTACTCTTGTCCTGGGGCATGTGTCGCTGAATCCCTCCGAGGATTTCATTGTCGCCAGAACTTCCTGTGACACTTGGCTCACCTTTGCCATATACAGCTCCTTCAGGTGCTTTATTTCATCCTCCTTGTAAGCCACCTGCAGATCCTCATATTTCTTCTTCCAGTCGTCTCTTTCTCGAGCTATCGCCCTATACTCCTGGAGTTTGGCACACAGCTCGCTCTGATCTCTCTCCTTCTTCTCCAGCGTCTCAATCGTCTCCGACGTCTGGATCTCTATTTCACTCACCCTCACTCTCTTCGGAGGAGGAGCAGCTGTTGGAGAGTCGACCGAATGTGACGGGCCTGGCCCATCACGTTGTCTCTTCGCTCCGATGAGTGGCTGCGCAGGTTGGACGGGTAAGGGCATCTCACCTAGCCGGTGGTCCCTCTGCTCACCTAGTCCTAGCTCACGAGCCAGGTCGTGGCCAGACATTTCTCCACGCCGCCATCTCATCAGTCGATTTCAACCTCTCTCGGCGGTCCCGGACTCACCGAAGGCCAACATCAACACGGCTTCTGTAGGGCGATTCCCTCGACCATCTCGTCCTAATGCATTGAGGAGCGCGACCACAAACATCGCCAGCCCCGGGTCTTCTCGTGTGAAATCACAATCGATCAGCCGCTGATAGATCTCGTCTAAAGTCGCTCCTAGACTCGCTGAGAGGAATTCCATAAGTTCGTTCGTGTCACTCATTTCTAATCGTGTTGATTCTTGCTGTCGTGTAGTTTCTTCCTGTCTCGTTTGATTCAATGGATTCAATAAACAATTTTTGATCAATCAAGATCTAAAAAACAAGTCGCGACTTAAAAAAATCATTTTTGGATTAAACATCATTCAACTTCTTTAAAACTCTTCATTGAAATTCTCTTCTCAATTCTGAGTTAAAAATTTAGCACCAAGGTGGATCGTCCACCTGTATCTTTGTCAGGGTAGCACAAATGAGCGCTGTCACCTTGATGACCTGCAGTACTCTAGGTCTTTTATGACACAAAGCATAAAACATATCATAACAATAACATAACACATAAACACAAAAACATCACACATCTATATTATCACATAAAAACCTAATCCCTTCTATTGTACCTAAAACCTAACCTAATCTAAAACTTGACACTATTTCTTATCAAGTAACTTAATAAAAACCACTTATCGCCAAACGCAATTCCTAGCATATGCTCAGATAGTATTTTTTATGTAAGTAAGACTCTATGTCAGTTTCTGAAAATATCACATGTACAAGTGCGTACAACTCTCTCGGATGTAGCTTTCCCCTATTAGGATCATATACTGCTAACGAGAGAGAGGTTACTCCTCTCTCAACCAAAAAATCCCTAAGTCGAGTCAAAGCCAATACCAAGCTCTTTGGATCTACGTGTTGCCTATCAGTGGCCTTGGTAACCAGGAAACACAAATATTTCTCTGGTATCTGTGATGCAACAGGGGGCAGCGCTATCATCCCTCCGACACCAGGCCTCTGTTTCCATAAAAATTCGATATTCCTATACTCTCTTTTGAAATCAGCCGCTAGTGCTGTTTTGAAGCTTACGTCCGCGGTTATCGCTTTAGCGCACGTGCGTTCCGTGAGTATGAAATCGCTGTCCGTTATGACGATATTGTTTGAATAATGGTTCGGTAGATCAAAATACGATTCAAAGATTCGTCCAAAAGGTGGTTTTTTTAGCATTCTCGCCCTCTGTCTCTAGTTCTCCGGTTTCTCTTGCCGATTTCAATTTTTTTATTTTCACATTTTCGGTGTGGGTGAGTCCTACCCCCACTCCCCGGACAAAAATATCCATCGACGTCCCCGTCGATCGCCCAAAGTCTAGGAGATCGAGGTTGGATTGTGGAACACGTAGAGGACCATCTGGTGCGACCCAGTTGGACTCAGTATTGTCATGACTGATGTATTTGATGCCGTCTTTATCGACAAACTGAATCGTCAGGATCGTCTCTTTTGGATCTGTCGGCAGATCATGAAGCCATTCGAGCACGCGCAAGTTCGTTAGTTCTTGCTCATGAGTCTGTTCCGCCTCTGGTTCGAACTCCACTTCCGGTTCTGATCGATCGTCGATCCAATCTTGATCCATATCATTCACCAAGTCGATTTCTTCTAGCATCGCCACTTCGTCCAGTCCCACTAGCGAGTCCATGACATCACTTAGAACTATCCTGTCTAGAACGAAATCCTCGCCGTACGGATTGTATTTCTTCTTGTTTTTTCCTCTCTTGCTCTGGCGTCTTTCCATGGTGAGAGGAAAGTCAGGCTGTATTCCTTTGTCAATTTCGATTTGTTCCGGGCAATCCCAGTCTTCCTCGGCATAAAGTAGAGTTTCTTTGTCCACCTCTACTCGCTCGGTCAACTCCAGATCCAGTGGTAGGTCGCAATCGTCCACCACCTCATTCCCGTCATTTTTGTCGCGAGTACCCCTTTCATTCACTTCACAAGCAGGATCCACTATCAAATAGTCTCCCTCTTGCATGTCCGCTGTGATGCACCAGTCCTCTGACGAGGCATTGTGTGGTTTGATATTTTCGTAATGAGCTGCTCTTCCAGTGCTCAATCGATAAAAACGACCTCCTTGGTGCACCTCTGTTATCTGAAATGGACCACGCCATTTCTTTAATAATTTCTTGGCCTTGGTAACCAGGAAACACAAATATTTCTCTGGTATCTGTGATGCAACAGGGGGCAGCGCTATCATCCCTCCGACACCAGGCCTCTGTTTCCATAAAAATTCGATATTCCTATACTCTCTTTTGAAATCAGCCGCTAGTGCTGTTTTGAAGCTTACGTCCGCGGTTATCGCTTTAGCGCACGTGCGTTCCGTGAGTATGAAATCGCTGTCCGTTATGACGATATTGTTTGAATAATGGTTCGGTAGATCAAAATACGATTCAAAGATTCGTCCAAAAGGTGGTTTTTTTAGCATTCTCGCCCTCTGTCTCTAGTTCTCCGGTTTCTCTTGCCGATTTCAATTTTTTTATTTTCACATTTTCGGTGTGGGTGAGTCCTACCCCCACTCCCCGGACAAAAATATCCATCGACGTCCCCGTCGATCGCCCAAAGTCTAGGAGATCGAGGTTGGATTGTGGAACACGTAGAGGACCATCTGGTGCGACCCAGTTGGACTCAGTATTGTCATGACTGATGTATTTGATGCCGTCTTTATCGACGTACTGAATCGTCAGGATCGTCTCTTTTGGATCTGTCGGCAGATCATGAAGCCATTCGAGCACGCGCAAGTTCGTTAGTTCTTGCTCATGAGTCTGTTCCGCCTCTGGTTCGAACTCCACTTCCGGTTCTGATCGATCGTCGATCCAATCTTGATCCATATCATTCACCAAGTCGATTTCTTCTAGCATCGCCACTTCGTCCAGTCCCACTAGCGAGTCCATGACATCACTTAGAACTATCCTGTCTAGAACGAAATCCTCGCCGTACGGATTGTATTTCTTCTTGTTTTTTCCTCTCTTGCTCTGGCGTCTTTCCATGGTGAGAGGAAAGTCAGGCTGTATTCCTTTGTCAATTTCGATTTGTTCCGGGCAATCCCAGTCTTCCTCGGCATAAAGTAGAGTTTCTTTGTCCACCTCTACTCGCTCGGTCAACTCCAGATCCAGTGGTAGGTCGCAATCGTCCACCACCTCATTCCCGTCATTTTTGTCGCGAGTACCCCTTTCATTCACTTCACAAACAGGATCCACTATCAAATAGTCTCCCTCTTGCATGTCCGCTGTGATGCACCAGTCCTCTGACGAGGCATTGTGTGGTTTGATATTTTCGTAATGAGCTGCTCTTCCAGTGCTCAATCGATAAAAACGACCTCCTTGGTGCACCTCTGTTATCTGAAATGGACCACGCCATTTCTTTAATAATTTCTTGGCTCCTTTTGGTGGAACCACTTCCTGGAACACCCAGACGTAGTCGCCAACTGAGTAGGCTTTTGCATTGGCTGTCCTTTAATCAAACCTCCTTTTTTGGCTAATTTGCGCCTGTTGCGTGTTCCTCCTGCATAAGTCATTGAGAACCTGATGTCTTCTAATAACATCCCGCACGTACGTTTGCGGTGCTGTCCTCTTCCCCTCATATTCAGGATAGAAAAACGTCAACGGGAGCGCTTTCTCATGACCCGTTAGCAACATGTGCGGACTTATTCCCGTGGTGGAATGCTCCGTGCTGTTGTAAGCACCCATCACTTGCGGCAAGTGCTTGTCCCAGTCATCCATGTAACGCGAGCAATAGACTCTCAGCATGGATACCAGTGTGCGATTTTGCCTCTCGACTAGGCCATTCGTTTGCGGGTGATAAGTGGTCGAGTGGGCCTGCGCTACCTGCGACCTTTTCATTAACTCCTTCGTGAGATCACCCACGAATGCTTTGCCATTGTCCTATTGGAACGTGATGGGGCAGCCATGCCTCGCTATCCACACATTTATCAAATGATCGCATGTTTCTTCCGCCGATGCTGTCATGCAGGGTGCTGCCTCCGCATACTTCGTAAAATGGTCGATCATTACCAGCACCTGATTATAGCCCGTTGCTGTCATGCAGATTTTCTGATGATCAATTTGCACCACTTCGTTGAAACCTGACGACTCTATTGACTGTAGGGGGAACCTTAGTTTCCTGGGATCCTTCGCCTGCTGACATGACAGGCATGCGGCGATCCACTTCTCACAAGCCTTCTTCAATCCCGCCATTCGAATCGTTTCTGTATCCTGTTGTACACTTTGTCCACGCCTTGATGGCCCATCTGATCATGTGAGCGAAAGAGCAATTCGGTCTGGTACAACTGTGGTAACACTATTGAATTGTTTTTATAAAGGACGTTGTCCTCCTCTTTTCGTCTACAGGCTACGATCCCGTCCTTATTTAGGTACAGCAAGTCGTTTCGCTTCAGGTAGAATTGCTTCAAGATCTTGTAGCTGTCTTCTTCCAAGTCTCCCTTGTCAGGTGCTCAATTCTCGATCCATCTCTTCAGACTGCTCGTCATTCTATCATTTCGTTGAGCCCTTAGGAGATCCGACAGCCTGTACCTGGCTTTCAAATACGTCTTCGAAACTGCTATCAGCTCGAGCTCGTCTGCGGCATTATCTACCACAGTGCCCTCTTCATCTGAGGTGTATCTGTCCCTGTCTGGATCCTGATGTGTTTCTCGGTCCAGCCCGCGCTGCTTCCAGTCTACCAATAAGGAATGGAATACGATCTCAGACATATCAGAATTGGAAGTTGTTTCAGATGTGTTGTCCCAGGACTGGGGCTTCGAGTCAACACTTGAGTTGACTGATTCCCCAACATCATATTCCAAGTTGTCTGAGATGTTTCTCGACTCCCCGGACAAAACTCTGTCCGTTGGTTGCTTTGAACCCGACTCCCCGGACAAAATTCTGCCCCTAGGTGGTCTCGTCAACCTCTCCCCGGACGAGTCGTCCTGCACGGGCTCAAAGGTGTCTGACTCATCGGACAAGTCGTCCTTGACTGGCTCAAAGGTATCACACTCCCCGGACATTGTCTCGTCCACGGACGAACAATCTGGGCTCGGCTCGTATTCTTCTTTTGCATCCGTGAAATGCACTCTCCTAGCGAAGCTAGATTTCGCCTTGATCCTGACTTCCTCAGTGGCTTGGGTCTGATTCAGTGTCCCACATTCAGTAACGAAGTTCTCAACAAGACCGCCTTTGGTATCGAGCTCACCAGCTGGTTGACTATTGACCTGCAATCCCGTTCAAAGCCTCGGCTGCGAATGGACACTGGCCTCTTCTCTGTTCTCTTGGTGGCAGTCAATCGCTGCATGGTCTCCATCCACTCACGATCATGCCAATCCACTTCCCTGTCCAACAAGTCACGGAGCTTTCCCATGACGTCCGGCGCCACGTTCACCGTCCTGTTCAATAGAGCCATGCTGTTTATACCCAGCCTGGTAAGTTCTTGCTGCACCAAATTGGATCGGACTAGCAGATCCAACGGAACGGGCTCGCCTCTGGCTAAAAGCTTTATCTCCGCGGCCGTCTCCACTGGAAGGTCAGGGTGTCCGGGTATAGGATGCCCCGACTTGTCTAACCACCTAGTAAGTGGCAGTTTGTCGCAGGTTTCTTTGTCCAGAAAGGAAAAATCGTCTTTGATTTCTGATTGGTTGGCCTGCTTCTCCTCGAGGCGCTCATAAAATTCTGTCTTTTTACTGAGGCTATCTGCGTTCTGGGGCTTGTCACGGGTACGGTGCTCTATGATCATGTGGTATCCATCCAGGCGCACGATCGAACGACCAATATAACTTTGGTCCATCGAATAGGTTTTCAGCCAGGCAAGGGCACGATTATCCACACGTAAGTTGAAGGGAGCACTCCCTAAGTAGGCCCTGTATTTTTCCACGAAAGTGATCACCGCAAACATCTCCGCTTTTGGTGCGCCGTACTTCATTTCAGTATCACTCAGGACTTTACTCCCGTAGGCTATCGGACAAAGAACCGTTCTCCCGTTCCACTCCTGCTCCTGGTGAAGTATGCCCGATATCGCAACCACTGATGCATCCGTGTCCAGCACGAACATCCCCTTTGCTGTTGGCATGCCGAGGACCGGTGCCTCGCAAAGTTCACGTTTGATGATCTCAAATGAAACTTGTGCCTCATCAGTCCAAGTGAACTTTTTGCCCTTGTTTCTCATCAACCGCTGCATGGGGTATATTTTGTCAGCATACCCCTTGATGAACTCTCGATAATAATTAGCGAATCCCAAAAAACTCATCAGCTGTGTATCTGTTTTAGGTGCCTTCCAGGTCAGCACCGCTTCAACCGCTTCGGGATCTGGTCTCACTCCATGTTTGTCCACCAGGCGGCCCAGATACTTTATGGAATCCCTGAGGATTTCACACTTAGAGGGTTTACATTTCAGACCCGCCTGCTTCATACAATAAAACACCTCCTCCAACCTCTCTATGTGGTCTTCTAAGGTTGGTGTTGCAATCACGACATCATCGAGATAACACATGATGAGATTCCCGTATTTCTTAGTGACGCTCGTGAGTGCCTGGGCCATCAGTCGCTGGAATGTGGCCGTCGCGTTGCACAATCCAAACGGCATCCTCTTCCACTGGAACAATCCCAGCTCGCACGCAAAGCCTGTTTTCTCTCGATCTTGCTTTCTGAGTGGCACTTGCCAGAACGCAGAGCCCAAATCCAACGTCGTGAAGAATTTCGCGTCTCCCAGCTTGGATAGGCTCTCATCGATGCGGGGAATCGGGTATGCGTCTTTTATAGTCACTGCGTTCAGATAACGGAAATCACAACAAAATCTGAGTTGTCCCCCTTTCTTTTTCGCCATGACCACGCCACAAGCCCACGGGGACTTCGATGGCTCAATCATGTCGTACTCCATTAACATCTCGATTTCCTTCCTACACGCTTCTGACTTGTTTGGGGTCATTCTTCTCGCCCCTTCCCTATGAGGTACCGAGCGCTCTTCTATCTCAATCTCGTGTTCTACAAAATTACAGCAACCTATGTCGGCCTTATGTTTCGAAAAAACGTCTGCGTTCCGACTTAGCACCGCTTTGAGCGAATCTAGTTCCTTGTCTGATATTTTACCCTTCAAATGTTCTATCTCAGGTAGGACTGGTTTATTCGCTGCCAACTCTGCTTCTTTCGGCCTCTCAGGAAAGTTGGAGCAACTATACAGCCCATCATCTGTTTCCGATTTCATTGAAAACAATTTCCTAGAAGATTTCAATTCATTCACTCTCCTCATCATACATTCTTGGTTCGCATGCAATGGATATTTAGTTACATCAAATTTTTCAAGTTCTCCACACTCTGAAAGTCTTTGTTCAGAGGCAAAGCGTAGCCAAGTTTCTTTCCCCTCTCTATTGTCACTGTTGTTGCTTCTGTGTTCAATAACACGCTCAGACACAGTCCGCTCTGAGTGAGTGAGAAGCTTCTTCCTAAAATAGCCGAGCTTTTACTGTTTGGATTTGGTACCAGACACAGCTGTCTGTCATTGCTGAGTTCATTCAAGTTCCTCATCCTAAACGTCGCTACTACGGCTTGGTTTGGTTTTAATCTAACTTTTTGATCCAGAAAAATTGGCACCTTGGCCTGGTTAATTAAGATCTTATTAAGGGGTCTCTTTTGATACTTTCTCTCAGGATCCTTGATCCTAATCAACCCGTCATTGAGATCAATCGTGGCATCAAAATTGCGCACGAAATCCTTTCCTAAGATGAACTGGTCTGATTCGTCCAAATTCTCCACTAATAAGAAGCTAATCCAAAGATGTCTTCCTCCGAGCTGCAGTGAAATGATCGGGGTTCGTCCAGTCACATAGATCGCTCCCTGATTGGCAGCTGCCAACCTGATGTTTGTCGGTATGAGATCCGACCTTTCGGAACCCATGTCGGTCCAAGTTTTGACTGGCATGACACTAACCACTGCTCCCGTGTCTAGCAGTCCCTTTACTGAAAGTTGCCTGCCTTGCACGTCCAGCACGTGTGCGGCCAGATCGGCCTCGCAACCTATATGCACCGCATCTTGTTCGAGCATCGCGTTGTGTCCGATTCGTCTAACCTTCAGCTCCTCTTGACCAATGTATATCCGGCAAATCTGATCGTTCGCATCAGTTATGTGAGCTTTCGTGTAGATATTGATGCCATCCACATTCATTAGGATTGGGTAAGGGCCATGGACATCGATATTATGTCCATCTACTTTCATCAGCCTCAGACCTCCCGTTGTGAGCAGCGCTCGCACTGCCCTGGAGTCCAGTTTGGGATCTTTCTCCTTCAGGTAGTCGGCATAGATGTCTAGGTGGACTAGTGTAATCTCAGATGGTTCACTCAAGTTCTTGACCACCTGGTGACCTGGAGATAATGGACATTATTTTCGTCCCCTCCTTCGTCATGCCGAAGGCTCTCCCAGATATAACGTTCAGTTTTAGTCCCTGTTTCCTGGGCTCGTCTTTGTCTTCTACTTTCGTCGTTTTACCCAGAATATTAAAACTTTCCAGAAGATCTGTGCTCTCCAGCTCCGACTTTACCCATTGCTCCACTTCTTTCGTGGCTAGGTCCTGTTTGACATTCTGCAGCGCTGTCCTTGCCGCCAGGCCGTAATCCACCTTGAGTGGGCTAGACGACTCTGCCCCCAGGTTCGAGGCTACCGCCTCGTCAGGCAGTGTCTTTACCTTCTTAGTCGTAAAGGTGCTCTTTGTCGTCTCCTTTCTCCGAGACTCAGCCTCGTTCATCAGACGTGCTCGACTGGCCTTGACACCCGAAAGCGCCTCTTCAAGGCGGGGATGTTTCGCGTCCGCCACTGCATCCCAAAATTGAGTACAATCCGACTTGAAGTGTCCCTCCAAATTACAGAAGAAACACCTCGGACCATATTTCATGATGAGCCCTCTGACGTACTCTTCGTGATCCTCGTCGGTCGCGTCGGCGTCCTCGAGGAAGTAGCCTATTGCCTTCATGTTCTGTTTGCATGCAGAACACGCGGAAACGTGATGGTCTATCGAACCACAATTCGCACACGACCTCCTCTTATCCATGTCATGGCGAGGTTTGTACCAACTGGAATTCGCACCAGTGTTTGTCCCGCTATAGTTGCCATAATTGCTGTAACGGTTTTGCGCCCTCGGTTTTATGAGTAAATACTCGCGTGACTTCATCGGGCGTGGGTACCTGGTCAAGTGACAGGGTGAAGTGTGTGGCCAACATGGTCTTCAACTCCTCACTCCTTACTCCGTCCATGAACTTCGAAGCAATCGCCAAGTTTCGCTCGAATATTCTCTCATCGGGATTGCTTCTCCTCCTAAGCAATTCAAGGTCGTCCAAAAATTTATCTATGGATTCGTCATCTCTTTGACGCCTCTTTTCGAACTTCACCATAGCCTGGTGCCCTTGTACTCCAGAGCCGAAACGATTCAGCAGGATGTCGAATATCTTGCGAGCGCTGTCTCTCTCATTGGCTCTTTTCGCCATTACACAACTTAGTGCAGTACCCTCCAGGTTGCTCGTTAGCGCGCTGCACTCTTGTTTCTAGGAGAGACTCTCTTCCTCAAAGGGTAACTTCATCACCTCTATCCAAGTATCAATGCAGCCGTCTGACTCGTCTTTATATGACTTCGGCTTTTTCAGTGTCCTTCTTGACCTTTCTCCTCTCTCGGTTGACTTCGAGAGTTTGGTGATAAATGTTTCGAGAGATCTGTTCAGAGGCTCAAACATCGAGGCATACATCGTTGTGTCATGTGAGACTGTAGTCAGATCTGGTACTGAACTGACTTGTGGCACAGTTGGCAACTTTGTCTCCGGGGTAGCATCTGCCTCCGGCGGGACTGGGTTCGTCCATCCAGGCCTCGACGGGGCTGCCCTTGGCCGCTCCTTGTTCCTAGGTTCGTAGTTCGTTCTCGAGCTTTGCTGGGCTCTGGCATTGCTGCCCGTACCATCTCCATCATTCGCATGGCGTGAGCGCTCCCCTGGGTTGGAACGATCCTGCCAATTGCTCCCATTCGGGATCGCGTCAAGCTTCCGCATCATTAAGTCAGACTTTGCATCTAACCTTTTCTCCAGGCTAGTCATCGTGTGGGCGTAGGTACTATCATGATCGTTCAACAATCGTTCGATCTCCCTGGTCATTCTAGCCTCTCTTTCGTATGACTCCTTGTTTGCCTGTGCCAGGCTCTCCGCCAGGCATTGATCGGTGTTGCGATTCAACTGAGCCTGATCAACCCTCGCCTGCGACTTCACGTGCGTTAGTTCATCTCTCAGTTTCTCTTGACCTTTGTGAGCTCTCTCATCAACCTGATCTATTCTTTTAGTCATGTCCCGTCTCAGTTCATCCAGACCATTCATTACGCCAGCGAACATGTCACTTATGTCGCCAGTGCCCCCAAATGACGGGGTTAGTCCCAAAGAAGATGAGGTCAACTGCGGCTGCAGCCTGGTGCTTGATGACGCACCGCCTTTTTGCTGGCTCATCGACGTCATCAATCTGTCGAACGTTGATGACGCTCCCATCGTTATCCCATCTGACATGGGCCTGGTCGGCGAGGCTGACGACGCCTTCCTGATCATGTCGTTCCTTGGGCACGGTGTGAAGTTCACATCCGGATGGGTTATCTCCGGGTAGTCATAACTGGAAGTTAAACCTTCAGTTGGTAGTGACGCCATGCGTTCATCGTACAAAGACTTCCAACTCTTCTTGGCCTTCGAACCCGGTTGTTCTTCACTCGGGCTTATACTCGACATCATCGCGTTGTTGCTCTGCTTGGCCAGAGATGAGTGGGTATTAGCCGAATGTGAATATTCTCTCCTCCACCTATGACTCTTGGTCTCCGATTTGGACATTCCCTTGAATAACACTTCCTCTCGCGGCTCGACCTCGGAACGCTCCGAGGTCTCCTCCGTCCTCTCAACTTCCTCCCGCTCGAGGTCCTGGCTCGGCTCAAAGTCGGGTCGAATGAGCGTCTGTTCTCCCTTGTCAAAGGGGTCCACAAGCGTTTCGCTCGCGGTTCCGGCTTCGGCGCTCCGCCTTTGATCGCCATTGAGGTTTTTCTCGCTCCTTAATTTCATTTCGCTCACTGAAAGATCAGGTTGACCATTAGTCGATGACTGGCTACGCCTAGTTTTAAATTTTCGCGTGCTGCCCTTGCTCAGCCTGGGAATCTTAGTAGTCAATCCTAACGAGTCCCTGCGCTGCATGCTTTGTGACAAAAAATAATATTCGTATGATTTAATGGCGATGCACACGTACCGCAAACAAGTTCAAGTTAAATTACTTAACGCTGCCTCTTCGATCTCGTAAGTATCAAGAGTGTCTCTTAGGTTTCTCAATGACAATCTTAGTGACTCAGCTAGAGTTACACACACAGGGCTTGCTCAGTATTGATATAATGCTAACTCAACCCTGTTGTATAGTATAACAGTATCACAAAATTTTCACAAGATATAATCAACACACAAAACACAATAGATAATCAGATAAGAATATCCTACAGGTGACAGCGACCTTTTGTCAGTATCAATTTATTGCCACACAATTTATCAAGTCACTGCTTTGTTGTTAAAATTAAACAATCTTTGATAAAAAGCAGTGATGATTCAGAAACAGATCAATAAAACTTAGTCTTAAAGAAAAAGACTTCCCTCAATCGGAACGATCCGAAAGAACAAAGCCCAGGACACAGTCTTCTCAAGTGGGTGTGTATTTGCCTAATACACCCACCGAGGTCTTCTTTTAGGTGCCCTGCGATTGCCCGAGCCTCCTATTAAGTAGCTCAAGGCAACCTCTGATCGAAAATTTCTAAAGTCTAAGAAAAAGCTCTCCCACACCCGGACTGCTCCAAGTGCACGAGAGGGAACAACTTTTCTTCTCAAGTGAGTGTGTATTTGCCTAATACACTCACCAAGGTCTTCCTTTATTTGTTCCCGGATTGCCCGAACTTTGCTATTAAGTAGCTCAAGGCAACCACACAGCCAAAACCACAATTAAAAAAAATTTTGTTTGGGTACTTGTGATACACCCGATCTAGAATCCAAAGTTGATCACAAATTTCCGGGTCAAAATGGGCTCTTATGATCCTAATAAGCACGCCCAATATCTTAATATGATTTTCATTAAATGGATATTTTCCGTTTCCCAAATTGCCACAGAAGGTTTCCTCAAGTTTCTAACAAGGAAGGTTGTTTAGAAGGTTTAAGACACTCCGGAGGGTTACTTCGGAGGGTTGTTAAGACACTTAGCCTACTTCGGAGGGTTACTTCGGAGGGTACCTTAATCACCCAAGTTACTTCGGAGGGTCCCCTTAAATTACCAAGGAGGGTCAATAAGATGCTCAATATGCTCCGGAGGGTTTTCAAATTTCTGAACTTCACCTAGAAGGGCCTTCAATTAACTTCAGGAAGCGTCAAAACAAGCTAAATTCTCTATGGGGGGCTGTCTTAACTTCTTTGGATGATCTCGTGGAAATTTTCCACTAAGGAGGGTTGCTAAGGGGTTTAGCTGACTCCGGAGGGTTACCTCGGAGGGTGCCCCAAAAATCAAGAAAAAAGGTTATGTTTCCCCGATAAAGTCTCCCAAAGCGGCCCACCTGTCCTAAAATTAGGTTGGCTGAAACGGTCAACCTTCCCAGTAGGATAAAAAGTTGTTTTGATACAATTTTCTGCCGCTCGGAGGGTTATCTGTGATTTGGACCCTCCAAACCATTCTAAAAAATTTTTCTTTTCCGTAATTATCAACCCAAAAACGGTTGCAGTCCGGAAAAGTGGTCCAAAACGTCGACTTATGGTACCAAAATTATCCCGATCGGTTGGCTAGTCTTTGAGAAATTGCCAAAAACGTGTTTGTCCAAATGGCCTTTTTTCACCACCTATATAGGTTCTGAGAAACTTTTTCCGCAATTCCTATAAAAAGTGCCTAAAAATAATTGAAACGAGCGTAGTAGCCCTGTACAACACTGGAATAGTGCAAAAAACCGGATCAAAATTGGTTTGGAGACAAAAAATTGGCCAATAACTATCAAAATTGGACCCTCTGATTCCTTCCTTTTCCAATCCTTAAGTCGTTAGCTCTATCTACGGAGCTAATCGGAGGGTTACTCAAAAATTTTCCTGTCAGCCGAGCACTTTATGCTAGCACGCTCCTAACACAAAAAATTTTATTGCTCTAACTCTAAAAACTCAAAAACTCGATCCCCAAAACAGATTGACAAAATTCATAAAATTATCGAAATTTTGATCGAAATTTTTTTTTTTCAACTTCTACTGAGTATTCTCTCACGCGGTTTCTTTAGTTAGGGGGATCAAACTACGTAGCTACTCCCCATGTAAAAGCTTTTTGCTGTTCGGAAAAGCTCGGATATCCAAAAATTTGGGGGTCTACAGTTTGGTCGAGAATCGATAATTTTCGACAAAATTGGGTGTATCTTGGGTCTAATTAGGAGATAAGTAATTGTAATAAGGATAATAACCTATTAGTAGTCGTTAACGAATAGTACTATACCCTCCTTTGCACCAAAACACCCGAATTAAGACCCTTAACTCGGAAATTTGTAATCGATGGAGGGTACAATCGGACCGCGCCAATCGTGCCCCCCCCCACAACTTAAGTTTTGATGAAATAGTACCCGAATGATACCAAAATTGTTTCAACGATACCCAACAGTCGTTTTGGATGTTGTCCCCGATGTCCTTGTTGAGTGTGGAACACGTCGGTCAGCTTGCCACTCTACTCTCCGGCCACCGGCAAAATCACAATTAACGTGCTTAAATACTCAAATTACACTCAAGGGAGGGTATCCAACCCTTCACCAAAACACAAAATCTTTCTATCAGAAACGATATAAATCAATCTGAAACAACAAAAAATAGGAAGGTCAGATCACATCTCGTCCGGAAATAACATATAAACTGTCACTTTACATTTTTTACTGTTTTTGGTCTTTTTTGGATTTTTTTTACTGTTTTTTGTACTTTTTTGTTTTCAAATAAATTTGTTTTTGGCTTTTTCTTGGTTATACACTATTTTTGTTTGGTTTTACGCTTTCTCTTTAATTGTTTTTGATCCCGGGACCTTGGGACAAGCGGGCTCATGACTTCCCACCTAACCCTCCGGCCCCCGGAACTTTCGGTGTTAACTAAGTTAAAAAGCTAAATAGTACTGGACGGAGGGTACGCACCTTCCCCCCAGTACAATAACGGTCATTAAGGCCTCTATCTCGGGCATACGCCCGGAGCGGAGGGTTCGTCGCTGAAACGCTTGCTGATCATGATGGTCTTATGCCTTTGACAGGCCTACCCAGGAGCGCCATAAAAACGTCTATGTAACATTCGCCCAAATACTACACAGCGACGGAGCGTAGAAAAAGTACCTATTAACGACTGGCAGGCGTCAGTTACTTTAATGCTACTCGTTTTTCACCGCCTCGACCTTGCCAGTTGATTTTCTGGTCTGTTTAGGGCTAAGTAAAAAGTTACTATTCTTAGGCCATCAGTCAAACGACTTTTGATCAGCTTTCGTTTACATGCGAACACAACCACATAGCTGAGTCTCGGATCCTCAGACTACGTGATTGCCATTAAAAACACGGCTCGAACAACCTCTTTTAATATGTTTTTGTGTGACAGTTCTATATTAAATCCATTGGAGATGGATTGACCCTTTCCTCTTTCTAGCTACTCATATTCTAAAATATCAAATTATACCGGTGTTAATTCAGACTTCTATGACATCCAAGTAGCTACAAAGTCAGTTATATATAGTCCCTTCACATAAAACAGTCTCTGGGGGACCAAGCCTCCGCTCCCGTAATCTTCCTGAGATAACGTCCTTTTTTCTTCCAATTTGTGGCACGGGAGGGTTCCGTGGAATATTCCTTCCCCACTGAAGCTTCCTTCTCCACTAATTTCCGCTGCTAAGAGTCTTATCGTTTGTTGTTGCCATGATAAGAGGCTTCGTGTTTTTCGTCTCTTGTGCGACCGTTTTCCACAATATTTGTCGTTGTTCTGCTTTTTCGTCGTTTTTCATCAAAATGGCCGTCTTTTTTGTATTTCTGAGAAATATCCACTCTTCAATCGAAATTTTGAAAACAAAAATTCTAGAATATTCCTACCCTCCCTCGCAATACTTTTTCGTTAATAAGGCCTTTATTCATTTTTCTTCGTGTCGCCGGAAGGTTGCGCTGTGTCAATCTGGCAGAATGGCACACCGAGACCCCTCCGGATTCTCGAATCCGGGGAAATAAGGCTCTTATTCTCCTTCCGGAATGCTGGTTTTCCACCCTTCACCGTTGTTCGCAACGGCCTTGCAACTATTGTAGCGACACAATAGTTGCAACTCGGAGCGTCTCTGCTACTTCTGCAATTTGTTGTTGTTTCTCAATCACAATATCCGTTGTTAACGTTATCGCAACTAATGTTGTTGAGTTTTTCTTCCAGTTTTTCTGCCAAAATGGCCGTTTCTGACGTTTCTCAGAAACAAGACGTCATACTTCGATTTTTTGAAAATTTGGAACACCAGAATATTCTACACTTCACCGTTTGGCCAATCGTTCCAATAACGCTTTTATTCCTTATAAATCGCCAATTCGGAAGGTTCGCTGCTAAAAACTCGAATCTGCTGGATCTGTATTTTGGTCCATTCTGGTCGAATGTCACATACTCCCTGGACAGTCCGGTCAATGTCCTCATAAAATCTCGCAATGTTCCTAAAATAGGTACAGTGTCATCGAACAGATTTTACAATTTACAAAATGCACGAAATTACTTTTATCTGCGTCATATCGACTCACTGCAGAATATAAATGGTATGATATTACATCACTATAGCCTTCAAATTCTTTCATTAATCTGCACATTGAGGATTTGACCTAAGATAAAAACATAATTTCCGACTTCCAATGTCAATGTCTTGATTAAAAACCTTTTTCTCCTAGATTTAAAAGGTGTTGGTTTGCAGGACAGTCCTGCCAACCAACAAGCTAAAATTATCCTACTATGCTTCTTCCCTTCAGAAATCTTGCTTGTTTTTGTCCTGAATATTAAAACTAAGAAAATCTGTGGTTAGAAAGAACAATGAAACAATCTCCCTCTTCGAGAGATTACACAAGCCTTTCACATCACCACAAAGTGATCAGTTCTCCTAGTTGATTAAAAACAGTCATGCAGGCTGGAATATTTAAATATACTCTTCACTCAAGCCTTTCTAAATAAATAATAAGGGTCTCTAAAGCCACTCAGCTAAAATCAAAATGCAAATTGATAAATGCAACAAATTCTTTAATGTTCAAAACTCAACTAAATGTTCAGTTTTCAATTACAACTTGGTTGCTTAGTTTCTCACTTGAGTTTTTTCACACACATAAAACAATTCTGAGTTATAACTTTTTTTTTCATCACTCCTTTGTTTTCTTCTTTTTTCGTCGTTTAGAAGTTCTAAAACTTCTAAATTCTTCTAATTTCGTCTCTTTTTGCATCTCGTTTTTCGGCCATTCGTCAATGTTCCATCTCTTCCTCCTGTGATACTGACTCTGCACTTTGAGTTTCTGTGTCTTGCAACACATCATTAGCGATCCTGACGCTGTTGGAAGCAGTCCTCCAACACTTCTGCTCTTCTACCCTCCGTTTGCAACAAGGTAGGGGATCCACGTTAGATTCTCTGTTCCTGCAGAAGCTGTTGTGGAGACACAACGTCACATTTCTCTCCAAATCTTCCTTCAACATCTCTGCCTTCTCCTTTCCCTTACGTTCACTTGTCCTGGAAATTCTTTTCACAGCGGTGGTCACTGCATTCCGATGAGTCACGAGAGCTCGCTTGAAAGCTCCTGCTCCAATGTCCAGCTGATATTCACTGTACGCTCTGCCGTGCTTCGACATATGCTTCTTAGCATATTCGTACAACCATGCAGTCATGTTAGCTCTGAACCATGGCATCAATCGTCTCCTTGCCCATATATTCTTCACTTCCATCGGAATGTTTAGAATCTTGCACATTGTCTCAAAAAGATCTAAATCTTTTAGACAATCTAATTTCCGCAACTGTTCTCTCGTCGGTGCCTCCTGTCTATTGTTTTCTTTCACATGAGCTTCCAGCCATCGTATCGCCATCATAACTCCCACTATCACTATTGTTATGGGCTGTGATGAGTCTGGTTAACCCATGGAGAGCAGCTCTCCAGAGTCCCAGATCAACACCAGATTACTACGCTTGGGATACCACCAGGTCTGCAGCAAGCAATGGCAGGGAAACTCGTCATGTGTCAACATGATGTTCCTCCAATTGCGGTTTCCCGAAGCTTCCAGTAATGGTTCCACTTCCATCATCACTCGGTGGACTTCATCATTCTCGTCTACTGTATTGTAATCCGTAACGGTTGATCCTCTCTGTTTCTGTCTCTCAAAGTCACTGAAGTTCCCAATCACGTATCCCATGATCTTCCTTCCCAGTATCGATTCCAACTCCTCCTTTGTTCTCTCTGGAACTGCTGAGAACATCTTACATAGCAACTCGTAAGATTTTTCGGACATTCTCGTTAGTCTCACACACTTTGGCACTGAGAAGGCTTGATCCACGATCGTTCTCGTACTCTTTATATCCACAGCTACAAAATGCACCGGGTATCTGCTCTTGCACATTGGAGCCAATGTCGAGCCCACCAAATGTCGTGCTCCTGATGGTCTACAATAAGTCTCACTGTGTCTGATGTTCATTTCCGCCTCGATCGCTTCCCTCCATTTTCCTATCGGTTTGCAGAACTCCTGGAATACTTCTACACTGATGGCAGTGACCATCTCATGTCTCTGTTCTAGATTCAATAGTGACTCTAAAGAACTAAACATGCTGTAGAATCCTAGTGCAGTCACTAGATTCACCTCGGTTCCTCTATGACAATCCACTATCAGTTCCGTTTCCGTTCTTGCTTTCATCACTACTTTTCCAAACAATTGTTGTTTCCAAACAATCGAACAATCGTTTCCAAACAATTTCTTAGCCTAATTGTTGTGATAAACTTATTAAATAGATTTCTTTGTTCAAATTTACCGCTTGTGTGTTTTCATATCATATGCGCGCTGGGCTTTCCTCTTCTGGTTATCTTGCTAAATCTCGCCGTCCCAGCCGTAGGCGAGTGAAGTTTCCCTGGCGTAACTAGACGCAAGAAGGAGTGAGCTGGTGAATCGACCTCCAAATTGACGTCAGGTTGTACCACTCCTTTCTTTTTTTTCTTCTTTTTTTTTCATCGCCTTTGCCTCAGCAATTTTAAACCCTAAGTGAAAGTATTCATAAATCACCCCAAGGAGCTTCCTTTCTCGCCCCAGTTGTCTGTGTTTCAGGTTGATGCCGCGATTCCAGGCAAGACGCATCCCTGAGTTCTCACAGAATTTAGTTATCGGGACTTCAAGGACCAAATATATCAAACCAGCTCTAGTAAAATCAACAATTCACTCCTACCGCGGCGCAACGCTTCATGATCTGTTTGAAACAGTTTTACAATACAGACCAAAGCGCCTAAATACAGTAACAATAGTTGTTGGATACAATGACTACAGGCTGCATCCACAAGAATTAGAACAGCAGTGGAAAAACTTGATTAACCTCGTCACTAACAAGTTTCAGCCCAAGACACTGATCATCCCCAAAACAATTCAGAACTGTAATAATTCCGCAGTAAACCGCAAAATTTATATTCATAATCATGTGCTGTTTAATTTGATAAATAGATTTGTACACCCCCATACATTTATTGTTTCGCCTAACCTCAACCTAAATCTAACCCCTCAAATGTTCTGCCGTTATGGAATCCATTTCTCGTTCTACGGTAATGATTTCTTTACAAATTTTCTTGCAAATTTAATCGATAAATTCTCTCGCTAACTTGACACCGCCGTCCTTCCTAAAATGGCTACTCAAACACACTGCCTTATTTGTAAAAGCAGCCTGCGAGTCGGAGGTGTTTGGTGCTTCACATGCCCAGGCTACATGCATGTAAAATGCAGCGGCCTAGCCCGCAGCAGTGATCACTATGACGATTTCAGTTGTCATCGCTGCACCTCCCAATTTCATTCAGCTAACGACAAGCATGAATGCAATCCCCCTACCCTAGCTACAACCACGCTCCCCCAAATGCACCCTCACCCTTCCACTGCCATACACTCACAAAACTAAGGAGAGTCTTCCACTATAGAACCCAGAACAATACAAGACCCATGGTCAAACCCATGTCCAGAACTAATAGAAACCACCAGGAAAATATACACCGAATTGGTCCACTGGAAACCGGTCTTTATGATCTTGTCAAAAAATAAAGTTGGTTATAACTTAAATGAAACCCTCAATAGAACTTTGAACAGCCTAATAGGAAACAACGAGAATACCTTCGCAATGCACGCAGCAATGATTTTTCCACACTTATTACTGTGCAAAACAAAGTCCGAAATTGATGGATCTTTATCCAAAACAGTAGCAAGGCGACTTAAGCAATGGCAAGACGGAGACCTGGATGGACTATATAACGAAGGAAAAGCGCTGCAAATGCGCTTGTTGAAAGGAAGTAGAAGAAAAATTGAAACTGAAGCACAACAGTTCAACAAACTAATGAACACTGGAAAAATATCAAGCGCAATTGCAAAACTAACAGACACATCTAAAGGCATTCTTTGGCTCGACGAGATTGTCAAAGGTAAGACAGTTGAACAGACTCTCATAGAGAAACACCCACCATCTGAACCAATTAATGAGAACTATATTACACCAGTCTCAAACGAAACAATTCCATTCCATTCCATCCATCGATATTTGATCAGATAAACGGTCAACATATCAAGAAGGCAGCCATGAGAACGCACGGATCGCATGGACCATCTGGCCTCGATGCGAATGAATGGAGACGTATTCTAACACACTTCGGGCAACAATCAGTTGAAATTTCAAAAACAATTGCTAAAATTGCCAAACAATTGGCCACAGAAGAACTAAATACGGAACTAATGGAACCATATAACGCATGCAGATTAATACCCTTAGATAAGAATCCAGGGGTAAGACCCATAGGCATAAGAGAAGTTATGCGTAGGATAATAGGGCGAATAATAACTAAATGCCTAAAAAACGAACTCATGTCGCTCGGTTCAAACTACCAACTCTGCGTAGGACAAAAATGTGGCATTGAATATGCAATCCACACGCTAAGAGATCAATACAGCAAAACTTCCGACGATGCTGTTTTACTGATAGATGCCGAAAACGTTTTCAACTCGCTGAACCGAAAACTGGCATTAAAAAACATCGAAAATACCTGCCCTTCCCTTTTAACAGCGATTAAGAACTCCTACTCCAATCCATCTAAACTATTCGTTAACAAAAAAACAATCTACTCTCAAGAAGGGACAACCCAGGGGGATCCACTAGCAATGGCCATGTACGGTCTAGCCAAAATACCCCTCAAAAAAACTCTTATCAGTAGACGATGTAACCCAGAAATGGTACGCAGACGACGGAAACGCAGTCGGTAAATTAAGCAATCTACGAACATTCCTCGATAAAATTGTATCATTGGGTAAATTTTTCGGCTACCACGTGAAAGCATCCAAATGCCAACTCAGTGTCAAAGATGAAAAACTCGGTGAAGCTCAGAAAATTTTCGCAAATACAGGAATCACTATAAAGGCAGGAGCCCGAGTGCTTGGTTCAGTTATAGGAACAGAATCTGAATGTAAAAAGTTCCTCGAATTTCAACAGAATGAGCAAATCAAAATTTTGAAAAAACTAACCAAAATTGCTAAAACCTCCCCTCAAAACGTTTATGCCTGCTATACTAAAGGAGTTCAAGAAAAGCTTTCATTTCTTGCCAGGACAACGCCTAACACTATGGAAAACTTAGAAATATGTGAAAATATTATCAAAGAACAATTATTATCTAACCTAGTCGGTAAAGACACTTCAAACCCCCAGTTCCGTGAGATATCTTCCTTACCCCTTAAAATGGGCGGACTTAACATCAAGCTGCCATCCGATCATGAAAGCTACCTAGAATGGTCTAAGGAAACATCACTGGTACTGGAATCTCAAGATCCTATTACAGCAGTAACACAGCAAGAAAAAATATGTACGAAAATCAAAAAACTGAAAACTGATAGAACAAATTGAAAAAAGACAAACCTCATTAACTCCTTAAATGAAACAGATAAATACGCAATCGACCTGGCCTCTGAAAAGGGAGCCTCTAACTGGCTCAATGCTCTACCACTGAGCAGATACAACTTCAACCTGAATAAATCAGAGTTCAGAGATGGTATTTACTTAAGATACGGATGGGAACCAACCAAAACCCCACTCACATGTGCATGTGGTGCTGATTTTAACTTGACACATGCGCTTCACTGTGCAAAGGGTGGTTACACACACATAAGACACAATGAAATCAGAGACACATTCGCCAACCTCATGAACGAGGTTTGCCATGACGTCGAGATTGAGCCGAAATTTCAGCCGTTGCAAGGCAAAAGCTTTGTCAACAATTCAACTACAACTGAAGATGAGGCACGACTTGACATTAAGGCAAACGGACTCTGGGATTCACGATTCAGCCGCGCTTTCTTTGATGTGAAAATTTTCAACCCCCATGCCAAAACATCGCGAAAACTGCAGAAGGATGCATACAAATACCACGAAACGCTTAAGAACTCCAAATATCAGCAAAGAATTTTAAACGTAGAGCAGAGTAGCTTCTGCCCGCTAATTTTTGGATGCACCGGTGGCGCTGCTCCAACAGCCACGCGGACGATGCAGCGATTGGCCGAAAAATTAAGTGAAAAAAGACAAGAAAGCTATCCAGAATCTATAAACTACATAAGAACTAAAATAAGCTTCGCGCTCCTGAGGAGCTCTATACTTTGTATAAGGGCGTGCAGATCGCTACGCAAAGTTCAATTTATCGACAACTCCATAAGCGCTATTATAGAGGAAGGACGGCTAAGATAAATTAACATTATGACGATGCATTTAATGCTGATTTATGACTTCATTGCTGATATATATGCATTTTTATATCGCTGGTATGGCCCTGTCCAGCTTGTGCACTCACCGTAACTAAACAGAAGGGCCCCTTTTGTAATTTAGTTTTTTTTTTAAATGAATAACAATACCGTCAATTGCTTGTGTTGTTTCTCTAGGGTCTTCACACAGTCCAAACCTCCACAAACGTGACCTTGCAGTCCACAGACTTCCGCCAGACAGCTACCAGGTTTGACCCAGCCTTCTGGTCCCCAGCCAGGCAACTCCACTTTATCTTCACCGTTGCTCCTAGAGGCTGTTATCATCACATTATATATGATGTTCAGGTCACGCAGGTTACAATCTGCGTTCAGCTCCCTCTGCACGTCTTGTGTCGCCCGTAATATCGAGTCAGCGTTGGGACTAGGGCACCATGATGGCCTCATCAATTCCCACACTGCCATCAAGCTCGTTCTCAGTAATTCTTTAGTGAGTCTCAGCTCCTTGTTTGAGAATATCCTGATTTCGTCTATCTTTCTCATGGGCTCTAACTCCTCGGAATCCGTCATATTCACCCTCATCGGTTTGCTTTGCTGCATATCCAGCAGTGCTAGCAAGAGTAAGGCTTTCGCTCGCTCATCGCCTTCCCTCAGCATCTTAACACAAGTCTTCAATACAGGTACTGAAATCATGAATCTAATGAAACAGAGAGCGTCTCTCCGCTTCGCACACGCTACTGCTGCTCCCTCTTGGATTATCAGATCCCTCAGGTTCGTCATAAGGAAAACCTTCTCTTCTTTTGACCTCTTCCTTTCTTCTGAATCATATTCTTCGCGAGTCAGTCCCATCATGCACCAGAAAAACCTCAGTTGTAACTCTGTTCTTACGTAAGGTACTGCCATGAGAGCGTGTATTCTTGGCGCAGTCCCTATCTCTTTCTCGAAGTACCGTAACACCACTGCTTTCCATGGAAGGCTCACCAACTGATCCATCGTTTCTGCCTGTATCTCAGACGACGCTAAAGTCCCGTACGCCTTCTGCTTGAGGATGGTGCCTTGCAACATTGTCTCCAGATAACCCTCCATGGCACTCTTGTCTTCCAGAGCTATCACATACCCTCTAGCCGAGTTTCGGTACTCCAACATCTCCATGTATCCACCGGCGGGTTCATCTATCGACACAGCCTCCGATACTGTCAGTCGGTTATACTCTACTGGTACTAGTTGTCCTGCGACACTTCCCTTTCCGTGATTCATGGGATATGGCTTAAAGTCTTTCATTGTGCTCTCTCCACATTGGCTGAGTATTTCCATTTCTAAGGTTGCTCCAGTTAGAGTGCGGTCACTCCTTTTGTCTCCTTTTGGATTTATAACCTGTTGGCTTTATTCCCGCCATGAGAATGGGTGGCACCATCGTTATATCAGTCAACATTTTATCTGTGCCAGGCAATTGATAATCACCTTGTCCCAAATCCATGACCTCTTCGACTCGTTTCCTTTTCGCTGAATTGACAGCTTTCATCGTTATCTCCGAATCCACCTTCGTCTTTCCTACTCTCCTCGGCATCACTCTTCATTTTCATCGCGTTGATCTTATCAATCACCAATTTCGATCGCATCGTTCCTCTCCTGGTTCTTGACAGATACACTACCTCTTCTTTATCGTCCTGCGGTGTCATCTTGATGGGAGAATTCGCTTCACTTTCATCAGTGGCTGAGTCAATCAACAACTCACTCAATCTCCCTTCACACTCATCAAGCTTGTCAAGGACTTCCCGCATCAAGGGTCGGTTGAGACCTGTTTTCAGAATGGACTGGGTCCCATAGCTCTGAACCACTGTCCAGATTTCTTCCATGAACGCCATTCTGTCCAATCTGCATCCCGTCCTACTTTCATGGTCTCGGTGATGTATTTCCCATTCTTCTTCGGGCAAGGTTCCCAAGAAAGGTACTCTGGCTGAGCCCTCTATTCTTCTTCTTCTAGGCGATTCCATGAGGATTCTTGGTTCGTTATTTCTTGAATTGCCAGGAGAGCTGCTCTCCGGCAAATCCCGTTTCATTTCCATAAAGGCTGACGGAGGCTCCAGTGTCGAAATGCCTTCATCCGCTGGCTCAGTCGTCTCTAACGTATCCGCGTTGTTCTCAAGATCACTGAAGATATTGAAATCCAGGCTGGACACTCCTCCTGTCGATGCCCTGTCGTCTTTCCTACCAGCTTGACTTGCATCTTGTTGCATGGGTTCTTCGGTTTGATGGCTTCCTCCCTGTCCGTCATCTCCTTCCGACATATCCTTCTTTGAGCTCGAGGGTCCTTGCTTATCATAGTCGGTTCCTTCCAGATACTTCGGTATGATCAATGTACCGGCCGATCTATCTTCCTCTTCTCCATGGACCACTCTGATTTCCTCGCAGCCGAAGGGTGCTAGGAAGGTTCTCGTTCGCAGCGTTCCTACTCCCGTCAACTCCGGCTTCACACTAGTCAGGATCAAAAAGGCCTCAGGCAGTTCGGTCCTGCCTCTCATTTTCATAGGCGTTAAGCCCAATCCCGCCCATTCCTCGTCAAATCTTCCAGGCTTGGGAGTCGCGGCGTTGCTTATTCGCCTTCTCGTCGCTTGATCCGTATAGGCAAATCGTGTGTACTGTAACACGGCGGCATTTCTCCCTACAAAGTATGTATCTATCGTTGCTACGAAATTCCCTATTCTCATTTCATTGGTTTCGAATGCTCTCAACCTAGGAGTTTGTACCACGGAGACTGCTCCGAGCAACATCCTTCTTATCAGAGGGAATTCAGGGATTGCCTCCGGCAGCTTCTCGTAATCACCCCAGTCTTTCGTCTCTTCTCTCACTTTATGATATGCTGCAGTGAGACGAGGCACTCTGGTTATCTCACCATTCGTTTTATCAAAGGGTCTCAGATTCCAAAGCTTCGGAAACACCTCGATGTGTCCTCTTTCTACTTCTCCCATGCAATCACGGAAGTGATCGTCAAAATAGATGACTGTCATCTCTGGCTCTGATATTTTCGCAAATAACATATCTTCACTCATGAGCTCCCGCATAGTGTGCTGCTCACACCAGTTCAGTGCACTACCGTCCACTGCTGATATGAGGTTCAGGTGCAGCACCGACCTCCTATACGCCTCCACCTTAACGTCAGGGAACGCGAACGTGACTGCTGGTCCATATATCACTGTCACAAACTCCGTGACTCCTCAGATCAGTGCTAAGGGATCGGTTCTGATAGCCAAGCTCAGATCGGTTAACAGGGGCATGCCTCCAACATGTCGTCTAACATCTTCTTCTCTTTCGATAGTCTCATCTTCTCCCGTTCCAAAGCGATTTTGTTGTAAGAGATTTTGGATAAGAGTGTGTCTCAGGTCTCTTATCTTATTCCACGAGTCCGTGGATTTCTTCATATTTAAATTCCTCACTCTCTCTCATCTGCTCTGGACAACGTGTCAATTTCATTAGTCCTCCCAAGTTTCCGTGGGTAATCGCAATCAGTGTTAGAAGCCCATCTAACCACAGGTTCTGGATTCCTTCGGTGAGCAGCATCGCCGGTCCTTTCACAAAACTCTCTGCTCCAAACGTCACGAACAGGGCTAGTAGTTCCACTATTGACACTTCCACTACTGCTTGGAGGAATTCCTTAATCAATTAATGAGAGACTTTCGGGTAGACTTTTGCCAAGAAGGACGCGGTCCATCCGGCTCCCAACCCTTCCAGCATGCTGTCTGTCCGTTCGAAGCCTTCCTCTCCTTTCAGTTCCTGGGTCCAGAAGGTTTCCAGGGTAATCTGACACATTCTGTTTACAAATTCAGCGGTCTTTTCTTAGGCATTTTCCGCCAGGTTCACCTCCTTTAACAAGTAGGCATGGATCTTCGTGATCATCACAGGGCCTTGCTAAAAAGCATCTGCACCCAATGCCGCTACTCGAGGATTTAGGTGTAGCCACTGGTTGGCTTTCGGCTTGGTTCTCAAAACCATCGCCTCCAAATGAGCTCTAGTCTCTAGTGAAATTTTCCTTCTCGTGTTTTCACCTGTCACTTTCATTGCTCGGAACCATAAGTCGTTGGACATCGCTATGATCACTCGATGGTCGTCGTCTATTCACGGCTTAAGCTTGAGTTGTCGACTGAAATTGGACAGTTCCAACCCCAGCACTTCATCCAACACCAACATGTGCAGCGCATGGTCCTTGAATCCTCTCATCGCGCTCGAGATATCTGACCACACTGCAGGTAGTTCCGCCCTGAGTGGCCTCAGGTTCTCCATCTCTATCATGCGATTTGGGGCAGATATGATCACAAAATGTTTTCTTTCCGAAAGCAAGGTCACAATCGCATACACGAATTTCAGTCCATCCGGGAGATGCGCATACCCCGAAGACAACGCGAACACTACTCTCGGGGTCACTTTGGTGAACGACCCCTCCTTCGTCGCATCCACCACTTCACCCATCGACTCAAGGATATCTTTTATCGCTGGCCACACAGCATTCTCTGCCGTTGTAGGATCTCTGAGTCTGCTCAGAAAACCTCTACTGTGTAGATGGTCATTGATGCCAGCAAACACGATCGTAATTGGGTTCTTGTCCGTCTGCCTTTGTACCCCTATAGCCAGAGATACCGATTGCAGTAGGTCCAGATCGACCGCTGCCAACATTATAACGTCCGGCAAAAACAGAGACTTGGAGGTATACACGAACTCTGAATTCGCTACTATCATGATCTTGGCCTTCCTCATTTCTGCTTCGTCATAGGCGGCGAAGATGGTCTCATCTTTCTTTATCGCTTTCAACCCGATGTATCCTTGGACATCACCATCTTGATTCACTAGTTTCGGGTATATTCTTTCCTTTACATGACCTGAGGGTGAGCTCACCTACCTGAACATCTTCACATGTTGTCCGATCGGCGCCCTTGTCACTAGAAATCTTCCAGGTCTCTCTTCTCAATTCCCTTCATCATGATTCAACCTCACATCTTGCAATGGTCTCGCGTTCACTGGTCCCATTGTGTTGTTAGAGGGCAGTCCCTCTAGGTCAGCAAATCTCAAGGCCGTCGTGGAGCTGAAATTTATGCTAGCGGCTATCAACCAGTCTACGCCGGTTATCGAGTACAGTCTGCTGACGGATAGCGTCGCTCCATTCAGCATCCTCCTTGCCTCTTCGATGAAGCTTACCCTCTGGAGATCCAGCTTCATTAGTTTGTCTTTATATACATGCCAGGAAGATGGTATGGGTCTTGACCACATCATCGAGCCTGTGCCCGGGCGTCTCTCCTCTCGACTGGTACTTGTCGTCTCCGATCTCGTGTCCGATCTAGACGTGTTGGCTGTCTCTTCGATTGGGTTGACAGGTCCCATTCTTCTCCTAGGATGGATGGTCCTCCTCATCGGCGCTTCTCCCAATCGATCCTGTACGTCTGTCCTTTGACCTGGTTCGCTGGAGCTCTGTTGCCTGTAGTTCGTGACGGCAGGGACCGTCCCCAAGCGTGTTTCCAGTCTAGGAGGCACAAAGGTGGTAATCACCGCATCATTCGCTGTTCCTTCTTACTTCAGCACTCCTGTGTCAAAGAGTTCCGCCTCTAGTTCATCCAACCGCTCTTGGAAGACTCGATTCAACCAAGCCTGTCCTTCGATGTTATCGAAGTGGATGCCGTTCGTGGTCAGTCTGGCCTGATCCATAGCTCTCAACTCATGTTCGATGTCCATGAGGATCATTCTTCCGGCATTCCGACTTGCGAGATTCCTCAAGATGTTATTCCACCTGACGACTCCTTCGTTGTGCCTTCTTCCTGCTGCTGTCAAGCTCCTCGTGTTCATTGGCACAGTGCAAACAGTCAGTACCGCGCAATTGAATTTCTGCCAGAGGGTAGTAAACAAGCACACCATCATTGATTCCCATAGTGCTTCCTGCTCATCCGAACCTCTGGAGATGTCATTCGTTCCAACCAGGATCATCACATTGGGGATCCTCCCTGGATTCATTAGTTCCACCATTCGATATAAATGGGCTATCGTCGCGCCTCCGAAGGCCATCACGGTAGTGACCCAAGAGGTCCTCAAATTCGATAGTACTCTGACCAAGCTGTCTCCCAGCATCAGATGTGATGTCCCCAGTGGCGGTTGCTGCAGGTTTACTGCCGGGTTCCAAGTCGCTCGATTGAAGCAAGCTCTCGGATCTGTCTCCGGAACTCCCGTAAAATTATATCTCAAATGATTGTTCTTTCGTACGTCTATTACACGAGACACTTTCTTCGCTGGCATCTTCTGTATTCTTCTCTCTGGGGCTTTCGAGCTGCCCATGAGTGGCGTCAAGTCACTTATCCCCCGACTGATCACGGTCTGGGAGAGTCGTACTCTGCCCGTGTCGTCGATCGTTACATAGGGTGCAGTCACCACCCCGGAACCTGGCGCATTCTTGTTGGCGACCAGTCGTCCAGCTGTCTCTATCAGCTTCCTCAACGTTTGTTCCACGACGGGGTCACCCAAGGTGTCACCAGGGTCCGGGATAGTCACTCGATCTGTCGCTGTCGGGAGCCGTGTCTCCGTTGTCTGACTCATTTCTCGAGGCATCAAGAGCTCCATCGGGGACTGCCCACGAGGAATACTCCTTGCAGGCAACACTTTTCCACGGCCGTTGTCAACGCCATCTGTTCCGATCGCTCCTTGTAGTCCTGCCTCAAGCGCTCAATTTCTTGACCCTGCTTTTTGTTGCAGTCTTCGAACAATCTTTTCCACATGTCCCGATCTTCCTCCGTAATGAGCATGGTTTTGGTCATCTCGTCCAGCTCCCTTTTCGTCCTTTCCAGTTCATCCTTCTTCCCATCCAGATCTTGCATGGTTTGGTTCGTCTGAACCTTTTGTCCCACTTTCGCCCTCTTTGGTGGCACAGCTGCTCTCAGTGGTGAACCAGACGAGGCAGCCTCGCTGTTCATCTCCTGATGCATTCTCTTCAGCCCAGGTTTGGGCTTGGAGGGCATAGGCGTTTCACCTGGTTGGTAAGTCCTAGAACTTCCCAATCCAGGCTCATTCGCCAAGTCACTCCATGAGAGAGCCCCGTTTCTCCACCTCATCACTCTCATGTTCGGGCGGTCTATAACTCCCCTCTCTCCATATGCTGCCATCAACAGGACTTCCGTGGGGCGGTCCCCACGGTTCTCATGCCCCAAGATGTTGATCAGGGCGGTCAGCAACATGAATACCTCTGGGTCCTCCAGAGCAAAGTCTCGATCCATCAGCCGAAGATAGATAGCATCTATCATCGGTCCTACATATGCCTCTGCCAGGTCCATCAATTCATCCAAGTTGAAATTATCCATTCTGTTCTTCAAGTTCGATTCGATTTGATTCAAAGGTTTGACTCATGTGAGTGATTAAATGATCAATCAGGATCTAGAAAAGAAGTCACAAATATCACACTTGTCAGTTTCACCTTAACAGATATCGTTAAAATTTACTTAAAAACAGTTCAGATAAAAAGATATTTATCCTAAAATTTATTAAAATCAATTGGTCTCTAAAATTTTGGAATTTGACCTAAGATTGGACAGTCCAAAATTTGGATCTCTTCATAAGATCGTCATTCAATTGTTCATGGTCACTAACTACTTTTTACCCAAGAGCTTAATAACATAACACATAACATAACATAACACACATATCAGATATTACATACTACTTAGTCTTTAGCCTAACACCCTCTCGCACGTCACTCAGCCTATACTTAAGTAATATTTCTTATGTAAATACACTTGTATATTAGTATCAGAAAATATCACGTGTACAAGCGCGTACAATTCCCAAGGATGCAGTCGTCCTCTGTTCGGATCGTACACTGGAAGCGAGAGCTCCTTCACGTCCATTTCCACGAGGAAGTCCCTCAACCTTGTCAAGGACAAGACTAGGTTCTCTGGGTCCACGTCGTTACCAAGAAGCATAGGTAATTTCCCGGTATCTGTGACGCCGCCGGAGGTAAGGCCGCTACGCCCCCTATCCCTGGTCTTTGCTTCCAAAGGAATTCCACATTTTTGTGTTCTCTCTTAAAATCTGCCGCTAACGCTGTCCTAAAACTCATGTCTGCTGTGATTGCTATCGCACATGTTCTATTTGTGAGTATGAAATCACTGTCTGTTAGTTTTATGTTACTTGAATATTCATTTGGTAAGTTAAAATATGACTCAACTACCCTCCCTATTTTAGGTTTCTTAGGTTCTTCGCCTGTTTCTGCTTCTAAGTCTCCTGTTTCTCTTGCTACTCTTAATTTTTTTATTAACAAGTTTTCAGTGTGGGTAAGTCCTACCCCCACTCCCCGGACAAAAATATCCATCGACGTCCCTGTCGATCGCATACCGGGTATCAAGTCGAGGTTAGAAGCTGGGATGAGTAGTTGTCCTTTCTGGGCCGCCCAGGAAGGATCATCTCGTTCGGTCTTGATGTATTTCATGCTTTCACGATCTACGTCTTGAATCGTGACGCTGGTCTCCTCTGTGTCCGACGTCATTTCGTTCAGCCATTCTAAGACACGCAGATTCGTCAAGTCTTGTTCATATGACTGCTGTTGCTCGTCGTCGAATTCTACCTCGGGTTTCGACCGGTCGTCGACCCACTCATCGTCGTGATCATCGACTATGTCAATGTCTTGTGACACAGTTATTTCTTCTAGCCCCACCACTTCTTCCACTATCTTCTTCAGATCTACACCTCTCTGTCCAGATCCCTTGCCCGAGTTTCCGCTAGTAGTGTGTGGTTCGCTAGTTCGGACAGTTCTGATCCCGAGCTCGAGTTCCTGTCTGAATAGCTGTCAATTCCTGAGTTTTGGGAATTGTCATCTGTTGAAGAGTTTGTGGAGTTTGTGATGGAGTCTGCACGCTTCCTCCAGATCATGTCTGTGCTTTCTTCGCATCCATCTGAACTCCCCGGACAAAACCTTGTTCTACAGGTCCTGTTTCTCATCAGGAATTTTTTCATCTATATCAGACTCCCTGGACAAACTTTCTTGTCCCGGGTGTTGATCTTGTGCTCGCTGGTTCTTCTCATCATTCGTCTCCCCGGACAAACAATCTTGCAGCAGGTTTTGTTCTACCTTCTCACCTTTTTTATCCTGGTCCACAAAGGTGACGGTTTTCCTTCGCGTACTGCTCCTCTGTTCTTTCCGTCCGTAAGAAGTACTGGTTAAAATCTCGTGTGGTATTGAGGATACTAGTTGCTGAACTATTGTCCTACAATCCCTCTCGTTCTCTTCGTGTTGTCGTCTGGACGGCATGATCTTCACCTTCTTCCTAACTGTTAGCGATGCCACTGCTGCTGTCCACTCGGGGTCATCTCTGGTCACTTCTCTTTCTAACAATCCACCCAGCATCCGCATCATTTGCCGTGTGACCTGCACCGTTTTATCCAATAATGAGAGGCTGTTTATGTTCATGCGAGAGAGTTCTTGCTGGACCAGATTCGAGCGCAGCAACAGATCCAAGTGGACCGGGTCCTCCTTGGATAGGTTATTTATCTCGGCTGCTTTCTCTACAGGTAACTCAGGATGCCCTGGAATTGGATGTCCAGATTTATCCAACCATCTCGTTAAGGGAAGCGCTTCATAAATTTCTCTGTCCAGAAAAGAAAATCCTTCCTTTATTTCTGCCTGATTGGCTTGCTTCTGCTCCAATCTTTCATAGAACTCAGTTTTCTTGCTGAGGCTGTCAGCATTCTGGTGTTTATCACGCATCCTGTGTTCGATTATCATATGGTAGCCATCCAATCTTACTATTCATCTACCAATGTAACTCTGATCCATCGACTAGGTCTTCAACCAGGATAACGCTCTGTTGTCCACGCGTAACTTGAAGGGAGCGCTCCCCAAGTATACACGGTACTTTTCCACGAAAGTGACTACTGCAAACATTTCTGCTTTCGGTGCGCCATATTTCATCTCTGTGTCACTCAAGACCTTGCTGCCGTATGCAATGGGACGGAGAACTGTTCTTCCGTTCCATTCTTGCTCTTGATGCAATATTCCTGAGATGGCCACTACCGATGCGTCTGTATCAAGAACATACATGCCCTTTTCTGTAGGCATGCCTAGCACTGGCGCTTCGCACAGTTCCCGCTTTATGTTCTCGAAGGCAACTTGTGCTTCATCGTTCCATTCGAACTTTTTCCCTTTGTTGCGCATCAGCTTCTGCATCGGATACACCTGGTTCGCGTATCCTTTTATGAACTCCCGGTAGTAATTGGCAAATCCTGGGAAGCTCAGGAGCTATGTGTCCGTTCTGGGAGCCTTCCATGTCAACAATGCTTCTCCTGCTTCTGGGTCCGGCCTCACACCATGCCTGTCCACCATTTTTCCCAGGTACTTGATTGAATCCCTAAGGATTTCACATTTCGATGGTTTGCACTTCAAGCCTGCTCTTTTCATGCACCCAAAGACCTCATCGAGTCTATAAATGTGGTCTTCCAGGGTTGGTGTCGCTATGACTACGTCATCCACGTAACACATCATGAGATTCCCGTACTTCTTGGTCACTCTGGTCAAAGCCTGAGCCATCAATCTTTGAAAAGTGGCCGTTGCATTGCACAAGCCGAAGGGCATCCTCTTCCACTGGTACAATCCCGATTCGCACGCGAATCCGGTTTTCTCTCTATCCTTCTTCCGCAGAGGGACCTGCCAGAAGGCAGAACCCAAGTCCAATGTGGTGAAAAACTTGGCATCACCAAGCTTAGAGAGGCTCTCGTCTATTCGCGGTATCGGGTACGCATCTTTTATCGTTACCGCGTTCAAGTAACGAAAGTCGCAACAAAATCTAAGCTGCCCCCCTTTGTTTTTCGCCATTACTACCCCGCAAGCCTAAGGCAATTTCGAGGGTTCTATCATGTCGTATTCAAGCAACATTTCTATCTCCGCTCGGCACGCTTCCGATTTGTGTGGCGTCATTCGTCTTGCGCCTTCGACGAAATTACAGCAACCGATATCCGTCTTATGTTTTGAAAATACATTTGCGTTAGGAGGTCCCGCAATTTTTCGAAATCCCTCCTACCTATTTTCCCTTTTAAATGTTCTATCTCTGGCAAAACCGGTTTGTCAGATTCTAGTTCATATGACGAGGGGCGTCCCGGAAAATTCGAGCAGCTTGATAAGCCGTCGTCCGTTTCGGATTTCATTGAAAACTATTTATGAATAGATTTTAATTCATTAATCCTCTTTAAAAATTTATCTTTATTGGCATGATAAGGACAGTCTTTCACACTATGTTTCTTCAAGTTTTGTGTCTCCTCATAGTCGGTCCTCATCGGCAAAGCGTAACAAAGATTCTTTCCTCGCTGGATTGAAACCGTGGTGTCCAGTGTGTTCAATAACACGCTGACACACAGTCCGTTTCGCGTTACCGAGAAGCTCCGGCCTAAAACCACCGAACTCTGACTGTTTGGATTCGGTACTAAGCAAACCTGTTTGCTATCGCTTAACGAATTTAAATTTCTCCTTCTAAAAATTGCCACCACAGCTTGTCCTGGCTGTAGTTTTACTTTTCTATCTAAAAAATTGGTACCTTGTTTTCGTCTGTTATTATCATATTAACTGGTTTCTTAACATACTTCCGGTCCGGGTTTCTAATCTGTATCAGACCGTTGTTCAAGTCAATCATCACGTCAAAATTCCTGACAAAATCTCAGCCCAAGATTAATTGGTCGGCGTCGTGCAAATTCTCTACCACCAGGAAGTTCATTCAAAGATCCCGTCCTCTCATGTGGAGGACCGTTATTGGTGTTCTTCCGGCTACGTAAATAGCTCCTCGATTGGCGGCGGCCAGTCGGAGATTCGTTGGAATTAGATCTTTCCTCGTGAAGCCCATTCTTTCCCAAGTTTTTATCGGCATCACACTCACTACCGCTCCTGTGTCCAGAAGCCCTGTGACTCCGATTTTCCTTCCGTTGGTGTCGAGCAGATGTGCGGTCACATCTGCTTCATACCCAATGTGTACTGCATCTTGTTCCATCATGGCGTCATGGCCTATCCTGCGGATTTTGAGTTCCTCCTCACCCAAATAGATCTGCCCCATTTGGTCACTATCAGTTGTTACATAAGTCCTAGTGTAGATACTGATTCCATCCACGTTCAGCATCACTTGATACGGCCCATAGACCTCCTGTTTCTTCATGCGAAGGCCACCCGTTGTTAGTAGTGCTCGCACAGCTCTCGACTCAGCGCGTGGCTCCACCTGCCTCAGATAATCTGCATATGTGTCCAAATGCATCAAAGTGAACTCGGATGGTTCACTCAGATTTCTGATTACCTGATGTCCAGCCAATGAGATTATCGACTGTATCTTGCTTCCTTGTGGCACCATGCCGAATCTCTGACCGGAGATCACAATAAGTTTCATGCTCAAACTGCTTGGTGCTTTAGTCTCCTCGACCTCCGTTGCTTCGAAGGTATTCAGTTGCTCCTGTAGTTTCTCATTCTCCAGTTCGAGTTTCACTTTTTGTTCGATCTCTTTCGTCACCAGTTCCTGCTGCACTCTATTTAGAGCATCCCTCGCGGCTGCCCTATAATCAATCTTGAAGTCATCGGCCGCAGTTGCTGGTTCCGGTTCACATGTCTCCTCTGTTACCGCTTGCATTTTGTTCGCCGCCAGCTCTTGAGGTTTATCTTTTCTGCGTGCCTCCGCTTCACTCAACAGGGGAGCCTTGCTGGCTTTCACTCCTGACAAAGCTTCTTCATGCCCTGGATAATTGATGTCTGCCACTGCATCCCAGAATTGCGGACAATCTGATTTAAAATGACCTTCCAAGTTGCAAAGGAAATACCTCGGGCCGAATTTCGCAATTACTCCTCTCATGAAAACCTCATGGTCCAATTCTGACGCATCTTGGTCCTCGAGGCTAAAGTCTATTGCTTTCATGCCTTGTTTGTAAGTTGGGCATGCTGACACATGATGGTCCGTTGAACTGCAATTGGCACAAGAGCGTCTCTTGTCCATATCATCCCTCGGTTTGTACCAGTTGTTCCCTTGGTTTGCCGGTCCGCTGTTAAAATTGCCATAATTGTTCTTGTAATATCCAGATCTCGAAGGAAGTTTCAACAAAAGATACTCTTTTGACTTGAGCCTCAACTCCTCTGGTGTTGGCGCATTAGTTGATAGTGGTGTGTAATGCATTGCTAGCATTGTTCGAAGTTCATCATTCTTCACACCATCAATAAATTTTGAGGCTACTGCCAGGTTCATCCTTCGGTTTGACTCATCCGGTTGGCTGCGTCTTCTCAGCATTCCAAGTCATCGAGAAACTTGTCTATCGTTTCATCTTTTCGTTGCCTCCGTTTCTCGAAGTGCATCATCGCTTGGTGCCCCTGCACCCCTGATTCAAAACGGTTTAACAAGATTTCGAAGATTTTCTCGGCTGTGTCACGCTGATATTGCTTCTTCGCCATGACACAGTTCAGGGCTGTCCCTTCCAAGTTACTGGTGAGCGCACTGCATTCCTGTCTCTCCGACAAGTCCTCTTCCTCGAAATGCAGTTTCATTACCTCTATCCAGGTATCAATACAGCCATCAGATTCGTCTTTATAGCATCTTGGTTTCTTAAAGACTCTTCTGGACTTCTCACTGCGTTCATTGATTCTGGATAACCGTGTAAGGAATGTCTTCAAAGACCTGTTTAGGTGTTCAAAGGCTGTGGCCATTGCTGTAGCATCCCTTGAGTGTCCCGCCTGAGTGTCCTCACACCTTGTCGAAGGCTCTGTATTCGTTGCATCCCTGCAACCCGAATCGCCGTGAGTGTTTCCCCCTTGGCCCACATGACTCCTCCCCGGGCTCGCATGTCCTCTGTTACCGGAATCACTTCTCCCAGTCGCATGTGTGCCTTGCGTTGGTCGTTCATTAGAGGTCTGTCTGTTCCCCGTTGAACTTGCTCTACTGTCCGGGCCCCATGTTCTATTACCCCTTGTGGCATAGCCTGATGAACTGCCCCTACCTCTAGTGGATCCATATGTCCTCCTCCTTTGATGGTCATTGAAGTTCACCTTCGGCTCCCTGCTGGGACCTCCCGAGTTCGGTTCCCCTTCTTTTGGTCCACTCTTGCTGCCTAGTAGACCGTCCAACTTATCCATAATAGCCTGAGTTCGCCTCTCCATCATCGCGTCTATCTTTGTGTCAAGAGTCCCAAGAGACTGCTCTTGCTGAATTCTTAACTTCTCCATGTAGTTTCTTAAGCGTAACTCTCTCTGTTCCGCTTCTCTTGTCGTTCGCGACAACTTCTTCGCCATGTGCTCGTCCGTTCTTTCTTTCAAGCGTTTTTCGCTCCTACCAACTTCTTGTCTATTGCGGTTTATTTCTTCCCGCAGACTTTCTCTGTCAATGTGAACTGCTTTTTCTAGTTCACTCATTCTTATGGACATCTGTTCATTTTGTTCTCCTAAACTGTCCACTATGTTGTTCAAGGCTTCTTCTAGTGCTGCCCCGTTATCCACGAGTGGCGTCACTAGTGGCGGTGTAACCCTGTCGGTCCCAGGTAGCTTCGTGCTGGTCGAGATTCGGGCCTTGACTCTCTGCCTCGACGTCTTTTCATTATCCACCTCAGGATTCGCCAATGCGTTGCCTAGCCCTCTATTTCCACTCTCCCCAGTTTGCGGCTCTGAAATTGTCATAATCGCGAAGCCTCTCGACTGGCCCGGTGTGTTTATCTCTTTGTTTATTGTTCTCACCACACCAAATTTGTCCATGGTTCCAGTCTCTCTTTCGACGTATGCCTCATTCTCCTGGGTCGAACTATTGAGGCTGACTTGAGAACCAAAGTCCACTTGCTCTTCTTCGTCCTCTTCCTCCTCCTGGGATTCACCTTCATTTCCTGTGCTCACTCCCACGGTGAATGGAATGATGTTTCCTAATTCCAGTTGAAATGTCGGAGAGTTCCGAGATCTCCTCTCGATCCAATGTCCCAGTGGAAGTGGCAAAATCATGGCCTTGTTCTACCGGAGTAGATTGACTCGCCAGCCTTCTGCCTCTCCCTTCCAGTCCATGTACTTCCTGGTTGTCATTCATGTCCTGGTCTGTATTGACCTCCACTTCCAACATTTCTTTTCTCTCTTCTGAGGTCTTCTGACCCCTCATTTCAACCATTCTGCCTGAAACCGTCTCCCCTTTGTCGGTCCGGGCTCGTTTGATCCGATCCACAAAAGGGTCGGTCATTGTTTTTTTTTTGCTTTTTAGGTATAAATTTCCTAGAGCTATTACCTCGTTTAGGTATCCTTGACTTGTCTAGACTCATTCTCAATTTGTCACTTCTTAATGCCTATACACTCAATTCGATTGCTAGTGACTTTATAGTTTAACTATCAATAATAACGACACAACACAATAAATTTCACAAGATTCTATTAAATAGTGACCACGAATCCCTGTATGTTATCAGAGTACAGCTTTTATATAATTTATTCACACTAACTGATTATCGGTCGTAAGATTTGAGAACTAGCACAATATGATGATATCAGTCAATTTAAAAGATACTGTACTCACTACCTAATCAAGCACAAATTATAATGATTTAAAATCAGAAACAAAAAAAATATATATAATGACAGCATATGAATACCTCTATAAAAAAAACGTATGTGTGTTTTACCTTTAGTCGGTTGCAGTACAATAGTCGAACTTGTTTTTTAAAGAAAAAGCTTTCCCTGCTTGGTGCTGCACCAAACAGACAAAACTTTCAAGGCAGTAATTTTCTCAAGTGGGCGTCTATTGCACCCACCGAGTACTAGGTTACCTATCTGCCTTCAGACTGCCCGAGCTAGACCTACTAAAATCCTTAGGGCAGTCACTTTTCAAAAAAAAACACGTATTGGGTTTCAATCCACACCAATGAATTACGCTCTTTTTAGTTTAGACTTAGTGTCGCGAATATCCGAGTTCGGACCTGTTTTGTTTTGGTCTGGTTTTATTGAAAGGCAAGTTACCAGTGCAGTCACTGATTCCTAGCCTGTCTGCTAATAACCTAACACCTCTCACTGTAGTCTTTCTTCCGTTTACCTAAGTCCTTTAACAAAATAATACCCCTCCGGATTGGCAAAAATAGGACCCTTCCGGATTGGCAAAATTGGGACCCCTCTCAATTAGCAAATATAAGACCCCTCTGGATTGGGACCCCTCTGAGTTAGCAAATATAAGACCCCTCCGGATTCGGACCCCTCTGAGTTAGCAAATATAAGACCCCTCCGGATTCGGAGCCCTCTGGTTTTGTAAAAGTAGCTTTTCGGAGGTTTCCTTCTTTCAACCTATACCCCTCCGGATACGTTCTCCGATGCTATTTTGCTTTTTCAGTTAACTAGGAACGGTATGTTATGCTTTCCTAGACCCTTCCGGATTGAAGTTAAGCCTCTTATTTGACAATTCACGCTAACGGTGAAGGGTCTTATCGCTAGCCTAACTTCGGCTCGATTAAGGTTTTCTTGTGCCTTTAGCCTACCTTTTTGTCTAGAACAGCCTAAAGTTACTCTATTCAACCGCTGTTACCTTTTGGTAGGGGTGTTAGGGCTTTTCTAAAAAAAAATTATAAAACGTGAAGGGTCTACCCTCCCAAATTGGTGAATTTGCTAAAAACAATCTCAAAAACCTTTCACGCTTACTTTTTCGAAAAACTTTTGTCCCTATCAGTAAGCTCAGGTAATTTCTGATCTATTGGTACCAAGATCAACTGGATATAACCAGTAGTTCCAAAGTTATTAACCAGAACGTCTTTTTTCTAAAGTCACAAAAATTTATCTCTTATAGGTTCCGCCTAACTTTTTCCGCAATTCTGTTCTTTTCTACCAAAAAATTATTGATCCGAGCTCAGAAGACCTATACTCTTCTAGTTCAATGTAAAAGACCCGATATAAAACGCTTTAGTTGATAAAATTTGCGAAAAACTATGCTACCTAGACCCCTCCGGATTGATGAATCCACTAAATAAAACACGTTAAGTTCGATTTCTCTGCAACCCGGAAGGCGTTCGGGTAGCGGGTTTTAAAACTCGTAGTTTCACTAGTGGACGTTGTCCGAACAACTATTTTTACTGTTCTAACTCAAAGATTTCAAAAAATTTTCTGAATTTATTGTGTTTCGTTTTCTCAAAAATCACGAAAATTCAGTTTTTTGGTTCCAAAATAGTTCCAACCACTTCCGAACTAAACTTAACCGGTTCTATCTATTATGGTAGTGCAATTACGATGTAGCACACTAATTTAGCGCTTTTTTCCGTTTCAAAAAATATCGATATTTCAAAAACCGCGATTTGTTGGGGGGATCAAATATCGCTATTTTGACCCTAAAACCGGTCTGCTTTCTGTGTTTTTCACTGAAAAACGGTATAGGAGTATTAATATAGGCTATATAAGTAATAATATTAGTAATACTATACCCCTCCAGGTTTGTTCAATATCCGAATTAAGGTGCTTAACTCGGATAATCGCAGTTCGGTGAAGGGTCACTGCAGTGCAGCACTGTCGAGCCCCCCACAGATTACTATCTTAATTTTTGTACCAAAAGGGATACAAAACTTGTTAACGATACCCAACAGTCGATTGTTGTTGTAGTTGAGCCCCTTCTTGTTGCTCCTTGTACTGCCTGCCGGATCAGTCTTCTCCCAAGACCCTTCCGAATTGAGCGCAAATCAGCTGACCCTTCCGGATTGAGCGCAATTTATCATTAACGTGCTTAAATGCTCAAATAACCCTACAGTACAAGCCTCACAAACAAGCTACAAAATTGATCGTAACAATCCTGACTGATATAATTGCCTGTAACAACAACATATCTATCAACAACAAACGGGAGGGTCGGATCACATCTTGTCTGGGGGGATGATTTCTACTGATTTTTTATTTTTTTTTACTGTTTTGGTTTTTTCTGTTATTTTTTATGTTTTTTGTTTTTCTTGGATACTATACCACTTTTTGTTTGGTTTTATATATATATCGTTAAGTGTTTTTGGTCACAAACCTCTCAGGGAACGAGGGTATGGCCGATCCCCCCACCCTTCCTGATTCGTGAATTTTCGGTCTTAACTAGGTTAAAAAGCTATTCACGGTAATCCGGAAGGCTTCCGCGTTCCGAATTTTCCTTCCGCCCCGGCGGTTTAGGCCTATTAAGGGCGTTAATGTGAGCATCCGCTCGGCGCGGAGTGCTCGTTAACGGTTCTGCCGGTCATGATGTTAAAAAGAATAACACCCAGGAGCGCCATAAAAACATCTATGTAACATTCGCCTGGAAGATACATATCTACGCAAAAAAAAACTAAGTCCTAAGACGACTGGCCAACGTCTAAACAGAGTTTTACATGCTTTTCACCGTCTCTAACAAGCCAGTACTTTCGGTGGTCTTTCTAACATCGGGTCGACAAAAACGTTACTGCTTTCGGCTTCGGTCAAAACACTCAAATTAACTAGGTTACATGCAAAAATAGTGAGCTCATGGCTGGGTCTCAGTATCCCCAGACCACGAGTTCATTCCTAAAATCAGGGCTACTACTACTTATTGAATTATTATTGTTTTTGTTCATAGATAAAAATCATCATCTCCATCGAAGATGGATCAACCCTTTCCCCCAACTCCTAGCTTCTCATCCTAGTAAAATGAATTCAGATGGTAACTGAATTCAACTCAGGACATGACAGGGAAGCTAAAAGTTTATATAAGTGAATAAAAATTCCAGTCCCGAGACCCCTCCGGATTCTCGAATCCGGGGAAATAAGGCTCTTATTCTCCTTCCGGAAGGCTGGTTTTCCACCCTTCGCCGTTGTTCGCAACGGCCTTGCAACTATTGTAGCGACACAATACTTGCAACTCGGAGCGGTCTCTGCTACTTCTGCAATTTGTTGTGGTTTTTCAATCACAATCTCCGTTGTTAACGCTATCGCAACTAAGGTTGTTGTGTTTTTCTTCCAGTTTTTCTGCCAAAATGGCCGTTTCTGAAGTTTCTCAGAAATATGACGTCAAACTTCGAATTTTTAAAAATTTGAAACACCAGAATATTCTAGCCTTCACCGTTTGGCCAATCGTTCCAATAACGCTCTTATTCCTTCAAAATCGCCAATTCGGAAGGTTCGCTGCTAAAAACTCGAATCTGCTGGATCTGCATTTTGGTCGATTCTGGTCGAATGTCAAAAAACCTCAACCATTGCAATATACAATATAGCTTAAACCTTGAAAAAAATCTTTTGTTAAACATGCAAAAAAATTACGTAGAAAAAGCTTTAACATAGTGAAGCCCGCATTTAATTATTTAATAGATAAAAGATTTGATAGATGAAAGTTTGAAAAATTAGGAGACGGGTACGCAGACATATTCAAATTAATTTGAAAAAAGCAGGTATACAGACAGACAGAGACCTAATTTGGCCTCGAAAAAATTTTCTGAAAAATTAACGACCTTGCGGAAAACTAATTGAAAGTTTTTCTTAGGCATTGCAGAAATATGATATAGCTTAAACATGAAAAAAAAAATTCGTTAAACATGCGAAAATATTATGCTTAAACATGGGAGATAGCTGTCACTAGCATTTAAATATAGTATAGATATAGATTCAAATATAGTATAGATATAGATTCAAATATAGTATAGATATAAATTTAAATATAGTATAGATATAGATTTAAATATAGTATAGATATAGATTTAAATATAGTATAGATATAGATTGAAATATAGTATAGATATAGATTTAAATATAGTAGAGATATAGATTTAAATATAGTATAGTTATAGATTTAAATATAGTATAGATATAGATTTAAATAAAGTATAAATATAGATTTAAATAAAGTATAGATAGATAGATAGATAGATAGATAGATAGATAGATAGATAGAGATAAATACATAGAGATAGATATAGATAGATAGAAAGATAGATA